>NC_053036.3:20447698-20758915 GCF_002575655.3 Aegilops tauschii subsp. strangulata
TATTACTATCTAATGACAGTAAAAAAAGAGTAGCAAGATAGTAGCAAACCATGTACCTTCTTAATGAACAGCTCATAGTGCCACCAATTGGATATAAAGATTTGGAAGAAAACATGCTCCTAATGTTGAACCAGTTGGACTTTTTGTGCAGTTCCACTAAAATCGAACATCCCTGTTTGCATAGATATTGAAAGTGTGGTTACTATAAAAGTGGCACTAGTTGAAGAATAGACTCACAAATATAAGCATTCCAATTTCTTAATGGGAAAAGGTAGCAAGACTGTTTCTATCCACCTGTTTGAAGGAATAAATAAGGCAACATCGGCTGATGTCAGAAAGGCATATATAGTTCTTTCTGAAAGAATGATCGATTACTGACCTTTCCTCTTCTTTTAAGCATATTTTATGCAGTTCAACTAAAATGAAATGCCATCGCCGCCTTGACAATTCAGTGACACTGTACAAAAGGAAATGACTTAACATTACATCATGATGTCAGGTATGTAGTCAACAGGCATTAGAGACAAACTTACAGACCTCCTCCGATAACATAATGAACATTAATTTTAACAAAGGTGTGACTAGCTTTACCAGGATAATTTGAGTGAACTCTACACCCTCTGTTCCTTAATATAAGACATTTTCACGGTTCAGTTTAAAGTACCCAAACGTCTAGTATTTAGAAAAACAGGTAGTAGTTCTCTTGAGCACATATCTGGGAAAGCTTGCCACACTTTATTTATGTCCATACGCTAATGCAACACCATTCGAAATTTCAAATACTACAAATATACACTAATCTAGTGGCTAGTGCAACAGTAGAGTAGTTATTTTATTAAAGGGTACAATACAATGGTTTTACTGAACAGATTTCCATAAGCTCTAGCACTGGAAGATTTCTATAAGGATTAACAATACAAAATGTAAAGGTAACAAGTTTCAGCATTGGTATACTAGCTCTGCAAGAGCATTAAACCAAATACAAAAGTCTGAAGGTAACTAGCATTATTAACTAATGACAGTATTAAAAAATTGCAAACCATGTACCTTCAAGGTAAATATCATTTCAAACTCGGGTGAACATGAAAAATTGCTATCCCAATCTTGATAATCGATCAAACATAAAAACTTGATCGAACGAATCAATAAAAGCCAAAGGAGGAGGTGCCCACTCTTGACCTTTCCTCTTGTCTTCATAATTATTTGTGCAGTTTAACCAAAATAAAATGACATCAGCGCCTTGGCATTTTGGTGACACTGTACAAAAAAATTGACTTATCTCATGAAAGTGAGGTATGTAATCTATAAGCATTAACAGTGCAAAAATCTGAAGGTAGTAACAAGTTTCATCGTTGGTATACTGGCTGTGCAACAACATTAGAATGCCTTAGCTGAAAATTCTTTAATACATCCACAATCAACAGCTAACCCTGAAATAATCCAGAGACATAAAATGGCATTGCTTAAATTTATCGGTGGCATTAGACTGAGTGCGGCATTAGTTAAATGTGGCATCACTTTAGCAGTAGCATTGGTTGACTTTACCGCTGGCGTTATACTAATAGCAAAAAAGTGGCAATAAGAGCATGGGGGACCCATTTGGACAGTGGGCGCACCAGTACGACGTACCTCCACGGACGCATAGAGTGGTGAGGGAGGTATGGTTGCCCAGAGCAACAAATATCCAGGCAGCATATGTGGATTACGTCCCATTTTTGTTATGTTTAGCCACCTTTTTCCTATGTGAGGACAACAAACTGATCGACCTGGTCATTCTCTATTGTGTTGTCATGCCTTTCTACCCTTCTTCAACCAAGAGACACGAGACTCGTTCCTTAGCTATTGATTTCCCCCTTTTCAACCTAGATGTGGGTTTGATGCCTACTCTCTTGGACAGTATAGTCCCCCTTCCTTTCCTTATTCAACCCAGACATGGATTAGTCTGCATGAAGTAGGGTTTCCTTTAATAGTGCAAATTAAGGTTTTCGTCTGGGTGACCAGCAGAGCAGAGGATAGCAAATTGGGAAGATGGTGGAGTGGAAAAAGATCCACATGCAGCGACGTGGCAGATGGGGCAATAGAACAAGGGTATGGTTTGAAAAGAGGTAGCATACCTGAGGGTCAGCGGGAAGTGGCTTCGCTCGTGGTCGTCGTCCTCCGCAGGCACTACGGCAGCGAGCTTGGGGACGGAGGCCATCCCGCGCGGGCGCTAGGTCTGAGAGGACGGCCTTGTCGTCAGTGCGTGACCTCGCTCGCCAATGACGAGTCAGTCAACGCTGCGCGTCCTTTTCTTCCCCGGCGGATCTGTGACCATCGGTGAGGAGGGAGAGAGAGGCCGTCTTTTTTAGATCTGGAGAGAGGGTGATAGTGTGAGAAGCAAGTGGGCAGCCCTTAGCAAGAAAGCTCTGAAGCTCCAGCCTATATATCTTTTTTATACTACTAGTACGAGAGGTGGAGTAGTGATAGAGTAGTTTATATTTTCTCTGCAAACAGTACCAGTTAGTCGTGCTTCAAAACTGAACGGCACGCCATTAAAAAAATAAAGGTCGATAACTAATGCGGCACCTCGGGCCAACGCGGCCAGATCGCATTTTGCACGAGAAATTACACACCATGTTTCGTTGACATGTGATCCCGTTCCAACATGTCAGTGAGACGACGGCGAGTCCTTTTGTACAATTTCCGAAAGGACGTGTAGGCCGGGGCGCCTCTTCGTTTACCGTGGCAAACTAGCAACCGTCCACCGACTCTTCGCCTTTCCCTCTCGATTTGGAACTGTTGTCGCACGCTCTTCTTCCCTCCTCCATTTGCCCTCACCCTTCCTTCTGCCATTGTTCGATTGTCTTCTCCATGGAGGGAACAAGCCGGAAACGACCCCATTATTCTTGCCCCGATCTGAAAGATGACGTGGTGGGGGAACTCATTGGTCGGTGCGACGTCATCACCTCGGCTAGCATGGCAGGTTCGTTCAAGACCATTCTCGACTCAACTAATAACATCATTACAAGGAACCCAAGGGTCCAGGAGCGGTTTGATCTCCCTTATCTTCTTCGCTATAAGCCTGTTCGCATAGGCGCGGACGACGGAGGCCTCGCCTTGTGCAAGTTGATGCCGCTTGATAACAATACATGTGATGTCAAGATGCCATCGCTTCAGGGTAAGGCCTGGGCTGGCGAAAATGGAGATTGGGTTGTTTATATTGGGTACAATTGCAAGTGGGAACTTGTGAATGCGTACACTCGTCAGCGGATTCCACTTCCAAAAATCTCCGAGTGCCCTGAGGTTGAGCACACAGATGATCTACGTACGTTCAAATACGATCATGGTGATTATCGTCTACGGAAGATAACAATTTCTCGAGTTCCCAACCGCTCTTGGAATTACGAGAACTATCAAGTTGTTGCTATCTTCAACAAGCTTGTTGCCGTCGTTACTGATTCCACGGTCCGTCCATGGATATTGCTCAAAAATCAGTTTCTGTACACGGATGAGTACTGTGATGCAATTGAATACGAGGATCTTGTGTTTGCTGACACCACTCTTGGCACTATTTTTGCATGGGATCCTCGTAGTTTTGGTACGTTTGTCTTCCACCGTAATTATAATTGTTTCATCCACATGCATGTGGGTTAGCAAGTTTCCCTTCACTAATTAACCTTCTTCTTGTGTTTCCAAGGTCCTGTGAAGATTCCACCACCTATACTTGAAAAATTTTATAACCAAGGGGGAGATGACAATGGTGATGATCACGAGCATGAGGAGGAGCAAAACTTATATACTCAGTGGCGCCTGGCAACTAATTCCGATGGATCACCTCTTCTTGTCTGTATACAGTGCACTCAGATTGTTACTACTGAGGGAGCAGGTGTTGTCTCCCATGGTCGCCCTCTCTGGACCTATTCCAACACCCGTTGCAGGGTATTCGGGATGGATACTAGTGTGCTAGCGCCAACACCTTCTCCCTGGTTCAGTATTGATAGTCTTGGAGAAAACTCGCTCTTCCTTGGACAAAACTATCCAATGATGGTGAAAGGCGATCCAGCTGCTATTGACACAACATTACTACCATTTATGAGAAGCAACTGTATCTATACCTCGGACATTGCGGTGGTTCCCTACCCTGGTCCTGATATATGCCGCTTCAGCCTTGATGATCAGTCCTGCGTTGCTCTCGATATTGACAATAGCTGGCCCTTCCCAGAGCACCTATGGTTCAAAGCAAGCGTTTCCAACGCCAAGGATTGGTTGAGTTGAAGTTTATTTCATTACTTGTTATTTGTTGTGTGATGAAAACTTCAGTATTTACTGGAATGTTTTGTTGGAAATAATCTATAATCCAACATGTATCATCGTTGTCGTTGTGTGTTGATGACTTGTTGTATGTAATGAATGGTACATTTGGAAATGCGTGTCATAGACTCCATTTATGAATGGATTTCAAGTCACTTCTTGGAGTGTGAGTACCGTAGTAGTATAGCCAGCATCCGGTTAGTATATGAAGTTGCCACATCACATAGAGCCAACCTAAAATTGGAGTACCAAATCTGAGATGCCACGTGTACCAGATGAATGACTCCAAGTTCGACCACCGTGATGCTAGGTGTGAGCCGAGGAACACTGTTGGAGAGACCCCCCTCATAATTTTCCTACATTGTCGTTTGATTCATAGGATAGAATGCTATAGGATTTTTTTCCTATGTAATCATGTTTTAATTGGCAATCTAGCATCCACTCCAACTTTTGTTTCACTTCCTTTGATCCTACGAAGAGAGTACTTTCTCTAAATGATGTGCCGCTGCAAGAGCCGCCTATATTAATTAACCATGCTCTAAAAAGGTGCACCAGCTTTGGCTGTAGTAGTACTGTACTAGGTTAGTAGGTGACCTTGCGCTTGGCTCTTCTCCTCTTCTGGAAGTCGAACAATAATGATGGTATTGTACTACTTCTGGCAATCTGACACCAAATGAACTGCTGCACGTCCACCGCTTGTAAGCAAAAGTTTCTCTTCGTGCTATGAGCCACCGCGCACGCGTTGGCGAGGGAGAAGGCGTAGTAAGCAAGCTTCTCGTCATTCTGCGAGTTGACGGGACACATCAAAGTTACGTATTTATTAGTAGTACTCTCTTCAAAAAGGGCCGGCCATGTCCACGGCTACCATCCCGTGCTCTTTCATTGAGTACGTGCACTATTCACGTGCCATCGAGGAGAAAAAATATTGCGGAGTACAAGGTGCCATCGAAGTGCACGACTCACTTACGCACTGCATATCTCCATTTTCTTGCATGACACGCCACCTTGATGCTAGATGTCCCGTGTGTCATGGAGGCATATAGTATGATTTTGTAAAATGGAGGCATATAGATGTCCTGCGTGTCGGCAACAGGATGAACAAAGCTCATGTCTTAAACGAAAGGGTGGAAGAACATAGATTCCCGACGACCGAGAAGGAGCTACAAACCTCGGGGTGGAGCGTCTGCACTCATAATATTTTATATTATTCAGCGATATAAAATCAACCAAATCTCTCCACGTTCCTATACCATTCAATAGTATGAGAATAACTTTGAACGTAAGCCATCGATACTACTACTATAAGTAGTAGGGTGGCATGGGCCAGAACAAGCATTCACATCCAGGAGTACGGCACAGGCCACCAGCACAACTTCCATCTGACACCATATTTCTTGGAGTCTGTGCTACATCAATCTCTTCAACCTCGTCGTTTCTCTAACTCAGCCATCGCGCGGCGGGCGAGGTGGGGGTTTGCCGATAGTCGGTTTCCTCAACTGCGGTCCCACTTGTAAGGCCAACTCCAACGCACGACCCCAAACGGACATCCGTTTTGCCCGGATTCTATCCGTTTGGGTAGGGCAATGGGGTCGTGTCCGGGCCATTTCTCGGATGCGGTGGCCGTGCGCCGAACGCGCGGACGCATCCCTGATACATCTCCAACGTATCTATAATTTTTGATTGCTCCATGCTATATTATATTCTATTTTGGACATTATTGGGCTTTATTATACACTTTTATATCATTTTTGGGACTAACCTATTAACCGGAGGCCCATCCCAGAATTGTTGTTTTTTGCCTATTTCAGAGTTTCGCAGAAAAAGAATATCAAACGGAATGAAACCTTCGGGAACGTGATTTTCAGAACGAACGTGATCCAGAGGACTTGGACCCTACGTCAAGAAAGCTACCAGGAAGCCACGAGGTAGGGGGCACGCCTACCCCCTGGGCGCGCCCTCCACCCTCGTGGGCCCCATGTTGCTCCACCGACATACTCCTTCCTCCTATATATACCTACGTACCCCCAAACTACCAGAGATGGAGCCAAAAACCTAATTCCACCGCCGCAACCTTCTGTACCCGTGAGATCCCATCTTGGGGCCTATTCCGGAGCTCCGCCGGAGGGGGCATCGATCACGGAGGGCTTCTACATCAACACCATAGCCTCTTCGATGAAGTGTGAGTAGTTTACCTCAGACCTTCGGGTCCATAGTTATTCACTAGATGGCTTCCTCTCTCTTTTTGGATCTCAATACAATGTTCTCCCCCTCTCTTGTGGAGATCTATTCGATGTAATCTTCTTTTGCGGTGTGTTTGTTGAGACCGATGAATTGTGGGTTTATGATCAAGTTTATCTATGAACAATATTTGAATCTTCTGAATTCTTTTATGTATGATTGGTTATCTTTGCAAGTCTCTTCGAATTATCAGTTTGGTTTGGCCTACTAGATTGATCTATCTTGCAATGGGAGAAGTGCTTAGTTTTGGGTTCAATCTTGCGGTGTCCTTTCCCAGTGACAGTAGGGGCAGGAAGGCACGTATTGTATTGTTTCCATCGAGGATAACAAGATGGGGTTTATATCATATTGCATGAGTTTATCCCTCTACATCATGTCATCTTGCTTAAAGCGTTACTCTGTTCTTATGAACTTAATACTCTAGATGCATGCTGGATAGCGGTCGATGTGTGGAGTAATAGTAGTAGATGCAGGCAGGAGTCCGTCTACTTGTTTCGGACGTGATGCCTATATACATGATCATGCCTAGATATTCTCATAACTATGCTCAATTCTGTCAATTGCTCAATAGTAATTTGTTCACCCACCGTAAATACTTATGCTCTCGAGAGAAGCCACTAGTGAAACCTATGGCCCCCGGGTCTATTTTCCATCATATTAATCTTCCAACACTTAGTTATTTTCGTTGCCTTTTATTTTACTTTGCATCTTTATCACAAAAATACCAAAAATATTATCTTATCATATCTATCAGATCTCACTCTCGTAAGTGACCGTGTAGGGATTGACAACCCCTTATCGCGTTGGTTCCGAGGATTTATTTGTTTGTGTAGGTGCGAGGGACTCGTGTGTAGCCTCCTACTGGATTGATACCTTGGTTCTCAAAAACTGAGGGAAATACTTACGCTACTTTGCTGCATCACCCTTTCCTCTTCAAGGGAAAACCAACGCAGTGCTCAAGAGGTAGCAAGAAGGATTTCTGGCGCCGTTGCCGGGGAGGTCTACGCAAAAGTCAACATACCAAGTACCCATCACAAACCCTTATCTCCCGCATTACATTATATGCCATTTGTCTCTCGTTTTCGTCTCCCCCACTTCACCCTTGCCGTTTTATTCGCCCTCTCTTTTTTTCGTTTGCCTCTTTTTTGCTTGCTTCTTGTTTGCTCGTGTGTTGGATTGCTTGTTTGTCACGATGGCTCAAGATAATACCAAATTATGTGACTTTACCAATACCAACAATAATGATTTCCTTAGCACTCCGATTGCTCCTCTTACTGATACTGAATCTTGTGAAATCAAAGCTGCTTTCTTGAATCTTGTCATGAAAGATCAATTCTCCAGCCTTCCTAGTGAAGATGCCGCTACTCATCTAAATAGCTTCGTTGATTTGTGTGATATGCAAAAGAAGAAATATGTTGACAATGATATTGTTAAATTGAAGCTATTTCCTTTTTCGCTTAGAGATCGTGCTAAAGCTTGGTTTTCATCTTTGCCTAAAAATAGTATTGATTCATGGAACAAGTGCAAAGATGTTTTTATCTCTAAGTATTTTCCTCCCGCTAAGATTATCTCTCTTAGAAACGATATTATGAATTTTAAGCAACTTGATCATGAACATGTTGCACAAGCTTGGGAGAGGATGAAATTAATGGTACGTAATTGCCCCACGCATGGTTTGAATTTGTGGATGATTATACAAAAATTTTATGCCGGATTGAATTTTGCTTCTAGAAATCTTTTAGATTCGGCCGCGGGAGGCACTTTTATGGAAATCACTTTAGGAGAAGCTACTAAACTCCTAGATAATATTATGGTTAATTATTCTCAATGGCACACTGAAAGATCTACTAATAAAAAAAGTGCATGCGATAGAAGAAATTAATGTTTTGAGTGGAAAGATGGATGAACTTATGAAATTATTTGCTACAAAGAGTGTTTCTTCTGATCCTAATGATATGCCTTTGTCTACTTTGATTGAGAATAATAATGAATCTATGGATGTGAATTTTTTTGGTAGGAATAATTTTGGTAACAACGCATATAGAGGAAACTTTAAAGGCCTTATCCTAGTAATCCCTCTAATAATTATGGTAATTCCTACAACAATTCTTATGGAAATTTTAATAAGATGCCCTCTGAATTTGAGACTAGTGTTAAGGAATTTATGAATTCGCAAAAGAATTTTAATGCTTTGCTTGAAGAAAAATTGCTTAAAGTGGATGAATTGGCTAGGAATGTTGATAGAATTTCTCTTGATGTTGATTCTTTGAAACATAGATCTATTCCACCTAAGCATGATATCAATGAGTCTCTCAAAGCCATGAGAATTTCCATTGATGAGTGCAAAGAAAGAACCGCTAGGATGCGTGCTAAGAAAGATTGCTTTATAAAAGCGTGTTCTTCTAATTTTTATGAAAACAAAGATGAAGATCTAAAAGTTATTGATGTGTCCCCTATTAAATCTTTGTTTTGCAATATGAATCTTGATAATAATGGGACTGAATATGATCCACCTTTACCTAGAAGGCGTTCCAGAAATTCGGAGTTTTTAGATCTTGATGCTAAAATTGATAAAAGTGGGATTGAAGAGATCAAAACATTAGATATTAATGAACCCACTATTTTGGATTTCAAGGAATTTAATTATGATAGCTGCTCTTTGATAGATTGTATTTCCTTGTTGCAATCCGTGCTAAATTCTCCCCATGCTTGTATTCAAAATAAAGCCTTTACTAAACATACCGTTGGTGCTTTGATGCAATCTTATGAAGAAAAACTTGAGTTGGAAGTTTATATCCCTAGAAAACTTTATGATGAGTGGGAACCAACTATTAAAATTAAAATTAAAGATCATGAATGCTATGCTTTGTGTGATTTGGGTGCTAGTGTTTCCACAATTCCAAAAACTTTGTGTGATTTGCTAGGTTTCCGTGATTTTGATGATTGCTCTTTAAACTTGCACTTTGCGGATTCCACTATTAAGAAACCTATGGGAAGAATTAATGATGTTATTATTGTTGAAAATAGGAACTATGTGCCCATAGATTTTATCGTTCTTGACATAGATTACAATCCTTCATGTCCTATTATTCTTGGTAGACCTTTCCTTAGAACGATTGGTGCAATCACTGATATGAAGGAAGGGAATATTAGATTCCAATTTCCATTAAAGAAAGGCATGGAACACTTCCCTAGTAAGAAAATAAAATTACCATATGAATCTATATCATGAGAGCCACTTATGGATTGCCTACCAATCCTTGCTTTTATGCCTAGCTAGGGGCGTTAAACGATAGCGCTTGTTGGGAGGCAACCCAATTTTATTTTTTGTTTTTTTTTTATTTTTGCTTCTGTTTAGGAATAAATATTTTTTCTAGCCTCTGGTTAGATGTGTTTTTATGTTTTAATTAGTGTTTGTGCCAAGTTAAACCTATAGGATCTTCTTGGATGATAGTTATTTGATCTTGCTGAAAATTCCAGAAACTTTCTGTTCACGAAAATAATTGTTAAAAATCACCAGAACGTGATAAAATATTGATTCCAATTGCTGCTGATCAATAAACAAATTTTCTAGGTCTTCCTAGTTTGGCTGATTTTTTGGAGTTCCAGAAGTTTGCGTTAGTTACAGATTACTACAGACTGTTCTGTTTTTGACAGATTCTATTTTTCGTGTGTTGTTTGCTTATTTTGATGAATCTATGGCTAGTAAAATAGTTTATAAACCACAGAGAAGTTGGAATACAGTAGGTTTAACACCAATATAAATAAAGAATGATTTCATTACAGTACCTTGAAGTGGTCTTTTGTTTTCTTTCGCTAACGGAGCTCACGAGATTTTCTGCTGAGTTTTGTGTTGTGAAGTTTTCAAGTTTTGGGTGAAAGATTTGATGGATTATGGAACAAGGAGTGGCAAGAGCCTAAGCTTGGGGATGCCCATGGCACCCCAAGATAATCTAAGGACACCTAAAAGCCAAAGCTTTGGGATGCCCCGGAAGGCATCCCCTCTTTCGTCCACTTCCATCGGTGACTTTACTTGAAGCTATATTTTTATTTACCACATGATATGTGTTTTGCTTGGAGCGTCTTGTATGATTTGAGTCTTTGCTTTTTAGTTTACCACAATCATATTTTCTATACACACCTTTTGAGAGAGACACACATGATTCAGAAATTATTAGAATACTCTATGTGCTTCACTTATATCTTTTGAGTTATATAGTTTTTGCTCTAGTACTTCACTTATATCTTTTAGAGCACGGTGGTGGATTTGTTTTATAGAAACTATTGATCTCTCATGCTTCACTTAGATTATTTTGAGAGTCTTAAATAGCATGGTAATTTTCTTAAATAATCTAATATGCTAGGTATTCAAGAATAGTAAAAAACTTTCTTATGAGTGCGTTGAATACTAAGAGAAGTTTGATGCTTGATGATTGTTTTGAGACATGGAGGTAGTGATATTGAAGTTGTGCTAGTTGAGTAGTTGTGAATTTGATAAATACTTGTGTTGAAGTTTGCAAGTCCCGTAGCATGCACGTATGGTAAACGTTATGTAACAAATTTGAAACATGAGGTGTTCTTTGATTGTCTTCCTTATGAGTGGCGGTCGGGGACGAGCGATGGTCTTTTCCTACCAATCTATCCCCCTAGGAGCATGCGCCTAGTGCTTGGTTTTTTATGACTTGTAGATTTTTGCAATAAGTATGTGAGTTCTTTATGACTAGTGTTGAGTCCATGGATTATACGCACTCTCACCTTTCCACCATTGCTAGCCTCTTCGGTACCGTGCATTGCCCTTTCTCACATTGAGAGTTGGTGCAAACTTCGCCGGTTCATCCAAACCCCGTGATATGATATGCTCTTTCACACATAAACCTCCTTATATCTTCCTCAAAACAGCCACCATACCTACCTATTATGGCATTTCCATGGCCATTCCGAGATATATTGCCATGCAACTTTTCACCATTCCGTTTATCATGACACGTTCATCATTGTCATATTGCTTTGCATGATCATGTAGTTGACATAGTATTTGTGGCAAAGCCACCGTTCATAATTCTTTCATACATGTCACTCTTGGATCATTGCATATCCCGGTACACCGCCGGAGGCATTCATATAGAGTCATACTTTGTTCTAGTATCGAGTTGTATTCATTGAGTTGTAAATAAATAGAAGTGTGATGATCACCATTTTCTAGAGCATTGTCCCAAGTGAGGAATAAAAAAAGAGAAAGGCCATAAAAAAGAGAAGGCCCAAAAAAATGAGAGAAAAAGAGAGAAGGGACAATGTTACTATCCTTTTACCACACTTGTGCTTCAAAGTAGCAGCATGATCTTCATAATAGAGAGTCTCTTGTTTTATCACTTTCATATACTAGTGGGAATTTTTCATTATAGAACTTGGCTTGGATATTCCAACAATGGGCCTCCTCAAGTGCCCTAGGTCTTCGTGAGCAAGCAAGTTGGATGCACACTCACTTAGTTTCTTTTGTTGAGCTTTCATATATCTATAGCTCTAGTGCATCCGTTGCATGGCAATCCCTACTCCTTGCATTAACATAAATCGATGGGAATCTCCATAGCTCATTGATTAGCCTCGTTGATGTGAGACTTTCTCATTTTCTGTCTTCTCCACATAACCCCCATCATCATATTCTATTCCACCCATAGTGCTATGTCCATGGCTCACGCTCATGTATTGCGTGAAGGTTGAAAAAGTTTGAGATTACTAAAGTATGAAACAATTGCTTTGCTTGTCATCGGGGTTGTGCATGATGAGAGCATTCTTGTGTGACGAAAATGGAGCATGACTAAACTATATGATTTTGTAGGGATGAACTTTCTTTGGCCATGTTATTTTGAGAGGACATAATTGCTTAGTTAGTATGCTTGAAGTATTATTATTTTTATGTCAATATTGAACTGTTATCTTGAATCTTTCGGATCTGAATATTCATACCACAAATAAGAAGAATTACATTGAAATTATGCCAAGTAGCATTCCACATCAAAAAATCTGTTTTTATCATTTACCTACTCGAGGACGAGCAGGAATTAAGCTTGGGGATGCTTGATACGTCTCCAATGTATCTATAATTTTTGATTGCTCCATGCTATATTATATTCTATTTTGGACATTATTGGGCTTTATTATACACTTTTATATCATTTTTGGGACTAACCTATTAACCGGAGGCCCAGCCGAGAATTGCTGTTTTTTGCCTATTTCAGAGTTTCGCAGAAAAAGAATATCAAACGGAGTCCAAACGGAATGAAACCTTCGGGAACGTGATTTTCGGAACGAACGTGATCCAGAGGACTTGGAACCTACGTCAAGAAAGCTACCAGGAAGCCACGAGGTAGGGGCGCGCCTAGCCCCCTGGGCGCGCCCTCCACCCTCGTGGGCCCCACATTGCTCCACCGACGTACTCCTTCCTCCTATATATACCTACGTACCCCCAAACTACCAGAGACGGAGCCAAAAACCTAATTCCACCGCCGCAACCTTCTGTACCCGTGAGATCCCATCTTGGGGCCTGTTCCGGAGCTTCGCCGGAGGGGGCATCGATCACGGAGGGCTTCTACATCAACACCATAGCCTCTCCGATGAAGTGTGAGTAGTTTACCTCAGACCCTCGGGTCCATAGTTATTAGCTAGATGGCTTCCTCTCTTTTTGTATCTCAATACAATGTTCTCCCCCTCTCTTATGGAGATCTATTCGATGTAATCTTCTTTTGCGGTGTGTTTGTTGAGACAGATGAATTGTGGGTTTATGATCAAGTTTATCTATGAACAATATTTGAATCTTCTGAATTCTTTTATGTATGATTGGTTATCTTTGCAAGTCTCTTCGAATTATCAGTTTGGTTTGGCCTACTAGATTGATCTTTCTTGCAATGGGAAAAGTGCTTTGCTTTGGGTTCAATCTTGCGGTGTCCTTTCTCAGTGACAGTAGGGGCAGCAAGGCACGTATTGTATTGTTGCCATCGAGGATAACAAGATGGGGTTTATATCATATTGCATGAGTTTATCCATCTACATCATGTCATCTTGCTTAAAGCGTTAATCTTTAATACTCTAGATGCATGCTGGATAGCGGTCGATGTGTGGAGTAATAGTAGTAGATGCAGGCAGGAGTCGGTCTACTTGTTTCGGACGTGATGCCTATCTACATGATCATGCCTAGATATTCTCATAACTATGCTCAATTCTGTCAATTGCTCAACAGTAATTTGTTCACCCATCATAAATACTTATGCTCTCGAGAGAAACCACTAGTGAAACCTAGGCCCCCGGGTCTATTTTCCATCATATTAGTCTTCCAACACTTAGTTATTTTCGTTGCCTTTTATTTTACTTTGCATCTTTATCACAAAAATACCAAAAATATTATCTTATCATATCTATCAGATCTCACTCTCGTAAGTGACCGTGTAGGGATTGACAACCCCTTATCGTGTTGGTTGCGAGGATTTATTTGTTTGTGTAGGTGCGAGGGACTCGTGTGTAGCCTCCTACTGGATTGATACATTGGTTCTCAAAAACTGATGGAAATACTTGCGCTACTTTGCTGCATCACCCTTTCCTCTTCAAGGGAAAACCAACGCAGTGCTCAAGAGGTAGCAATCCCGGCCGCGTACATTTTTCTTTGCAAACACATATCTTTTTTTCATCATTGATTTTTTGGTACATGGAAATCCATCACCAAAATTTTGACTAGAAAAGCAAGACCAAAGAAAACAAGAACCACAAGAATACATTTTAGAAGATATCCAACTTCCATAACTGCTCCTGTAAGTTGGATTAGTGCCTTCTCGATGCATTCATTGTTGATCTGCGGAGGCTCGATCTTGCGTGCTTCTTTCTTCTTCGAGTATAAAGAAGTAGACGTGTCTAGCCTCTATTCTATCAACAAGTGCACTAGTCTCATCTCTAGCCTCTATGCTAGCTAAAAGTGCTAGAACATCTACTAAATTGCGCTCTATCAATATATCGTTGTACTCTTCTTCCCAATACCAAAACTTGCATCCATTCTACACAATAAAATTTTAAGTTAGCACAACTAGTTTAATCCGAGGCACAACCGAAGATTTGGTCGAGTTATTCCTCCTTTTGCCGACACGTGGGACATCCAGCATCCAGGTCGTGTCATGCAAGAAAATAGAGTGGTAGTTGAAGCCACGTGATGTGCATCTTGGGTTAAACTGTAAATAGAATCTTACCGGCCACCGAAGATCTTTATTGGATTTGTGTTTCATCACCAGCACGTCGAGGTGAAAGATGTGCAGGTTCAGTGGGTACTCTTGCGTTTTCACTGACATGTGGGACCGCATATGAGCAAACAGACGATGGGCTCCGGGCGTCTGCTGGCTGGCTGAGAAGAGAGATAGAGGAAGGCTGAGCACGGACTCAAGGAAATCTGTTCTACGTAACCAGCACCTCGATATAGTGGGGTGGCATGGGCCATAACTGGCATTCATGTCTAGCAGTACGGCACACGCCACCCACACGAGTCCCATCCGACACCAATTTTCTTGGAGTCCGTGCTACAGCCATCTCTTCTCCCTCCTGTTTTCTCAGCCATCGCGCAGTGGGCGGGGTGGGGGTTTGCCGATAGTCGGTTTGCTCAACTGCGGTCCCACATGTAAGTGAAAATGCAACACAGCACGCATTCCCCCTTGAGCGGCGTGCCGGACCAACCGTGTGGGGGTGCGACACGAACACGGCAGGATTTTCCTTTTGAACTTGTAACTTGTAAAATTTGGTTCTGCTCCATGGCGCGACCGATAGATAGAAATAACGATTTTCCCTAGAGTAATGAGAAGTTTGGTTCTGGCGCGGTTCATGCATGGAGTACGTAGGAAAATTATGAAGTTGATGCGAAAGGTAAGATAATTACTATTAGTACCATATACTACTACATGGATTTGACGGAAAGATAAAGATACATACGGATCCATCAATGACATCCTCATGCCCTAGTGCACCGGGTCACCAACCGACGTGTGAGGAGCAGCGGCGTTGGCGGCAAGCTCAACGTGCTTCTGAACAATGTCGTCCAAGGTTGCCCTACGGTCCAAGAAGGCCAGCGTCCTATCGTCCTCCCCTTGCATGTAGTAGTCCTTGTGGACGATTTGCGTGTAGACGTGGGTGATTATGTCGATGGTGTCTTGCTGCGCCAGGCGCTGCACGGCGAGCGCGACCTCGAGGTGGACATTCTCCGGCGCAACGGCGGGCAGTCGCAGAGCCACCAGTGCGTCAAAGAGGTTGTCACCATAGAGGCCGTTGAGGGTGGCAGGCATCGCAGAACCTGGGGGCGTGGGCTGGAGGCATACGTCAAGGTCGTCCGCGAGCTTCTTGACGACGGTGAACTTGTCGAGGAAACCGACGAGTACCTCGTCGAACAAGGAGACGAAGCTGTCATCCAAGCGGCCCCTCACCCTGGCGGCCTCAAGCACTACCTGGAGACGTTCCTCGGTCCCGGGCTGCAGGCCGGCGTCGTGGACCATCTGGCACAGCCGGCTGATGCTCGCGCTCATCGCCTCCATGGGTCTAGCTTCTAGTCAACTGATCTTGCAATTGGAGTGATCACTCTTGCGCTTGGGTGCGTAGGTGCGTAGGATTTCGTAGATTTTGGATTGCGATTTCCTTTTGGGGATCAGGCCGATTTGATGTGCAGACTGCGTTGAATTCACGTGCGTGTTGGCCATCTACTCCTCGCCCCTCTACTGCACCTGCCTTTGGCTGTATGACAAGTTGGCCAGCCACCCGTTGGGCCCACATGTCATACCACCCAAAGGCAGGTGCAGTAAGTCAATGAAGCTGCATCCCCCTCCGTGCCCGTGTATGCTTTCAATGACTTGAGACTACCAAACATCACATGCAGTGGTTAGTTCATTGCATATAATCCTATTAAGTAGCAAAAATACATTAATTTATATCGCCGATAGGAATAAAACAATACACCATGTATTTATTTACAGAGGGAGTAGTACATTTTTTGTGACATGCATTACTAGATATTGCTAGTCAAATACTAAATCCAGATGGACGTGGTAGTACTACTAAATCCAGACGGTGGTGCTAGTACTAGTAGTAGTAGTACTACCAATGTAGTAGCACTGTACTACCCGTTGGTCAAATTATTACATGATGCTCCTCACAGTTAAGTGACAAGACCCTACGCCGGAGATGACACCTGAGTATAGGCGCCGTGTTCGGCATACCATAGTCAGCCTCACCATCTGCAGTCACTATCATCATGGCTGTAGACCTAGCCTGCTTACAACTAGCCGTGTTCGACATAATTTCCCGTGCGTAGATGCCCGTGCATAGCACGGAACACCAAGATTGGGGGGGTGGACGGTGCCGGCAGCGGCCATCACGCTGGATATTTCCATGGCCTTCTAGATGTGGTGGGGAGGAGATAAGGCTGATTGTGAGAGACAAGGAGTTGTTTGTAAATAGGGAACAAGTGCTGGCATCTTTTTGCAAAACTGGAGAAGTTTGGTTTGTATGCGTCAGATCTAGATCCGATGGCTATTGGTGAAAGATGGCAGGCACAACATCATCACCAACTCAGGACCTGTTTGATTCACAGGATTTTGAAAACGCAGGAATAGGACACGGCAATATTACAAGTTTTTCAAACTGATATTACAAATGTTAGGAGTAATGCTGCTCCTACGAAGAGGGAATTACTAGGAAGTTTACGTAAGAACTTTCGTTACTTTCGGTGGATGCAGCATTATCATACAAACTAAAACCCACCGCCCTGACAAGTCACTAATGGGCAAATAAGTTTTCGAGTCTCTGGCCACTTGATGTTTCAAAAACAAATTCAGCTTCTGTGGAGACTTTGTCATTTAGGCTTAGACGCTTGCGGTGATCAGCACGCCATTCATTGTTGCGCTAGAGAACGCCAAACCTCATTACCTTGAGCACACTTGCCTCCAGAACAAAGAACCTGGCCAATTTAATCTCAGATGTGATGCCTCGGTAGTCGATCAAATCAATTTTTGTAATATGGAGATCAAGGCATTCGATGAGATTGTTATAGTGCAGCACATTTTTCACTTTCGGGTCTTTTTTTATCTGCAAAATAAGAGAACATATTAGAGCAGCTGGCTGTATAAGATTGTCGTGTCATCAAGAGGTACCAATATCATTCGCTCATACGATAGGGTTGGCTGGCTAGTGATATTTCTCTCTCTCTCCCTCTCTCTCTCTTTCTCTTTCCTCTCATTTACCTAGGAGTACGTGAAGATCTTGGGCATTTGTTGCCTTCCACTATGTGGCCGATGCCATATTTTGCAAAAGTATGCCACATAATACGCATCGATGTCAAATCAAAAGATTTTGGCACCGCTCTCGCGATGTGAGAGATTTGGCACCGGTGTGCACACAGACCCACATGTATAAACAAATCAATCAAACCAACTACACCCGCCTCTCACTCTCCCAAACAAGTGTTTTTTATTGCCTCAGTCCTCTCTCTCTCCCATGCAAGTGTTTTTTCATTGCATGAGTTAATTTGGCACCGGAGCAAAGTAGGTGATCCAGATTGGGGCACCAGGTGAGCAACGGAGGGGCATCGATGCCAAATGCATCACAAGTGAATTTGGCACGTGTTTTGGCCTACATAGTGGAGGGCCGTTATAGCCCACTTTTGTACTACCTCTTATTTAGTATAAAATTTTGACCATATATTTATGTAAGAAAATGCCAATGCATGTCACTAAAAATTACCCCATTTGAAATTATGTTCAAATACGAACCCAACGATATAGTTCTTAGTGACATGCATTAACATTTTGTCAGTTAAATCTATGGTCAAATTTTGATACTACAAAATAGGAAGAGTAAACCAGGACGGAGGTAGTACTTGCTCTTAGGGTAACCATAGAGTTACTGGAGTAGTTTAAGTTACTTTCCACTATGACTAGCCTAGGCTACTATAGTAGTACAACAACAAAATGATGCAGGTGTTCACGTGAGAAAAAATACTAAAAACATTTCTTTTGGTGCAGTGCGTAGATGCAGTTTTGAACATTACACTTGTCATCGTATTTTGGGAAAATTATGAAAAATTTGAGCTACGTTGTGATTACCGTTTACTAATAGGAAAGAAGTTTCACCTTGATGAGTAGCTTCTCCATGCACGGAAAGCATGTAAGGAATCCAACAACTTGATCCAGATTGGGGCCGATAGATTTTATTGCCAAGATCTTCACTGTGCGCATAGACTGGGTCAAGCTTGTGGGAATCATTTTCTGGAGACGGTCGTAAATACATCAAGAAAAAATTTAAAAATGTGAATTTCAAGAAGACGGAGAAGAAGATGAGTGATGTACCTGAACGATTACGGATCCAATAAAGAGTTCGGAGAATTTGGCAGACGAGTGCACCAACGCTGTCAATTTCGGCGCCTCAATGACCCTGATTTTTGTTGGACCTTCTAGATCCGATACAAGCAATCTCTCAAGGAAAGGCGCATTCTCAATGACCATAACGTGGAACAGCTGGAGTGATCTCTTCCCAATTGATGTCTTGTTGCGGGGCCAGCAAGACACATAAATTCATCGGAGATTCGTCGAGGCGATGTGGAGGCTAATGAACCCGTGGATCTGCTCAAGACGAAGGTACTCGAGCGCAGTACAGCTACGGAGCAGGTGCTCCATAGCCTTCTTCAAGATGACAACGTCGAAGAGGTCGAGCTGCTTGAGTTGAGGGAGAAGAAGGGCGGGTGCGACATTAATCTGGGGAAGATAGCAGGAGCTGAAGCTGGTGCGGCGCAGCGTTGGCGCGAGGCGAAGCGCGGACGGCAGAGAGCGACATCGTCCAGCTTCAAAGCTGAGCTCCTCGAGCTGATCTAGGGCGGGGGATAAGAACCACTCGTCGAACTTGGGTTGGACCCTGCAGTTGGTACTGAACATGCGGATGTCCAGGCGTCTGGCTGGCCCAGGGTGCGATGAAAGGATCTTGGAGACTGCGGCCATGCGTTTGCAATCCCCGTCGCAGAGGCAGCTGTCGAC
The DNA here is from genome assembly GCF_002575655.3 of Aegilops tauschii subsp. strangulata. Taxonomy (NCBI): domain Eukaryota; kingdom Viridiplantae; phylum Streptophyta; class Magnoliopsida; order Poales; family Poaceae; genus Aegilops; species Aegilops tauschii. The sequence continues at coordinate 20,467,267 of NC_053036.3, forward strand.
GGTGAGGTTGAGGGGGACGCGGCGCCAGAGGGGGCGCCACCGCCAGGAGAGCAGGGCGGTCCGCACGGCAGATTTGGTGGGGAGGAGGCCGATGATGATGAGCAGCATGTCGTCGGGGAGGCTGATGATGAAGTCCAGGCTCGCCGGATGCGGTTTTGGCTCGAGCCGCCTCCGCATGTTGACTGCCTCGCCATCCATCTCAACCGGCGGCGACGCCGGTGTACACGTGTGCTGGTGTGTGTTGTGTGCTGGGTGTGCGCGAGTGCGTCCTTCTGTGCATGCCGCCGCGCAGTGGTGAATTGTGCGCGAGTGCGTCCTCCACGCGGAAGAAGTTTTTCCTCAATGCGCCCTCAATTTACTAGCGTGCGGGGTGCTACACCGAGTGGTTTCAACTTTGTTTACTTCACCGCGTGTCAGATGGGCCTCTAGTTTACTTATTTTCACCCACCGCCACATGGGCCAGCACACGAAGATACAGAACATGGGCTGACAAGGCAGCATGTGGACTGGTTGACCGGTCAACTAAACAATATACGGAGCTATACGCTAACAAAGTGAGCGTATAATCCCTCGGTATAGTGTTCGTGTGAGAGGGGAGGCCCGTGAGAGATAGCAGAGAGAGAGAGAGAAAGAGCTACTCCCTCCGTTCGATAATCTAGTTCCAACATTTTTTTTAAAGTCAAACTTTTGAAACTTTGACCAAGTTAATAAAGAAATTACTTATATCTACAATACCAAAGATAAATGATAGTATGAAGTAAGTACATGTTGTGATCTTTCTAGATGTAAATGTTTTTCTCCACATATACCTGGTCAAACTTTTCTGAGGTTTGACTTTTCAAAACATCCATATGCTTATGGACGTGAGAGAGTCCCTAACTAGAGAGAGAGAGAGTGAAATAGAAAGAGTGAGTGAAAAAAGTGTGTGTGCGTGTGTGAAAGAGACATGGACAACACTCGATAAAAGTCGAGAAAAAACGTGTGTGTCTTATGCAAACATATCACACATGCATCTTCGACAACGGAAGCAAGGTGAGGAGATAGTGTGTGGTTGTTTGCAACCGAGAGAGGAAGACCCCTAGCACGTGGCCAAGAGGGGTCTGACAAACAAGGGAGAGAGGTCGAGAGAGACGTACGGAGAAAATGCAGACATGGGGAGGAGAGAGTGTATGTTTGTCATAGAGAGATCCCCTGGAGATCGTGATGGGACTACATGGGTGGGAGATCGAGTGACAAGGTGTGTGCGCGATAGAAGATACCCCGAGAGATACCGAGATAGATGTATGGATGGAAGGAGACAATACGTGTGTTCCTGATGGCTAGTGAGAGATAATCATACTTAGGGGGGGGAGTGCTTGCGCCTATGATGGAGTGAGGGATTATGGTACTTATTAGGGGGGTGCGTGTCACATAGAGACAGAACAAGGGCGGAGAGTGTTGGATGGGTCTATATGTATAGCTCGAGCGAGACATGTGTATGTGTGAACCAGGGAGATATAAAGTTTGAGAGAGATTGAGGAGCCCCGATAAGGCTGAGTGGTGCGTTAGATAGCTGAGAGGGGGAAAGAGATATTCCATCCGCTCGATAATGCAGTGCACGTAATTTTTTTAGAAGTCAAACTTTGGAAACTTTGATCAGGTTTACACAAATGTTATTTATATCTTCAATACCAAAGATACATCATACGAAACTACATCTCATGGTGAATCTAATGGTATATGTTTGCCGTTCCAGATGGAATTGTTTTTCTCCACATACATGGTCAAACTTTGTGATGTTTGACTTTTCAATAAATCAATATGCTATGGACCGAGGACAGTGCCTAAGTCGAGAGGGATCAAGTGCGTGTGAAGGAGAATGAGTAAGTGTGCAAAAAGAGCATGTGTGTGAAAGAGAAAGTGACAACAAAAGATAAATTAGAGAGTGTGTGTGTTTTTTCGTTTCTTAGGCGAACATATCACGCATGCATCTCCGAGATGGAAAAGCGAGGCGAGGAGATACACGAAGATAGCTAGTGTGTGATTGTTTGCAACGGAGAGAGACACCCCTATAGCACATGTCCAATAGATGTCTGGCCAACAAGGAACAAAGGTCGAGAGGGACACATGGAGAATATGGACGCATGGGGAGGGCGAGAGGGTGTGTTTGTGATAGAGAGACCCCCTCGAGATCGTGAGGGGACTATATGGGTGGGAGATCGAGGGAGGTGCTTGCGCGATATAAAGATGCCCCGAGAGAAATCGAGATAGACCATGCACATGTTTGTGATGGAGACTAAGATTAGCTAGTCATATACATATAGGGGGGACTGCGTGTGCCTACAATTGAGTGAGAGACCATCATACTTGGCTAGCTAGGCATGAGGTTGTGTGTGTGTGCGTGTGAGATGGAGAGAGAACGTGGGAGCGAGATAGAGTTTTAGATGGGCCTATCGAGTGCGAGTGAGATATGCGTGTGTATGTGTGACCCAGGTAGATGGATAGTTTGAGAGAGGGGGGGAAGAGCTCCGAGACGACAGAGTGGTGCGTGAGAGAGTTACGGGCAACGAGCCAAGGATTTTGTGTGCGTACGATGAGTGCACCCAAGATATCTAGCTTGGACTAGAGAATCATACATAGTGTGCGAGAGAGACCTATAGATGGAGTATATATGCATGCGAACTAGAAAGACCCCCCCCCCCATGCACACACACAAAGAGAGAGAGAGATGGAGAGAAAGAGAGAGGACCAACAAGGTTTGTGTGTTGGATGCGTGCGACAGAATGGAAGATTGTCGGCGAGAGAGAGAGAGAGAGAGAGAGAGAGAGGGAGGGAGCATGAGTCCGGGAGAGGGGGACGTCATGTTTTATGCATCAGAGACTGATATAAACCATGTTTCGATATAAACTTGCATTCAAAGATAAATCATAGTATGAAGTAAGTACATGTTGTGATGAATCTAATGATCTTTCCAGATGTAAATGTTTTCTCCACATATACCTGGTCAAACTTTTCTGAGGTTTGACTTTTCAAAACATCCATATGCTTATGGACGTGAGAGAGTCCCTAACTAGAGAGAGAGAGAGAGAGAGAGAGAGAGAGAGAGTGAAATAGAAAGAGTGAGTGAAAAGAGTGTGTGTGCGTGTGTGAAAGAGACATGGACAACACTCGATAAAAGTCGAGAAAAAACGTGTGTGTCTTATGCAAACATATCACACATGCATCTTCGACAACGGAAGCAAGGTGAGGAGATAGTGTGTGGTTGTTTGCAACCGAGAGAGCAAGACCCCTAGCACGTGGCCAAGAGGGGTCTGACAAACAAGGGAGAGAGGTCGAGAGAGACGTACGGAGAAAATGCAGACATGGGGAGGATAGATTGTATGTTTGTCATAGAGAGATCCCCTGGAGATCGTGATGGGACTACATGGGTGGGAGATCGAGTGACAACGTGTGTGCGCGATAGAAGATACCCCGAGAGATATCAAGATAGACATATGGATGGAAGGAGACAATATGTCTGTTCCTGATGGCTAGTGAGAGATAATCATACTTAGGGGGGAGTACTTGCGCCTATGATGGAGTGAGGGATTATGGTACTTATTAGGGGGGTGCGTGTCACATAGAGAGAGAACAAGGGCGGAGAGTGTTGGATGGGTCTACATGTATAGCGCGAGCGAGACATGTGTATGTGTGAACCAGGGAGATATAAAGTTTGAGAGAGATTGAGGAGCCCCGATAAGGCTGAGTGGTGCGTCAGATAGCTGAGAGGGGGAAAGAGATATTCCATCCGCTCGATAATGCAGTGCATGTAATTTTTTTAGAAGTCAAACTTTGGAAACTTTGATCAGGTTTACACAAATGTTATTTATATCTTCAATACCAAAGATACATCATACGAAACTACATCTCATGGTGAATCTAATGGTATATGTTTGCCGTTCCAGATGTAATTGTTTTTCTCCACGTACATGGTCAAACTTTGTGAACTTTGACTTTTCAATAAATCAATATGCTATGGACCGAGGAGAGTGCCTAAGTCGAGAGGGATCAAGTGCGTGTGAAGGAGAATGAGTAAGTGTGCAAAAAGAGTATGTGTGTAAAAGAGAAAGTGACAACAAACGATAAATTAGAGAGAGTGTGTGTTTTTTCGTTTCTTAGGCGAACATATCACGCATGGATCTCCGAGATAGAAAAGCGAGGCGAGGAGATACACGAAGATAGCTAGTGTGTGATTGTTTGCAATGGAGAGAGACACCCCTATAGCACATGTCCAATAGAGGTCTGGCCAACAAGGAACAAAGGTCGAGAGGGACACGAGAATATGGACGCATGGGGAGGGCGAGAGGGTGTGTTTGTGATAGAGAGACCCCCTCGAGATCGTGAGGGGACTATATGGGTGGGAGATCGAGGGAGGTGCGTGCGCGATAGAAAGATGCCCCGAGAGAAATCGAGATAGACCATGCACATGTTTGTGATGGAGACTAAGATTAGCTAGTCATATACATATAGGGGGGACTGCGTGTGCCTACAATTGAGTGAGAGACCATCATACTTGGCTAGCTAGGCATGAGGTTGTGTGTGTGTGCGTGTGAGATGGAGAGAGAACGTGGGAGCGAGATAGAGTTTTAGATGGGCCTATCGAGTGCGAGTGAGATATGCGTGTGTATGTGTGACCCAGGTAGATGGATAGTTTGAGAGAGAGGGGGAAGAGCTCCGAGACGACAGAGTGGTGCGTGAGAGAGTTACGGGCAACGAGCCAAGGATTTTGTGTGCGTACGATGAGTGCACCCAAGATATCTAGCTTGGACTAGAGAATCATACATAGTGTGCGAGAGAGACCTATAGATGGAGTATATATGCATGCGAACTAGAAAGACCCCCCCCCCATGCACACACACAAAGAGAGAGAGATGGAGAGAAAGAGAGAGGACCAACAAGGTTTGTGTGTTGGATGCGTGCGACAGAATTGAAGATTGCGGCGAGAGAGAGAGAGAGAGAGAGAGGGAGCAGGAGTCCGGGAGAGGGGGAGGTCGTGTTTTATGCATCAAAGACTGATATAAACCATGTTTCGATATAAACTTAAATTCAAATATTTAAATTGGAGAACATGTTGTCTGCAATCCACACAGGAACGGATATATGCCTATATCAAACAAGTTCATTAATTTGACTTTCAACATTTTCTTGGAGTACTATAATACTGTACAACATGCTATTGCATTGAGGTGTTCAATTTTGGATTTAGTTCACTATTTTGACCTGGTGAACGAGCTATTTCATTGAATCGAGATATTTCATTTTGGGTTTGATTCCCGTTTTTGAGTGGGTCAACTATTTGTCATATAGTAAATCGCTAGCAACGAGCATGTAAAAACACATTACTCCTGAGCATCATCTCTCCATCTAAAAAAGAAGTGGCAAGCTAATATTTCTAAATTTGATTCGAATCGACTTGGTAAGGTAGACGTGGATGCTCGTTCTCCCAAATTTTGAATGAAACGTTAAACATCCTCTGCTCGGTGGAATTCGCCCGAGCAAATAAATGGGAGACGCGAAATTACCGTCCTATGTGGGAGACGCATTAATTGGCCCGTTGTGCATCGAGGGTAGGTTCGTAACTTCATCCAAGCGCGCCTTCTCCTCGGCCGAAATGACATGTGCCGAATAATTCATAAACCATGGTCGGCCAAACACGCTCTCCTCGCGCGAAATAGCTCGCGCCCACTATTTCAAAACACGCTCTCCTCGCCCGAAATCGCTCGCGCCCACTATATTTCAAAACACGCCCTCCTCGCCCGAAATCGCTCCCGCCCACTATTTGGGGAGAAGCAAAGTTACTCTACTATCCCCGACCCTCAGTACAGAGACCCAAGCGGAGAAGCCTAAAGGCAGGGGTAGAACTGTAACTCCCCCTCACATTTCAGACAAATGCGTCCGTAAAACATGGTTCCACTCCCCTCCCAATTCCCCCCCCCCATTCATACCTCGTGGGCGCCAAATCACCTTCTCCCCGGAAGCTCCCTTCTCCCGAGCCGCGAAACCTCAGCCCCTCCTCCATGGCGCCCCCCACCGCACCAATTTCACAGCCGCCCTCCTCCCTAATGCCGGAGACGCTGTCCATTTGTCGTCGTGCACTGGGCCGTGTGCCTCTTACTCCATGCTGCTGGAGCTGCCTCGACGACGGCCGCGTGAACCGTACCGGAGCCGATTCACCCCCACCGTTGTTCACGGCACCGGAGCGGCTCCAACTTCGGATCCGTCCAGAGTCCCGGCGCTGCTTCCTCGTAGCCGTCGACCGTCGCGAGATCGCTGTTTCCCTGCCGCCGGTGGCCACCGCAACTGCGCCGGCCTCACCGACTTGGCAGCTGGACCTGCCTACTGCACCATGCCGCCAGATAGGTCGCACCCTCATCTCAAATCACTTTATTTAGGTGTCAGTTGTCTGAATTTTTATTCTGGGCCAATCGATTCCCAATGGGAAGCAGCACCCCTCGAAGCGGCGGAGCTCCTAGGCTGCCGGTTGGCTGGTGTCTAACATAAGGGTACGGGGCCGCAAGTTCGCTGCCGAAGCAGCGCTTAAATGGCTATCTTAGAGTTGCGTGGGTTCAAGGTACTGCCGCCGCCGGATCTGGATGATGGGGAGTATTTGTGGATTGGCCCCGGGGCGGCGCAACCACGGCAGTGCGGTGGGGCGGGGAGCAGGGTTTTGGCCGGGGCCACGGATGGCGAAGGCAAGCTGCTCTGCCGTTGGTCGCTGGCTCTTCGGGGAAGATTCCTAACAGTGTCAGCCGGGAGGCACAAGACGGCCATCAAGCCATCCGGCATAGATCAGACAGTACCAAAATAAAATAAAATCTTGTGACCCCAATTTAGTCTCAGTCAACAGACGTGTGACCACTCTCGTACCTTGCTATTGATCTCTTAGTGTATTTCTTCAGATCAAAGAGATGCGTCGTTCTTAACATTATGCGTTATCTACATCTTCAGCCACACCGTCTTCCGACTCACCGCAGCTGCTCCAACAAGGGAAGCATACACCAGAAGGGAGCTATAGTCCCCACTCAACAGTTCCCTGCATCGAATGCGCGTGCCCGACATGGACAGCCACAACAACTGCAGGGCCATCGACAAGTCAGCACATGATGCCCACTCCTATGGATGGCGGCCAGATAGGTTGTACCCTCATCTTACTTGTGTGCAACATTTATGGCTTTGTTATTCATCTAAGCATGGAAAATAGATTATCACATTTCACTGTATATTCATGCTGATCTCTTACGGGTCTTGTTTAGGAGTTAACGTTGTTCCATTGTTCAGCTAAGATGCTTGTTCTTTAGGTAACGTTGTTCCATAGTTATCATCCATCAGCCAATGCTATCCCACAGGCTGGTGATTATGGTATTATACTACTTCTAGTATTACCTATGTTGTTCTTTAATACTTTTGTGTGCCATCTAGTTAATCTCAAGTACAAACGATACATATTATGTAGCTTTCATCTGTGTTCTACCTTTAGTTTTTGAGATCTGTTGCTGCTAGTTAACCCTAGTCCTACTATTTATGTCGTCTCCTACAGGCACTCATTACATAAATCTAACTACTAGTTGTCTTCCATGCATGTCAGATATAATTGCACACACTGATATATCCACAAGAACCTCACGGAGCAATGTAAAGGCCAATAAACTTGATGTCAATGATACCCAATATGATGGAACATGTAAAGGCAGTTCTTCAAAAGACTTGTAGAAAGATGTTGAATCCTCTTCACCCCACAAGGTCCATGCTCTAACTTGGCCTGTGATATGGGTACAACATGCATATAATGTCCTGGAGTGTATCTACTCTGTTGCAATGCCATGTGCTTAGCATGCTGATCATGCATGTAAATATGTCATGCCTTCCTGTTTTTCAGTACCTATTCCATTCATGATAACATGTTTTCAAATTCAAGTACTGTCATTCTACTCTATCGCAATGCCATCTGCTTAATTTGGACATCATGCTTCTGAATATCTTATGCATTGTTATTCATCAGTATGTACTTCATCTGCCTACCATACCATGTTTTTTTTACATTGAAGTGTTGTTCTAGTGCTCTGTTGCAATGCCATCTTAGTTTCCCAATCATACACGTAGTTTTTTCTGTACATATTCCGCTAGCATACAGTTTTACATTCAACTAGTGTTTTTTTACTGTGTTGTCCTGTCGTATCCCTAGCTCTTACACCATACTCCCTCCGTCCGGATTACATGTTGCCGAAATGGATAAAAAAGGATGTATCTAGAACTAAAATACGCCTGGACCCATCCATTTTTTTCCGGATGGAGGGAATACATGTCAATATGTCATGCCTTTCTATTCTTCAGTACCTATTCCATCTCTCTGCCGTAGCATGTTTTATAATTGAAGCACCATTCTTCTATACAAGGCATGCAAGGGGAAGACGACTATGTTAGAATCTGAAGGGTTACAAACCAGGTCTTTGCAAAAGATCCAAACGCCTGGAGATAATAAACCAACTTCAGTTTTTATAGATACTACTCCAGCACAGAGAAACCCAACTCCTACTGGTAATAAGCAGATTCCAGTGGCCAAAGAACTAGTCCGCTCCAGTCCAGCAAAAATATGTCAACTCCATTCTAGGGAGCGTGTGCGTATCCTTGCATCATGAAATTTTATAGCATGCTGATCATATTTTCTACATGTTTCTTACCCATCTCTCTTTTAGAAAATAAGCTTAATAGATAGAAGAATTTCTGCACTGGTATCGTCTGTGAGGAAAGATTCTTGTAGGAATTCTCTGTACTCCAATGCAGATGTAAGTACTTGTTGTATATCACTATATTTTTACATCAGCATGTATTTTGATAATCGGCGTGAATCCAACCTTTATCTGATCTAAATTTAGTTATAGCAAAATGTATGATTAAAGTCCACAATGTTGATTTTTGTAAGGAAAACTGCCTGGTAGTTTTGCATCCTGAGCTGCATGAGTGTACTATCTCATATCAGTTGATTTGATTACTTTGGTTCTGCAGTGGGTTTTCAGTGTTTCTTTTACTGTGTTGTCCTGTCGTATCTCTAGCTCTTACATCATACTCCCTCCGTCCGGATTACATGTCGCAGAAATGGATAAAACTGGATGTATCTAGAACCGAAATACGCCTAGACCCATCCATTTATTTCCGGATGGAGGGAATACATGTCAATATGTCATGCCTTTCTATTCTTCAGTACCTATTCCATCTCTGTTGTAGCATGTTTTATAATTGAAGCACCATTCTTCTATATAAGACATGCAAGGGGAAGATGGCTATGTTAGAATCTGAAGGGTTACAAACCAGGTCTTTGCAAAAGATCCAAACGCCAGGAGATAATAAACCAACTCCATTTTTCATAGATACTGCTCCAGCACAGAGAAACCCAACTCCCACTGATAATAAGCAGATTCCAGTGGCCAAAGAACTAGTCCGCTCCAGTCCAGCAAAAGAATGTCAACTCCATTCTAAGAAGCGTGTGCATATCCTCGCATCATGAAATTTTATAGCATTCTGATCATATTTTCTACATGTTTCTTACCCATCTCTCTTTTAGAAAATAAGCTTAAATGATAGAAGATTTCCTTCATTGGCATTGTATTCGAGGAAAATATCTTGCGGGAATTCTCTGTGCTCCAATGCTGATGTAAGTACCTGTTGTATATCACTATATTTTTACCTCAGCATGTATTTTGTTAATCGGCGTGAATCCAACCTTTATCTAATCTAAAATTAGTTGTAGCAAAATGTTAAAGGTGCCAATGTTGATTTTTGTAAAGAAAACTGCCTGGTAGTTTTGCATACTGAGTTGCATGAGTGTACTATCTCATATCATGCACATTACTGAATTGTAGTGCTGCTCTGGTTGCCCATTCATTCATTGTGTCAATGTTGCTTTCGTATTACCTTACCTGGCTGATGATAGTTGTGCCATATTGTGTTAATTTGGTGTTGGCTAGTTGCCCAAACGTTCGTTGTGCCAATGTTGCTTTCCTATTATCTGACTTGGCCAATGATAGCAATGCTAGTGTCTTAATTTGGTGCAGGCTGCTGAAGATAAGAAGACAAGCTCTGAAAACAGCAAGGCAACGCCATTGTTTCTTTCCAATAAATCTAGGCCAGGTAATATGCCAATAACTCACGATTAATCTGTTTGGTTCCCCTCCTAATTTATCATATGATGCAGTGGTCGAGACACTCTCCACTATCAATAATACAAGCCTGTCAAAATCGCCATCTGAATCTGTTTAGTATCCTCTATCTCGAATGCAACGGAAAAATATATGTTTGTGAACCAATTAATGGCTGAAGGAATGATGGAAATGGTGGAGGAATCAGAGGTGCGGAGTCGTGCGACACAACAACTGATCAATGTTTTCAGATACAGTGTAGCAAAGCAGCAAGAACTTGCCCGCATGCTTATGGGCGTCATCCGTGCTGAGGTTGCAGATTGTGACGTTGTAGATCGTTAGGTTCTGTTCATTTATTTGCACTGGCATCAATCTTTGATTGCCCAGTGGATGTAATTTCCTGTAATATATGTTGGATGTGCAACGTTTTTCCCTGTATGCCGTACCTTTGCTTGATCGGTTGTGGTCCTGTGCATAATTGCTCATCCTAATGGGCTCAAATTATCTAATTTGGCCTAAAGACATGTACAAACTTTAGTGGGCCCATTAAGTTAATGGGCCGTTACCAGGCCGAAAGTTAATGGTCGGCCCTCTTAACTCCCGGGTCGTTAACAGGCTGACATCGAAGCGGGCAATAGGTGGGCCCAATTGATTTCACGGGCCGTTAACATGTCGTTACTAAGTTCGGGCTACATATGGCCCAACTATACTGTGGGCCTTTAGCAGGCCGAAAGAGACAACGGGCTTGTACTGGACCATGAAGAGCATGGGCCGCTAAGAGGCCGAAAGTCAGGTCGTATTGTAAATGGCCCAACTGTGTTGTGGGCCTTTAGCAGGCCGAAAGAGAAACCGGGATGGTATTGGACCATGAAGGGCATGGGCCATTAAAAGGCCAAAACTCAGGTCCGACTACAAATGGCCCAACTCATTTATGACGTTAACAGGCGGAAAGGCACACAGGGCCGGGAATTGGCCCAACACTTAAGTGGGTCGCTAAAAGTCCAAAACTCAGGTCCGACTACAAATGGCCCAACAGATATATGGGCCGTCACCAGGCTGAAAGACACACGGGGCTGGAAATTGGCCCAACACTTAAATGGGTCGCTAAAAGGCCGAATCTCAGGTCCGACTACAAATGGCCAAACTGATTTATGGGCCGTCAACAGGCTGAAAGACACCTGGCCGGAAATTAGCCCAATATTTAAATGGGTCGCTAAAAGGCCGAAATATGTACATCGTGAAAATTGGCCCATCCACTGAATGGGACGTTAACAGGCCGAAATCTCATCGGCCCGATATTGAGCCCAAATATATAGCGGGCTGTTAACGGGCTCGAACTGACGATGGGCTGCAATGGTGTCAAATCTTTAACGGGCCGTTGATGGGCCGAATTGGCACATCTCGTATGGGCCGTGGGCTTAAATGGGCCTGACACAAGTAGGCCTTATATGGGCCAGCCTACTATGTTTTACTGGGCCGGCCTTTTTCACCGGAATGGGCCAATGTTGGGCCGTGCCACGTGTCGACCTATCATAGGAGCCTCCTGTCCAATGAATGGATGGCATCTGTCCCAACAGTGAGGCAACACGTGTTTCCTTCGGCCAATGATGATTTTACACGTGGAAAATCCCCATTGGTCGGGGCTGTTAACGGGTTATCGGATCCAAAACCGGACCCGATAGCTTAACGACGTTCTGTTACGGTGGATGCCACGTGTCGGTCACCCTTGACGAAAGCACTTCTGTGACGCGCGATTTATCGTCATGGAAGTGGACACTTCCGTGATGATAATTTTGGTAATGTCATGGAACACTTCTACGACAGCACAGGTATGACTATCTTGATTATGTCATAAATTTGTCACGGATGTACATGCATGACAGAAAACGTGACCTACTGTGACAAACACGTATCATCACGGAAGTGTATTTTTTTGTAGTGTCTGTATTATTTCCAATCAACAATATGTCATCCACATATAATATTAGAAATGTTACAGAGCTCCCACTCACTTTCTTGTAAATACAGGATTCTCCAAAAGTCTGTATAAAACCATATGCTTTGAGGAGGACATCACTTAAAGTCAAGTAAGGAAGTAAGTATGAATAATCATGCCTTCTAGGCAAGGGATGCGTCATGCACGCAACTTACACTATTGAACCAAACCAAATCAAAATGTCAACTGCGTACATGCATTTTGGAATCTGCTCCAAACAAATCATCTTTGTGTAAGAGGACTCCGAAAATATTGGACATAGTAGCAATTTAATTGGTGCTCCTAAGAATCACAAGAAATAGATTTGACAATGCAACTAACTATGTTGATAAAATTTCATCGAACATGTTTGTTTACAAAGGATGCATCGTAATAGATTTTTGTCCCACAAGGTTTTAATTTTAAGATTATAATAGTGAAAATTGAATATTTGTGCGATTGCACCGCAAAAAGTAGACCACGCAAACCTGTGAAATAAATCAATATATTATGTATTTGGGAATGTGTTTTAGAACTCTTCCATGAAGCAACAAGAAAAATTCAAAGAGAACAACTAAGGTATTTCAAGCTGCACATGTGTAAGCATTACTTTTCTTGTAGATCTAGTTATGCATTCTGCTCGACTATGGTGTCATCTTATGTTTCTCGAAGCTCTGCTTCTAGGTTCAATTATCTATTACAATATTTATGATCATTATCTTTTGCAAGAAGTACCACAAGGTCAGTGTCTAATTGTTTTTGTTGCATGCTTTTAGGCTTTATTATTTTTATTAAGATATATTCATTTTCTATGGATTTTTTACATGCTAGGTTCACTTCTAGAAGAGTGCTCCAAACTTCCATTTTGGAGGGGTATGTCCATTATGAACTTGGAACATCCTTTCTGTGCATTGGTGAAACAAGGGTGATAATAGAGAACCGTCTACCTCATGAGGTTGTTAGAATCCTCCTTTTCCCTTTCGAAGCGACCATCTTATTAACAACTCCACAATATGGAACAGGCCATAGTGTTGCATAATGATGGCACATCTCGCCAGAATTGTGCAGTCAATAATACAGGAACCTTTCTCTGGCCTTATTGTACTCCCTCCTTTTCTAAATATAAGTCTTTGTAGAGATTTTATTACGAACTACATATGGATATATATATATATATATATATATATATATATATATATATATATATATATATATATATATATATATATATATATATATATATATATATACATGCATTTTAGAGTGTAGATTCACTCATTTTGCTCCGTATGTAGTCTATAATGAAGTCTCTAAAAAGACTTATATTTAGGAACGGATGGAGTACCATTATTCGAAACATATCTCTTCTCCACATATATTAAATGCAAAGGCCATATGAATTAAATAACGTCTCCACTGTAGCCAAAAGTCGGTCTTAAGGCTGACGTACACACGCGTATTGTCGGTCTTAAACATTGAAGCAGAATCTTAAATAGGTATTAGCTTGCGACCTAGCCATGGTGTTGAGACTCGGCCACAAGAGGTAAACAACTCATTTGCCTCTGTCATCTCCTCTGTCCATAAGGGCTCCATTGGGTTGTGGAATATGAAGCCATTGCATGTTCTCTTCATTGAATAATTTGAGATACAGACAAAACAAAAGGCTGCAATGGTGCTCCAGCTTATATGATGGTGGGCTCCTAAGCACCGGAAAAACATTTACCCGACGAAATATAAGGAAATCGGTTGTAATAACATCTTATATTATAGGACGGATGGAGTAGATACCTAGACACCCACTTTAATTTGGAGATAATGGTTAGCTAATGAGCCAACCATCCTCCATCTATCAAAGCATGACTTGCCCTTTATAAAGGACACACTACAGCTGGAGTTTGGAGTTGGCGGTTTATTCTCGTACTCTTCGACCAGTCGTGTATCAGACTCGCGAGAAAAGAGAGAAATGACACTTCAAATGTGGTTGACTAGTGCAAGACGATGTGAGTGCGAGGCATATTAAACACATCACCTGCTGGTTTTCACAGCAATGTTGTTCCAGTAACTCCGGTTGATGTAATACGTATCATGCAAGTTGAGTAAGTTCATGCGTGACCAGATTCCTAAATTCCCAGCTTGATGAGAGTGCAACACTAACACTATTGCAAAGGATGGCACTGGGTTATGGGTAGAAGCAAGCTGACGAAACCTCTTAGGGAGGATGCTCACAAGAATGAAACTCAAAAGAATTGATTCTCGGCCTGTGAGCCTACCGAATTTGTTAAGGTCGAAAAAGAAGCAAAAATAAATAGGTGATTTCATGGTTTTCAAATATATATATATATATATATATATATATATATATATATATATATATATATATATATATATATATATATATATATATATATATATATTCATGGGTGTACGTTAACACTTGGGCCAAGCCGATATAGTTGAACAAAATCTTCCCAACAAAAACAACTATCTGTAAAAATTACCAAACAAAAATGCCCAAAAAAATAACACATAAAAACATTTACAAAATCAAATAAATATGTTCATACTTTTTATAAAAACTTAGAAGTACCCCCAAAAAATCTCTATACAACAGAAATAATTTATTACATAAAATATGATATAGAAAAATGTACCAATTTATATATTTTATAAACTATTCTTTAAAAGGTGTTATATTAAAATTAGATATAAAAAATGGCAAAAATGACTCATGAAGCAAGTTCTGCCACTTTAATGGCCCGGTGCAACGAATGGGCATTTGTACTACTTCAATGGATACACTGGAGCATAGTCGCATTGTCTATGCAAAAGCATGTATCAAAATTTAAATTACCATGCCGCATTTAAATATTTTGAATCTTTTTATGTTGGACATTATAATTTTCCTGAGGTTTTGTTGTTCACCCGTTGCAACGCACGGGCACTTTTACTAGTCTAAACAGAAGCTAGAAGGATTATTTATTCCTAAACAGAACGAAAAAGAAAGAACAAAAATAAAAATTGGGTTGCCTCCCAACAAGTGCTAACATTTAACGCCCCTAGCTAGGCATGATGATTTCAATGATGTTCGCATAAAAGATAAGAATTGAAACATAAAGAGAGCATCTTTGTGAGCAAACAATTTATGGGAACAATAATCAACTAGCATAGGAAGGCAAAACAAGCAATTCTTCAAGATTTTCAACACATAGAGAGGAAACTTGATATTATTGCAATATGTAGAAGGATATGATCCTCTCTCATAATAATTTTCAGTAGCATCATGAATGAATTCAACAATATAACCAGCACCTAAAGCATTCTTTTCATGATGCATAAGCATAGAATTTTTATTACTCTCCACATAAGCAAATCTATTCGCATCAATAGTAGTGGGAGCAAACTCAACAAAATAACTATCATGTGATTGAAAATTAAGATCAAGATGACAAGTTTCATGGTTATCATTATTCTTTATAGCATACGTGTCATCACAATAATCATCATATATAGGAGGCATGCTTTCATCATAGTAAATTTGCTCATCAAAGCTTGGGGGACAACAAATATCATCTTCATCAAACATAGCTTCCCCAAGCTTGTGGCTTTGCATATCATTAGCATCATGGGTATTCAAACAATTCATACTAACAACATTGCAATCATGCTCATGATTCACATTTTTATGCCAAGCATTCTATGTAATTCTTCTTCTAGTACTTGAGCACAATTTTCCTTCTCATCATTTTCACGGAAGACATTAAAAAGATGAAGCATATGAGGCACACTTAATTCCATTTTTTGTAGTTTTCTTTTATAAACTAAACTAGTGATAAAACAAGAAACTAAAAGATTCGATTGCAAGATCTAAAGATATACCTTCAAACACTCACCTCCCCGGCAACGGCGCCAGAAACTGCTTGATGTCTACTACACAACCTTCTTCTTGTAGACGTTGTTGGGCCTCCAAGTGCAGAGGTTTGTAGGACAGTAGAAATTTTCTCTCAAGTGGATGACCTAAGGTTTACCAATCCGTGGGAGGCGTAGGATGAAGATGGTCTCTCTCAAGCAACCCAGCAACCAAATAACAAAAAGTCTCTTGTGTCCCCAACACACCCAATACAATGGTAAATTGTATAGGTGCACTAGTTCGGCGAAGAGATGGTGATACAAGTGCAATATGGATGGTAGATATAGGTTTTTGTAATCTGAAAATATAAAAACAGCAAGGTAACAAGTGGTAAAAGTGAGCGTAAACGGTATTGCAATGCTAGGAAACAAGGCCTAGGGTTCATACTTTCACTAGTGCAAGTTCTCTCAACAATAATAACATAATTGGATCATATAACTATCCCTCAACATGCAACAAAGAGTCACTCCAAAGTCACTAATAGAGGAGAACAAACGAAGAGATTATGGTAGGGTACGAAACCACCTCAAAGTTATTCTTTCCGATCAATCCATTGGGCTATTCCTATAAGTGTCACAAACAGCCCTAGAGTTCGTAGTAAAATAACACCTTAAGACACACATCAACCAAAACCCTAATGTCACCTAGATACTCCAATGTCACCTCAAGTATCCGTGGGTATGATTATACGATATGCATCACACAATCTCAAATTCATCTATTCAACCAACACATAGAACCTCAAAGAGTGCCCCAAAGTTTCTACCGGAGAATCAAGACGAAAACGTGTGCCAACCCCTATGCATAGGTTCATGGGCGGAACCCGCAAGTTGATCACCAAAACATACATCAAGTGAATCATGTGATATCCCATTGTCACCACAGATACGCACGGCAAGACATACATCAAGTGTTCTCAAATCATTAAAGACTCAATCCGATAAGATTACTTCAAAGGGAAAACTCAATCCATTACAAGAGAGTAGAGGGGGAGAAACATCATAATATCCAACTATAATAGCAAAGCTCGCGATACATCAATATCGTGCCAAATCAAGAACACGAGAGAGAGAGAGAGAGAGAGAGAGAGAGAGAGATTAAACACATAGCTACTGGTACATACCCTCAGCCCCGAGAGTGAACTACTCCCTCCTCGTCATGGAGAGCGCCGGGATGATGAAGATGGCCACCGATGAGGGATCCCCCTCCGGCAGGGTGCCGGAACAGGGTCCCAATTGGTTTTTGGTGGCTACAGAGGCTTGCGGCGCCGGAACTCCCGATCTATTCTGTTCCCCGATCGTTTTAGGGTATATGGATATATATATAGGCGGAAGAAATACGTCAGGGGAGCCACAAGGGGCCCACGAGGGTGGAGAGCGCGCCTAGGGGGGTGGGCGCGCCCCTGCCTCGTGCCTCCCTCGTTACTTTCCTGACGTGCACTCCAAGTCTCCCGGGTGCTTTCTTTCCAAAAATAACTTCTCCAGAAGGTTTCATTCCGTTTCGACTCCGTTTGATATTCCTTTTCTTCGAAACACTGAAACAAGGGAAAAAACAGGAACTGGCACTGGGCTCTGGGTCAATAGGTTAGTCCCAAAAATGATATAAAAGTGTTTAATAAAGCCCATAAACATCCAAGATGGATAATATAATAGCATGGAACAATCAAAAATTATAGATACGTTGGAGACGTATCAACCATCGCTCGTCCCCGACCGCCACTCACAAGGAGGACAATCAATAATAAATCATGCTCAAACTTCATAGCATAACGAGAGACTATACGTGCATGCTTCGGGAATCACAAACCTTAACACCAATATTCTTACTAAGCACATATGCCCGTGCGTTGCAACGGGAGAGATGTTTCTTTGGAGAAGCAATGGGAGAGATAATTGATGTGTCCACCAAAAATGATCCCCATAGTGGTGCAATAAAGAGAAGAGTTGTGGTCTTCTCGCGGGTCATGTTTGTCCCGCGAGATCTTGATAGTGGTGGGATTAGTCGGTGTGGCGGGAACCATCCAACTCGTGCCTTTTTTCCCTTAGGGTCCGCCTCTCCCTAGGGGTTGTGTCTGCCTCCTCATTTGGTAACTATGTGGTGACCTTCGGGGCATAGTTGCTTCGACCATTCTCTCTTACGATGGCATAACCGGATGGATTACTAATTATAGCGCATAAATCCCGTTTCAGTAGCATATTTAGCGCATAACCAGACACCAATGTCTCTTCTCTATTAGGGTTTATTCTCTTTGATTATTTTAGCGCTCGCGTACCCATAATTTTTTTAATCAAGCCAAACCAGCATATTCTCTTTTATTGGGCCAAGGAAAAAAATTGCTCCCTCGAACGACCCAGTAGGGGAGTGCAGCCGAGGCATAATACAGCCTATGTGACGGAGCAATTTTTTTTCTTGGGCCAACTGTGTGGGGCTACTATATGATGCTAGTTGCGTAAAATAGCGCATGGGACGCACACTGGTAGGCGCCAAGACGACCTGTGTTAGTAAGGGACGAAAAAATCAAAAAACTGATGAGTTGAGGGATCAAAATCATGCCCTCAAAGGCCCGACTACGTGCTGCTAGCCACTCAAAGAAACGAGTTCTACCAACCAATGGCCAGCTCAAACCTTTAAGATCATACCCCAAGGTCACATTGGAAACATTTTTTTTGAACTGTTTAAAAAATATAAATTGTTGAACATTCCTGGAAACATGAATAATTTTGAAAATCCCAAACATTTTTTGAAATTCTTTACATTTTCATAAATACACAACAAAATATGAAACGCTCAAAATTCACAATTTTATTTGAAAACATAAACCTTTTATAATCACATGAACATGTTTTGAATTTTTGATTTTCTTAAAAACTGAATTATATCTTGTAAATTCAGAACAATTTTTGAAAATATGTTTCTTGACATTATTTTGAATCTGCGAACATTTCACTAAAACAAGAATATTTTTCCTATTTGGAACATTTTTTTAAATACATTTTTTTGGAAAATCTCGAACAACTTTGGAAAACACAAAGAAATATGGACCATTATTTTAAAATTTTAACCCAATTTTTGAATGAGAACAAAGATTTAACGTTCTTAACAATTTTCAAAACAGTATATATTTTAAATTTCCGGTCATTTTTAAAGAAATCGATTTTTTTGATATTATGAACTTCTATTAAAATTTTGAATTTGCGGATAAAAGGGAGAAAGAAAAATAAACTTGAAAAAAAATACAAAATAATAGGAACGAAAAATAAACAGAAAAGAAAAAAGAAAAATAGAAACATAACACATATAAAAAAACAAAACGGTTCAGCCCAGCTTGGCCGCCCTGTGCGAATTTCGACTATTTTGGAATAGGAACAAATATTTAATGTTCTGGCCATTTTTTAAAATGTAATAAATTTCATAATTCGGAACATTTTTTAAAAAAGTAAAAAATTTATGATATTATGAAACCTTTTGAAATTTTTGAATTTAATGAAAAAGGGAAAAAACTTGAAAGGAAAAAAGACCAAAGAAGAAGAGAAAGAAATGAAAAAGAAAAAAAGAAACATAACACACAAAAAAAGAATAAATTTTATAATTCTGAACATTTTTTTGAAAATTCAAAGTTTTATGATATTATGAACTTTTAAAAAAAATCGAATTTACCAAAAAATGGAAAAAAAACTTGAAAGGAAAAGTGACCAAAGAAGAAGAGAAAGAAATGAAAAAGGAAAATAGAAACATAACATAAAAGATAAAAAAAAAGCAAACAGGCCAGCCCAGCTTGGCCCCCCTGTGCGAATTTGCATCTATCTAACGCTCGAGTCGATAAATAGGGTTTTCCCATATACATGGACACGAAAATAAGTGGGCTGGCTTTCCTATGCCACACTTCGAGCGGCCCATGTACATAATCTGGGATTTTCCTTTTGCTAATAGACGAACGGACAAAACTTTAGTACCACCTCGAATAGAAAAAAAATCGATGGTGAACGGATGAAAAAATCGCAGAAACACACCTTGCTTTATTAGTATATATATAGATTATTATATATATATATATATATATATATATATATATATATATATATATATAATTATTTGGATTGCATACCACATGTGTCATGTGGTAAAATATATAGATTATTTGCAAGAGTTATAGAGAAAACAATATGGAAGGTTACATCACCCTTGCAGTATGCAGCCCCACGAGGAGAACCCAACCATGCCACTGAAGGCAATCTTATTATCCATCTTACTAGTTCACTACGCTAGAAACAAGTGTGGCTTAGATCATCTACAGCCGGGCGCCCCAAATCCTCCCTATATGCCCAAGCCGATGACCAGGTGACATGCCGGTCAAAAATCACATATTATCCTCTTAGGTTCCTCCGGGCCTAAATGGCTGAGTTTTCCTGGACCCCTCATATCCAGCCAAATCTAGGGAGGATATTGGCAATGCCCGGGCGCGCCCGGCCCGTCCTCCATGTCAGCCCGGTGCATCCTCCATGTCAGCTCGGCGCACTATGGCTGGCACTGCCCCTACTCCTATCCCCACAGATATCCGATGAGAAAATCCTATTCAAACTCAGTCACACTCAACCTCACAGCTCCTTCTTCATCGCACCCACTTCCTCTCTCTCCCCCAAATTGATCGCCGCTCGCCATGGCCGATAGCGACTCCGATGGCATGGACTAGGAGAAGCTCACAGAAGAGTCTGATAGCTTGTTGGCGCCCGACGAGGAAGAGCCGGTGCTTCACATTGGCCTATATCGGTCGCGGCTGGACTGGGGAGGTAGCTCCTCTTCCCCTGCCACGCGATAGCTGGCACCGCCCGCAGCTGCTCCTCCGCGGCGCCGCAAGGTACTCGTGCCGGCTGAAGTACAGTCAGCATCGGTGGGGCACACATATCGGCTCCGGGAGGAGCAAACCCGAACCGCCCCGCCCATGGCGGGCATCATCATCTCATTCTCTCCTCCTCTTCCTCCGCTTTGGACAGCGACGATAAGGACGAGAACACATCCGGAGCTACCGACGCATACGCCAAGGATAGCTGCCGAGACCTCTACGGGAAGTGTCGGCGAGGAAGTTGTGAAACTCCAGGGCCCCAATCTCTTAGAGCATCTCCAGTCGTGCCCCCAACAGGCCCCCAGGTCATCTTTTTAGCGCCCGCACCCAAAAAAGGCCCAGTTATGCCCCCAGAAGCCCGTTTTTCGCCGGTTTGGGCCGAAACTGGCGCCGGCGGACCCAGGCCAAACCCGGTGCGTTGGGGGCGCCTGGGAGCGCCGGGGAAACCGATTTTGGTGCGAACGGGAATGGGCCCGCCGAGTCAGCGACACGCCGCTTCGTCGTCCTCATCGCCTCGGTTCCCGCGGGAATCAATGCCAAGAATGCCGCGCTGCCGCGCCGGTCAGCCTCCATTGATGCCTCATGGGCGGCGTAGTGAAGGCGCCGCGACGCGCGTCCCGCCTGCTCCCGCCACGCGTTACCTGGCATGCAGGTTCTCACCGCCCCCCCTTCGGCTATAAAAGCCGACTTCCCCGTCGGTGAACGTCACAGCCGCCACAACTCGCCTTCTCTCTCGCATCGTCTCACCACAGAAGCAACTCTCCCCCCTCTTCCCCCGCCGACGAGCAATGGCTGAGCGGTACCCCGGCGACATCGCGGCGGTGAACGGCTTCGGCCGACGCCATCTCCACGAGGACAAGGCGCGCCTCCTCTACGAGGCCGACTATCCTGCCGGCGCCCCCAGACATGCGGGTGCCGGGCTCGTGGAAGTTGAGCGCCAGCGGCGTCCCAGTACCCCCGGTACCAACCGGGGTTGAACGGCGGGCCGAGAGTGCCCGCATCCGTTCGTCGCTGTCGGAGGCGCAGCGGAACGAGCCGAGGTACGCCGCCAACAGCCACACGTTGTGCACGATGTACTTCGAGCGCTGCCGCGAAGACCAGATCGCCTCCGCCAACGACATCATACCCCGCGGCCGCCTCAACGCCGACGGGCGGCGCCAATGGTGGGGCGTGCCCGGCCGCATCCTCGAGGCCGTCCTCGACCACATCGAGACTGGCAACACGCCGCGCTCTCGAGTACCCGGCGCGCCCGTCCTTCTCTCGCCGCCGTGGCAGCTTCTGGACACCGCGGCGAATGGAGGCGGTGACCTCCTCATCGTCGGGCTCCGGCTCGCTCTCCTCCGGATCGCCGGCGCTCTGCCCCGTCAAGCCGGACCCGCAGGAGACGCCGCTTGGGCGCCGCACCCGCAGCGGCGCCCTTGTCATCAACGAGGGCGTCCGCCCCTCCCCGTGTTCCCTCCGCCTAGTCCGGCCGAAGACCGAGCCGGGGTTGCTCCCCGTCAAGGAGGAGTATGCAGAGATGGCCGCCGATGACGAGACCGCCCACAAGTGGGCGAAGGCGGACTACGTCCGCGAGCAGGAGGCGCGCCAGCGCCGGGCTTATGAGGAGATCAAGGCCCGGCGCCGCGAACGCGAGGAGGGAGCGACGAGGAGGACGCACCCGGGCCGTCCAAGCCCCCGCACATCGGCGACCCTGGTCAAGGATGCAGCAGGGACGTCGTCGGCGACTACGCCCAGTTCTACAGGCTCCTCGGCATGTAGAAGGCGGACAACGGCCGCGCCGTAGTATGGCTAGGCGTAGTTTGTTTTCTGTTTTTTTAACAAATTTGAATGAAAAATCGCCGAGTTTTTGCAGAATTCGAATCAAAACGCCGAGTTTGCGCCGAGTTGGGGGTGACCTTGGGGCGACGACTGGAAACGCAATCGCCCCCACGCTGAAAGTAAGCGCCGATTCGGCCACAGACGGTGCTTTTTCGGCGTCCGGGGGGCCGAACGGCTGAAGATGCTCTTAGTATTAGTATTGTCTTAGTAGTTAAGTGGTGACCTTTTGGATGGGACTGTTTTAAGTTTCTCTTTTATAATATATGCAGGATTCCTATGTTTGTACGTTGACTTACGTAGAATTGTCATTTGCAAGGTTTTGTATGGATTTGAGATAGGACATCTCAGGGATGTGGATGTGGAGCGGGAGAAATGAGGTTTGCCCGTCATCTCCAGCGGATGCGTCGGGACGCATCCACGGACGTATAGGAGCCGAAATTAGATGACCGCAGCTGTAGATTCTGTAAGGAACACGAGTAGGACGGATGTGCAATCTTAACTTTTCTTTTCTGATGGATTTATTAGCGGTAAATTGTGCTTGACTGTGCTGACCTTCTAGTATGCCATAAAAGGGTTATGCTGCCATAACAAAACAAAAAAGTTCATTAGAAGAACACTTGCATCCGTAGTTCACGTCAGACTGTACTGACAGCTTCATAGACGCATCAGGCGTTCGTTGACATGTACAATTATCCTGATTATAAGCAACATATCAACAACAAGATATAGAGACTTCAATGTATTTTTTTTTGAAACTGGGACTTCAATATTTATAGTTCTGAAAGCATATGAAAGCATATATCGGAGTGAGCAAAGCAGAAAAGTTCATTTTTTTGGTTTGAGGCAAGAAAAGTTCACAAAGGCACAAGCCCAGAGCAAACAAATCCGACAATGCTTCTGGCCCACAGCTGTAAGCCTGATTCGGGAAACACTATTTGCGTCTTCTCAAAAAAAAAGAGAAATACTATTTACGGTTTAAGGCACCAAATCAGGGAAATCCTATGTCCCCCGTGGGCGGCGAATAGAGGGGGCAACCCTGTCTCGGTAGCGCGATATGTGCTCGTTTTTTTGGGTTGTTTTTCTCTACATTTTCTGTCTGCTTTTTGCTTTTGTCCGTTCACTACAAGTTTTTTTTATGTTTTTTTTTACTTTTTGTGATATTTTGTGTCAGTTCTCTGTTTTGGGTTTCTCCTTCAAAAAATATTCTTATCCCTTTTTAGATTTGGTTTTTCTTCTTTTTGCACATTTCTTTTTTCATAGTTTTTGTAATATAACATGAATATTTTCCAAATGCATGGTGAAAATTTTATAATACACACTGAACATTATTTAGTATATGATGTACATTTTTAAAATAAACAGCAAACATGTTTTTTTATATTTATTGAACATTTCTGTAATATAAATTGAATATTTGTCTTATATACGATGATTTTTTTTAATTTTAATATTTATATTGATATTTTTTCATATATGATGAACATTTTTCAACATACACAGAACATTTTTATATAGAATACACTTTTATATTTAAAAATTATGATTTTTGTTAAAACATAGTTGCAATATATTTTTGGGTTGGAAACTGAATAGAAAACAAAAGAGAAGTAAAACACAGAAAAACCGCCAACGACAGAATAGGCCGGCTCATTTTCTCTGGCGGACGAGCATCAAATCTATATCTATACCTAATATTAAAGGATGGTGCGTTTCTCCAATTTAGTATACGATGTACATTTTTCAAATACACACCAAATATATTTTTGATATATAATGACCAATTCTGTGATGTAAATTGAATATTCTTCTAATATATGCTGATTTTTTTTGTAATTTTCATATATACATTGATATTTGTTAATATATGATGAACATTCTATTAATATACATAGACCATTTTTATATATACTAAACTTCTTTAAAATAGTATTTGGTTTGAAAACGGGACTAAAAACAGAAGAGAAGAAAAACAAAGAAAAAAGGGTCTTGGGCAGAATAGGCCGGCCCATTTTCTCTCGCTTCAGGCGGAGCCTCCTCTTTTTGATGGACGAGAATGCAATAGGATTATATAGGAACAATCACCAAATAAGGTAAACAAAACCAAATAAGGTAACGATCTTCACTTCTGATTATTGGGCCGGCCCTAGCAGCAGGTACGTTTGTTTTGTGTCTCTGCTTCACTCATTCGTTTTTAACTTCTTTTTTTATTTAAAAATATATTATATGGACAACACTTGTTTCAAAACTTAATTATCTTGATCAAAAAATAATTATCCATGTAGTTGAAAATGTTAATACATTGTAAAAAATATTTACACAACTTTTAGACAATGTTGATAATATTAAATAATGCCATGCATTTAAATAAATGTTAGTGACATAAAAAAACTTATACAATGTAAATAAAATGTTCGTGTAATTCAGCAAAAATATATATACCATACCAAAACTGTACATGATATTTTGACAAATGTTCACACGCTTCAAAAAATATGTATTTAACAATATTTTAGAAATAATATACAATGGGATAATGTCCGTATAGTCTTAAAAAAATTATGCTTCATTCAAAAAATGTATATTGTTTATTTCAAAAAAAGTTCCATACATATGCAAAAGAATATTCAAACCATTTACCTCAGAAATGTCCGTCATATATTTGAAAAATGTACAATGTGTAACAAACAATTAATATACCGTATGTACATGAAAAATATACATAGTGTATTGGAAAATTAGACATTTATACTGACGTTTTAAGAAATTATTTATACAATGTAGTTCATGGAGTTTAAAAAACTACTCTCTCCGTCTCATAATATAAGAGCGCTTTTGACAGTAGTGTAGTGTCAAAAATGCTCTTATATTATGGGATAGGGGGAGTATTTCGTGTCATTCCAAAATGTTCAACATCTATTTGAAAAATGTTTAACATTTATTCAGAAAAGTGTTAAAAACATATATTTGAAAAATGTTCATCGCGTACAAAACTAATGTTCCTGATCTATACGAAAAATATACAACGTGTATGGAAATCAATTAGATATGTATTGAGTGAGAAATTAAAAAAATGTTTATATACTCCAAAAATAAGCTCGCATAATATTTTTAAAGATGTTTTGTATCATTCAAAAAATATTGAACATGCATTTGAAAAATATTTAATACGTATTCCAGAAAATGTTCAAAATATGTATCTAAAAAATGTTCATCATTTATTTGAAACATGTTAAAGTGTATCTAAAATGTTCTGAATTTATAAAATATTATAAAATTTCTTGACGAAATTAGACATGTGTAAAGAAAAGACCAAGAATATAACGGAGGTCACTTTCTTTGCCTCCTCCATGCCCATGGGAACATAGTACGTCGGCTTGATGTCATTGTCGTTTGGAATGGGGGTTGGTAGCTGCATTGGATGCAAAGTGGCCGGCTCCATGGAAGTCGCCGGCTGCATGGGATGCGAGGTCGGCCGATTCCATGGGATGGGAATTTACATCCTTACCGTTTTCATTGTCCATGTGAGCAAATGAAGAGAGACGGCTGGATCTGTTCACACGAACGAAGGAATAAAAGGATGGAATAAGATTCTTTCCCCTAAAGCTAAGGGCCTGCAGGATATGCACTACATCTATTGTTTTTCCTAACTAAACTACACGCTTGCACAACACCAAGAGGATGGGACCGTGCCATCTCCTTTTTTTAGGGAGGTGATGTGCATGGGCTGTAGCTAGTGGAAGAGTAAAATTGTCGACTAATGGTGTACACCATATAATAGGAAAACTTTCTCAAAAAACTATACAGCTTATATGAGTAAACGGAGGGAGTGGAATATAAAAATCAAAGATAATCATTGAAAAAGGTCAGGAAACTCAGAAAAATAGAAAAAAAAACCTATATAAGCTTCTAAAACCAGTAAAACAACCTGTCATAGAAGCTTTCCAAAACCGCTTCCAGGAACCATATTTGGCCTGCTGAACTAGCAATCGCCAGAGGTGAAACTGATCGTTATGTCGGTACGGGTGATGCATAGCCTTGGCGACCCAATAAAGGGTTACCATAAGCAGCACACACTGCAAAAGTAAAAAAGGGACAGCCCATAAAGATGACAAGTTCCCTCGGTTTATTCCAGCCAGTTCTCCCCTGTTTTTCTTTTATTTTTTAATTCTTTCACTCATTTTCTCCGTTTTAATTTTTACTCTTTCTCTATTTTGATTTCATTTTCAAAAACATTGTTATCTATAAAAATCATGAACATTTTTAAACTTATGGATTGTTTTTCAAATTAGTGTTTTTCAAATTCATGGATTGTTTTTCAAATTTTAATATTTTTAAATTCATGAATTTTTTTTCAAATCCACAAACAT
This sequence comes from Aegilops tauschii subsp. strangulata, assembly GCF_002575655.3. Classification (NCBI taxonomy): domain Eukaryota; kingdom Viridiplantae; phylum Streptophyta; class Magnoliopsida; order Poales; family Poaceae; genus Aegilops; species Aegilops tauschii. The sequence continues at coordinate 20,494,328 of NC_053036.3, forward strand.
TTTTTGATTTTAGCAATTGTCGATCGGCAGTTCATCAGTGGTCGATCACCAGGGAGGCATGACAGGCATCTATGATTCAGAAACCCGGGCGCCTGCTGTCTACAATTAGATCTAGGTCAGGAGGTATATTTTGTACTAAAACATATAAAAAATTTAAAGAAAAGAGAAAAGGGGGCTAGACCAGGTTATCACAACTCATGCTTTAAAGATTACGACCTAACTGAAATAACCTTTGACAGCTATGTTCTTTCTCATAGTCAACTTTAGCCGAACTTATTTACCTACCATGCTCCCTGCAATAAAGAAGAAAAAATATAACATGTCATATGTCATACTGAATGATAGCTGAAAAATTGAGATAAAATAATGCCCTTCTCCACTAAATTACAGCTATCCAGTAGTGAGGCATCCTTGCATATTTTCACACTTATCTCTCTCTGGAGCATTATTCCACAATATTAAAATGTTTTGCACCGAGAAAGTTACTGAGTTGGACAGAAAATGCCCTTGCCCCACCAGAAATTGCCTCACCTAGGTGGAGAGCCCACAATATAGTAAAGAGGCACGGCCAATTGTCAAATGGAAATCAACATAGAGAAACTCCATGTGGTTCAGAAAGCTCTATTAACCTATCTCTCTGCCTATAAATAACGTATCACCAGATCTCGTGTCTCGACCCAAAATCATTATAGGAAAACCAGCAAGCCATAACACTTCTATGGTTCCCCGTCCAGCTGCACGATGAAGCTTCTTCCTCTGTTTGTCCTTGCCATGGTAATGGTTAATGCTTGCGCCGTGTCTTCTCGCACCGCGCCGAGGGACCATGTACTAGATGGAGTAGTGAAGATGGCAGCGACGGGAGAGGGGACGGCGATCGACAATCACCATGCGATACCAAGGACAGAGTATAGCAGCTGGAGCAGCCCTGGAAACATGCCCGGAAGTGGCCATGACATTGCTAGCGAAGAAGCCAAACCATAAGCAGCCTGATATATGCATGCCTTTGTACGTAGCAGACTTTGCATGCTAGGGTACGTATACATACTCTTTTGAGTCATATATATAGTAGTAGTTCCATGTCGTGGGTTCCTCGTTGTGCTACCTATATGTAAATTAAGGGTGAGCCGGATCACGTCTATATATTTACAGATGTTCTGTTTATATTGAATAAAGCAACATTTCTCTATATTCATTGATAGTTTACAGTATGAGTTCTTGAGTACTACCAAGCTGATGAATCAGTCCGAAATATTAGCTTTATTTATACTAGAAGAACCATAAGAATATCAGCGAGGTACACAGTGAATCCTTTGTTATATGAATAAAAAATAAACCATTTACTTGAAGTTGATATTGCTATGGATTCATAAGATTGATGTTGAAGGAACAATATAATTTTGCTAATATATGGTCTAATAAATAACCGGGAAACCATGAAACAATCAAGTGTTGATTTGAGAAAATAAAAGAAATATACAACCATAACTATATGTAGACATGAAGGGAAACATGCATGTGCATACCGCATGCAATTGTTAACGAGAGTCTCGCCTGTTGTCTACTGGCATGATACAATTGCACACTAGTTAAGATCTTTAATTGTTGAAATAAAGTTTTCAGCGAATATTTCACTTTGATGAAAACCGTCCTCTCTCCTCAAAGGGCATGCATTCTTTATGTAAGCTGAAACCACACCAATTTGTTTATCTAAGCTAAAACCAAACCAATTTGTTTATATAACTTTCATATGATACAATTTGATTGACAACAACTTCACTGAAAGCACTTTACATAAATCACTTGATAAAGTGCAATATCTCAATCAGAGAATATATAAATTTCATATGATACAATTTCATTGAAACAACTTACATAAATAGCTTCATAAAGGATCAAAATGGGTTTCAAGTCATTAGTGTATATATAGGTGCCCACCCTGTGGGATATTGGATTAAAGAGATGTTGTCCTTTGGTTCAGTATTTTCGCAAAATGCTAACTATTATTCTTGTAACTGTACTTATTCAATAATAGAAAGCCTTGACAAAATTACTGAGATTTATCTGCAGCTACAAGGTCGCTATCTTATCTGATATATTCTGCTCAGCATTTATTCTGGACCCTCTAGTCTGCAAGAAGAACTTTCATGTGCAGCGGCTGAGATGAGATCCCAGAGCCAAATGCCCAAGGGTCACGAGTGGTACTAATACTGTTGATAAACATGCAGTTAAATGAAGAAACCAAGTGTGTTTAAGAGCTCAATGACTCCACTAATATCTGTCCTTCTACCTATGTGCTTACATAGATAGATGATGACACTTTTAGTGCCCGACTGAAGCGGTTGGGTTAAAATTTAGGCAGGGTTATTCTCCACCTAAATAAAATATGAAGTCGTCGTTGCGTCGTCGTAATAAAAGCATAAACCACTATCTTAGTGGGAAATACTATTGGTAGTGTTTGATGATTTACGCATAATTTACGATTACATTGACAGTGATTGTGTCAAGTAATCACCATAATCTTCAGAATTGGCGATATTTGCAAATAATTTATGTCACTGGCCATAGTAATGGGTGGGCTCTGATTTGGCTGCCATTTTTACTACAGGATTCTACTGGTCCCAAAGGCATGGCATGAGTACCTTTTACATCCACATGATGTTTTTCTAATTCTAGTGGATCATTCAATAACCTTTTAGTTGTTAGGTTTCCTGCAAATATGAATTGTGCACTAGTTTTTTCTGACTATATAAACCGTTCCTGACCTGACGTGACCAAACCATAGCCTTCAAGAAACAGCACGTATAATACTATCCAAACTTCAATCGAATCTCAAGGTGGAGATTTCCCAGGTATGACTCTTTGTTCAGGCTAGTTTCTTCTTGGTCATGATCATCTTTTAATCTTTGACCATTAACTTCATGAAATTCCTATGCATGTGCCTCTGTCAAGTTAATTCAGACACCATGAAAGAGCAACTGAAAGCAAGCAGGATTAAGATCTTGGCTGCCTTGCTGGTCTTCGCCATGGTTACTCAAGGCTTGGCGATTCGGGTCAAGGGGACGGTGAGGAATGACATCACCGACGAGGCTGTCAGCGCAAAAACCACCCTCGGTGCAGGCAGCAGCACAACCGTTGACAACCACCATGCAATCCCACGGGACCAGTATAGTAGCCATGGAGGAGAGGACGGATCAGGTGGCAGTGGTGGTGATACTACAAAGAACTAGTGCCATTCTCTGAGACTGTTCTGTTCGCCCAAGATATATATTCTGATCTCTAATGTTATATTGTATAGATGCCAGCAGCGCTAATATTATTACTATTCATGCCTACATGAAAATAAGCTGCTTAAGGGAAGAGTAATGTCGAAGATAATATGCTTGTTATTTACATCCTCACTGAAGGAAAAAGCTATGTTTTGTTGGAAAAATAAAGAAGAAGCTATATATGTAATAGATGTGATATTCTCGCGCATGTGTGTAAGGAAACGTTCATGATTAACACGGCAGTCATCAATAAAATTCATGCATGCAATCTGTTGTTCAGGAAAGAACCAAATTAACTACATACTTATGGTTGAGTACCGATTAATCATGGTCTTATGCTTCAATTTCTATGTTACAAGAAAAATTGTCCTACATGTACTAAGGGCAACTCTAATCGATGCGTAAAACTTAATACCGGAAACTCCACCCCCAAAACTGAAATCCAGAAAACATTCTGGGTATTGTCGGAGGAAGATGAGGAAATGACGATGAAGTTGCGAGCCTCCTCATTACAAAAAAGGGTTTTCCCTCACTTTATATTATAAAGTAACCATTACCGATCACAAAACATCTGCTGGGTGAATAGCACATCAAGCCCAGAAGAAAAGAGAAAGAGAAGAGAAACTAATGCCAATGACGGCAGCTCGACGAAACGTGGATGACCCGCCACTGATGTGCTCTCCAGAGTCGTCCCACTACACTCCTAGACTCCGTATCGCCGCGTACCAATCAGCACCTCCAAGAAGGAATGCAACAACGACGACACTGCTGCCTAAACATGTCCTAGGGTTTCCCCCGGTGTCGTAGTTCTAAGACTGACAGTAGAATGGGGGGTAGGTATGAGGAGGCAAGATTTACGAGTTCATGCCTTTCACGGTAGAAGTAATAGCCCTACGTCTCGGTGCCCGGAGGCGGTCGACTGGATTATATGTGTGTGGAGTTACAGGGGGTGCGAACCCTTGTCCCTGAGGAGGGGGGTTGGCTTATATAGAGTTCGCCAGACCCCTCCCGCCCTCAGTTACACAGGGTTTAAGGTACATAAAGATGGGGCGTTTCCGGTAATGCCAGTAATAAAGATACATAAACTTCAGTCGCAGGGTCGCTGCTATTGCACTCGGATGCGGTCTCGACGGAGCCTGTCGACAGGTCGAACAGGCCGTAGAGAGTTTCGTCGGGCTCGATTGTCGCGACTTGCGGGGTGGTCGACTGACGAGCCACCGCGTGTTTCACCCACCGCTGAAGCCGCGACCGACCGGATCGATTGCATCGGGGAACAGCGGGGAGCGAGGACACCACGGGAGCCGACTGATACTGGGTCGACGACAGTCGGAGAAGGATGCCGCGAACGCACGCATGAAAGTGCGTCGCCGCGCGGACAGGGAGCGTCTTGACGTCAAGGGGAGCTTCCTGAAGCTAGGCAGAGTCGTCAGCAACGAAGACGAGCGCGCCGAGACAGTTCTCGCGGCCCTCAGCCAATCCACCACCGGAAACCATGATGACGGGAATCGGAAAAATCGCAACCTCACCAAAAAGTCACTAAGACACCTGCCCCACGGTGGGCGCCAACTGTCGTAGTTCTAAGTCTGACAGTAGAATGGGGGGTAGGTATGAGGAGGCAAGATCCCAGCTATGGTGAAGTTGTACACACAAGATTTACGAGTTCATGCCCTTCACGGTGGAAGTAATAGCCCTACGTCTCGGTGCCCGGAGGCGGTCGACTGGATTATATGTGTGTGGAGTTACAGGGGGTGCGAACCCTTGTCCCTGAGGAGGGGGTGGCTTATATAGAGTTCGCCAGACCCCTCCCGCCCTCAGTTACACAGGGTTTAAGGTACATAAAGATGGGGCATTTTCGGTAACGCCAGTAATAAAGATACATAAATGACCATTAAGTCTATAGAGTAAATGTCCGACCGTTGCTGTACAGAGCGGCTTTCGATCTCCTGGTTGTCGCGTGACGACTCTATGGTCGAGTGACATTGAATCCTCCGAGTGGAATGCTTTAGGTCGAGTGGATGATGATATCCCTTGAAAGCTTCTGACTTTAGGGTGATGTCTTAGGGGAGGGTGTCTAGGTCAGGCCTATGACCCTACCCTAGGTACATAGCTTCATCACCCCGCACGCAGAGGGGAGTGCGGAAGGGTGCATCTGACGCCGTTCAGGAAGGAATGGTGGCACCCACAGGCGTCATCGCGTCGGTGCCGGATGAGCCGGCAGGGATTTCTCCCACACCCAAAACACCACTACCCGCCCGTTTCGAAGCCTTCGAGCCAGCTTGCCACACACCAGCATGCGCCACCACGGTCTTGACGCCACCCTTGTCGTCTCACTGAGATCACCATCATGAGGCCTTGAGGACGGAAAGTGGGAGTGCAAGGAAGCGGAGGCGGCAGCAACGAAACGGCGCATGAGGGAACTACCTCCACCGCCGTCGCGGGGAGGTCACTGCCTCCAGCACCGTTGCGGTAGCCGGCCGGATGTAGCACCTGGGGCACACCAGGACTCCTGGGCCCGGCCAGGCCTAGATCGGCCCCGCAAAGCCGGCGACCACGCCGCCACCACCCAGCATCCCGACGCATCACCTCCGCCTCCAGGGAGCAACACTGTAGATAGAAGAGCCACCCGCGCAGGCCCAGATGGGGCCCATATCTGGGCCGAGCAGGCGCTGCGAGCCGCGCCGCCGCGCAACTCTGCCGCCACGCTGCAGATCTCCCACTCCAGCGGCAAGTCATCCCACCGCCGTGCCGGACCGCCGCCACCTAGGAGAACCCCTGAGAGCCGCGTTGCCCCGCACTAGAACGTCTCTGAAAGGGAAAAAGTCGGGGGGGGGGGGGGCACTGGCGTCGGAGCCGCCCGGGCCTTTGCCCGACGACCAACGCGGGCGTCTCCTCCTCTTCCACCTCCTCGGTATCGATGTCTTCCTGTAGCTCGATGAAGGCCTCCTTGAGGGCCCTTCATTGTGCCTTATAGGCGGCACCGTGCTCATGTGTGTGATTGTAGTGCGACACGAGGCCAAGGAGGCCTTGATTTTTTGGTACTCGTGAGTGGTGAACTTGGCATGGTACAAGGCCATATGGGCCAAGATTGTTAGGTGTTCCGCCAACTCATCGCCCTCATGCTCCAGTTTTTCGCTCAAGCTCCTCCCGCCACGTTAGTTGGAGATTTTACTCAATGGAGGATTTCGAAGCCATCATCAAGTCTTTGGTATCGAGCCTCTAGAGAGGGAAAGTTGTCCGAAAATACAGAGGAGTTATTGGAATTTGTGGGCGTGGTGAAGCTACCAAACTTCGCCAGTGTGGAGGAGCTGCCAGACGGTTGGCATAGAAGCTACCATGATAACTACACGGTTACGGTCAGGATGTTGAGTGGCATTGTTTGTGAGCGGGGGAGCAAACTTTGTGTCTAGGAATGGGAAGGTGGGGGCAATGTGGGTGTATAGATGGAGAGATGTGGCTAATCATTGTTGGCGGTTAGGAGGCAAAATGTCACTCGCACATGTTCTAGGGTTGGGACAAGATCCTGACGTCAATATATTGGCAATGAAGACAAATATTGTTGGCTAGTTTAAAAAGAGTGTATTTTGGATCACATTTGTTTGGGCTTACTTTTCAAGTCTTCACTTCAACAAATTAGATTGCATCCATGTTTTAAAAATAATCTCATGTTATAGAAGATGTATTCAATTCAATTTGGAAGGTCCCATGAGAATATGTAGCATGAATATACTTTGTATATACCAGTGCCTATTTTTTCTACCGAGTCCATGGAACATGGAATTTTAAAAATATTTAAAATCAAACCAATCTTTAGAATTATTTTGATATAAATATGTTCAGTACATACATGTACATTTTCATTAATAAACATTTGCATTTATGCGCTACTCAAAAGCATTGTAAAAACAATTTTGTGGATCTACATATAATAGCAAATAGCCCATCTATTATAGATTTGGATTTTTAAGCCCGCAAATTAATATATTTAGGTCCATAGTGAGAATCCACATGTTTAGGAAGAAGTACATAATTCGGAAAATAAAATTAAAATTTTCACAATAATAATAGAAAATGCACAGAACTCAGATGTAAATTAGTATTCCCCTTTCGCAGCAATACTTGACACAGAACTCGGACGTAAATTAGTATTCCCTTTTGCAATAATAATAGAAAATTCACCAATGTATATCCAATATTTGTCATATCTCATTAAACTTTTTAAAAAATACACTGTTTTGTTTTGCACAACATTTCACTTAGTTAAGAACTATATAACCAAAGCACCATTCTAGTGCACCACCAGGGATCATACCCCAGGTTTGACACATGTGTGTCTTATAAAGGTGAAATATTCTTTCAGTGAGAGGTGGCGTCCCCATTGATAGCGAGGCACCTGTGGTGACTTTCTCAATCTCAAGAACCGACAATTCAGTCTCTCGGATGTACTCATAGGGGTAAGGTGTGCATTCACATAGGTGAGTTTATGCACGTGTATCTGAGTGTCTGCATCTGTATTGTGTTTCTACAAAAAATATAATTAACATGCAGGCAAGTATTTCTAAAGGCATCCGTGTGATCGACCACAAAAAAAAATCATGAACAAACCAACACCAGTTTTATCTTGCCGAAGAGGTTTGAAATTGTAACGAGGAACTAATGGTCATAAAGTTTCATTTACAAATTGAAAAACAAGGTTAAGACAATGTAAAGGCGAGAATGTAAATGAAAATTGATATCTTCAAACAAAGGTTATACTCTATAAACTACCAAAAAATAAAAAAGAAAAGGCATAAGTATAACTACAGAAGGAAAACAAGTTTAAACTCTGAAGTATTTGAGATCAACAAATGTCTCAAATTCTGTGATAACATAAGCAGTGACCAAGAAATATAATTTGCACTTTGATGTTTTACTGATAAAATCTATAAATGATCTGGTGGGGTCGATGGAGAATCTTCTATAAATTAATTGATATGCCATGTCTAATAGTTTGTCAAATTAATGGGAACCAACCCGATTTCACGGTGGAAAAATGACAGCAAAGTGTACAACTTGCTTTTTACCACCCCATAGTAATTTCGTATCATCTGCAAGATTATATATTTCTGAAGATGTGGAAGTGACTGTCACCATAGCAACCTTGTTGCAGGTAATGCTTGATTATGCAAAAATCACGGAGCACCTGAAATAGCTCATCCCACACTAATCTAGTGGTTTCCACTTTACGGGGAAATGAGCTGTCCTTTTTTATTAGTGCTCAGTGGGGAGAATAATTACTCGATAGGTACACAACACATGCCACTACAAGTGTCATAGTCGACCAATCTAGCGATACATGCATATAAATATAGCTAGGCGAGGTCTAATATTTAGCTTTAGTGCTTTCCTGTCATAGAAAAATGGGGCATTAGGTGAAGATGACACAAAAAACAAATACGCCCTCTATATTAAAATATAAGACGTTTTCTGACACTGTTATAGACTCTAAATGCATCTTATAATAAGTTACAGAGGTAGTATCTAATTAGCAAGAGCATCTTAAAAATTGACAATAGTTAAGTTAGGTAAGGAAAATAACAATATTCATTTTTCCTCTTCCAGTAAAAGGAAAAGTAAACAGGATCAGTACCAGTTAATGTTGTGAACAACATATAGATGAAATTAACAGATATGCAATCGGGGTCATGACTGGCTGGCCCAGCAGGATTATACTCCTGTACTCGGAACCTTCCACTGGCCTCTCTCTCAAGATCACACTCGCTGCCACTGGGGATGTAGTCTTCAGCCTACTCTCGCTGATGGGGTAGGTGCTTCTCCTCTCTCGCACTGGTCAAGGTCGTTTGCTTCATAGATCTCACATTTGTGTAATTCAAGGTGGAAATTACTTCAATGTCGAGCAGAGGCCAGAGGGGCAACTTTGCTTAAGTATGCTTGGACAATGGGGTGGCTAACGTAAGAGAGTGTATCATGTTGTTTTTGGGCAAGGCGGTGAGTGGTTCATAAAACGCAATGTTATGTTAATTGATTGGATTTTACATGAATATATTGGATGCCCGAAGTACCATTTCATGTTTTTCCATGATGGTAACCCACAATATTACCTTCACTGGTTCGATCCGGCATTGATGATGTTATGTTGTCTCCTTGATGAAGGTGTTGCCTTCATAGGTTGAAGGTCTACCCTATGTTTTTGGGCGGGCAACAAAGGTATGTGCCATCGAGGATCAAAGCTCTTGATCCAACCTTCACTAACTATATCTAGCCATTAAAATTGACACACATGCATTTGCTAGGTTGACATCCTTCGCAGAAAACGCCTTCAAGAAGGAAGTACATAGTTGCCTTGACGTCGCTGAGTCCAATTTAAAAGGCCGAGACAAATATTTTCATCCTAGGCGCCAGGTCCAAACTATTCAATATAATGCCAGGGCATCCACACAAATACAATGTCATAAACAACGGTACATACACCACAAAAATTTGGTGTTTGATCCAACCATCAGGCAGACATGGAGTGGTGTTTCAGTCACCATCTTGATGGTAGTAGATCTTCGAACACTTGGTCCATTCCTTACTCTGAGTGAATCCATTGTGGCGTTCTCCGAAGATAGCCACCAAGGTCACCCCTGAAACTCCCCGTGTCATGCACTTACTTGGCCAAGATCAACAACGATCAGATCGAATCACTAGACCCCCACTTGCCAGAAAAGGGAGATGGCGAATCATTGAACGCCCATTATCTATGCACATGGTAGAGGCGTGTCATGCATAAACAGCACCACAAAAAACACCACATACGAAGAAGAATGAGCCACTGTTGAGCAAAGCCGATCTGACTTTGTTGATAGGCCTCTACGATTTACCCTAGTCGACCAGACCCTCGCTATCCGCGCGGGAAATACTCATGCAACACGAAACCACCACCATCATGGCGGCTATCTCTCATGGGCATGCACCTCACCACAAAATTATTGTGCGTAACGCGCAAGCCAAATGACGGCGCATCGTTCACACAGCCGGAGCATCGCCGATTTTGCCCCAGAAGAGGACAAGCAAATGGTGATGCTCCGTCAGTACGAAGAGCTAGAAGCACTCCTTTGGGTGTAGGGTCTGCCGCCTGCTCGACAAGGTCGAAAGTAGTGGCGAGGTAGATGAAAAGAGATTACCGTGCGCTGTAAGATGGAGAGGTCCCCATTGCTGCCTGCCAGCCAGGACGAGGGTACAGAGGGGATGGGATGGGGAGGGATTTCCTCTACATATATCCATAGATTTGTTTGCACAAAAATAAAATAAAAATATATACCCAGAGATTCATACCTAGCTTGCCACCCTTTGGGATACGTTGAGTCTTTCTTTAGTGAGTGTATTGAAAAGATGGAACCAAGGGCCTTTCCTGCTGATGTTACTAAGTATGGTAAAATTAATTTGGTAAGACCCATCTTTATCAGTTGTAAACTATTAATCACATCTTTATATGGAAACTAAGGTCGTGCAACAGTCCTATGTTCGTTAGGTTTTTATGTATGTTTATCTTATGATGTAAGTGGGAATGGTGCTGGAATCCATGCACCTTTCCGACAACAGGATAATTAAATATAGAGGCTAACGCAAAGAGCAGTCCAATTGCTTCATTATGGCTTGGGCAAATCTAGTTTTCACTAGTAGTCAGATAAAGCAAAGTGCGAGATCTGCTTTTCACCTGCAATCCTATAAGTACAATGATTAATAGCAACAGATAACTTCCGCACTCTTCATATTGACTTCGGTGGATTTCACCTAGATCTCCAACAAATATTATCTCTTCAAACTTTCCTTTCGTCCTTTTAGTTACTCATACAGAATTTCGGTGCATACATGTACAAAATGATTTTTTTTTGTATAGATTTATGTACCAACCCAAGAATGAAGGGATTAATTCAATGGTCTAGCCTATAAGTTTCCTTTCCGTAATGTCTAGCATGTAGTTTAAACAACTTACACTACTAGGGAAAACCCTATAGGTAGACCGGTAATAGCAGCGCGGGACTAACACAGGCGCTGCAGGTGGCATTTAGCAGTAGCGCCGGCCCACAACATGGGTGCTACGACTAAGTGGGCTCCACAGTGCCCCCCTGGGCTGCCACAGTAGTAGCGGGGGTTACTGCCCCGCGCTACTGGCAGTAGCGCGGGGCAGTAACCCCCGCTGCTACTGTGGCCAGCCCGGACCCAGCTCCCCGGTCCTACTTAGCAGCAGCGCGGGCCCTAACCCCGCCCTACAGCTAATAGGCTTAGTAGTAGCGCGGTCCCGAGCCCCGCGCTACTACGTACTAAGCCAACCCTATCCTCTTCCTCTGTGGCCCATCCACTACTCCTCCCTCACTCTACCCTCACACTGTCTCGCTCACTCTCTCTGCCACCGCTGTGGCCCACTGCAGGTGTCGCCCGTCGTCGCCCCCGAGGTATCTCCCTCCCTCCTCCTCCTCTCACCGCCCTCCTCCCTCCTCCCTCCTCCTTCCTCTTGCCGCCCATCGTCCTCCTCCTCCAGACGCCCTCCTCTCTCCTCCCTCCTCCTTCCTCTTGCCACCCACCGTCCTCCTCCTCCAGACGCCCTCCTCTCTCATCCATCCCCTCGTCACTCGTCGTCCTCCTCTGGACGCCCTCCTCCCTCCCTCCCTCCCTCCCTCCATCCCTCCTGCCTCCCTCCATCCCGGCCTCCTTCCTCTGTTCTTGTAGAATGTAGGTTTTTTTTAATTTTTTTGAATAAAATAGATGTAGATTATTTGAATGGAATAGAAAATTTTCAGTAAATATAGGTCTCTTGAATAGATTAGAAAAAATTTCAGTAAATGTAGGTGTTTTGAATAGAATAGAAAATTAGTAAATGTAGGTCTTTGAATAGAATAGAATAGTAAGCGTTGAATAGAGTAGAAAATTAGAAAATGTTCAGTAAATGTAGGTCTTTTGAACCAAATACCTTTAAGTATTTTAGGTATCAATTAAAATATAAAAATGTTGTTGCCAATTATATTGCGAATTATTTTTATGCATTTTTACATTGCCAAATTTAGAGAGAGAGAGCGACCTACTTTCTTGAAGAACCAGGGTATTTAGTTATGCTTTTTGTCCAAATGAAATGCAATGAACACCAAGTTTTTGTCAATATTGAACCATTGAAATGCAATGAGCATCAAGTTTAATATTTTCTATATAAATGCTCATGTGTGAATGCTGATGTGTGGCGCAGGGTAGATCACCAATGAGCCGGTCAACGATGCCGAAAAGATCACCGATGACACCCGAATTATCAACAACCATCGTCTATGGTGAGTAAACATGGTCTATGTGGTTGCTTAAATACGAAAATGAAGGATATGTGCTTGCCCAAGTGGCCTATATGTTTGCAGGGAACACCTCCGAGTGGCCTATGTTTTGACGGAGTGTTTATTCATTTTCGTTCCAATAAATTTTAGGCGCTCGATATGTCCTATTTTAGCAAAGGTCATACCAAATTTTTTGTGAATTTTAGCATGACATGTTCTAGAACATAGGTAATATCGAGTGCCCTGGATTTGCCGGAAAGAAAATTAAATGACATTTCGGGTTGACTTTATATCTGTCGGGGCTCCATACACGACGGTAAAAAAATCAGTGAGGGAGGGTGTCCACCATATATGAGAGAAGAAGAATGATGACTATTGTCGTGGGTGTCGCTCTTCCTCTTCGTTCTCATGATAGACCTTTTGGTAATGCACGGGAAGGAAGAGAAGAGCGACCATCATTGATGGTCGAAAAATCAGTGAGTGAGTGTCCACCATATACATCGGTGAGGAAGAAGAATGCCGACTATTGTCATGGGGACCACTTGTTCTTTTGCAGGTGTTATACATTTTGGTGTAATGCACTTTTGAAAGAAAGGCCGAGCGACGATCATCAACGGACGCAAATACCGGAGAGGAAGAATCCCGACTGTTGTCGTGGGGGTCGCTTTTCCTTCGTTCCTGTGTGCTAGCCATTTTGGTGTAATGCACTCGGGAACGAAGGGAGGAGCGACCATCAACAACGGTCAAATATATCAGAGAGGGAGTGCCCACCATATACACCACATGATACGAGAGTTTTCATGGAAGACTCGACAGACCAAAAGTCAACCCGTGCTAAATAGTGATCTGTGTGTTGAGTTTCTGGTAATTGTCGTTGATTTATGATCTTTGAATTATGAACACAGGAATTGTCTGACGATGATAGGATCCCCGCGTGCGATTACTGCAGCGACGACCGGGGTATGTGCGGCAGGTATCATCTGGAAAACGGTAGGTACTTCACCATAATGCTTGACGAGACCTTCGATGTTTTTATGGTAGGTATTAACTTGTGCTTCTTTGCATGAAGGTGTAATTAAGCACGACTTGTGCTTCTTTGCTTCAACGTGTAATTTTCGTCTCTTTCAATTCAACTAGTGCATCCCCTGCCATGCAAGACTGTTTATCTTGGAGAAGCTCAGTTTCCAAGAGAGTGAGAATATGGAGACGAGGAGAGCGCACCTCATGACTAAACATGGTTACGCTTTTCGGGTTAAGCTCTACAATGCACTCAATCACTCGCATTTTAGTTGCTCTAATTGGAGAGCTCTCTGCAAGGCCGATGGATTTCAGGAGAATATGCAAATAACCTTGGATATCCGTCCTTCGTCATGAAGATGATATTGAAAATAATATCGACATTTGGGTGGATGTGGATATGCCTCCAGTTCTGCCTCTATGTGAGTTTGTCTAACAAATTTGTGAAGTAATTTATATTGTTTATTTAAAAATATTTGGTGTTCATCCCTACTAATCCTGTTTATTTATAATTGTCAGCTTATTTCTTTTCTTCAAGAAATACTCGAAAGGCTATAGACAAGACGTACTACAGCTATGGCTCTAAGCTAACTTGTGAGGAGAAAAGGATATCTTGTCTCATCTATAAATGATGTTGAGATTTTTAAGGACAATTATCAAATTATCCCAAACGATAGTGGATATGTGCCACTAATCCACGAGTTGCATGATGGTAACTTCATTGCAAAAACCTAGTATGATTTTGTTAACTCTGGTTGCATACATTCTTCTTAAGTAAACTACATTGCTAACTATATATATGTTACTATTATGTCCCTCAACAGAAGCCCCCGAAGAAGGTTGTGCCTGACATGATGTTTACTGAAGGTCATATGCATATGGTTACCTTACGACCGACTCCCCAACGGCTTACCACGGTGCATACATGATTTCTCTAAGAGATGAAAGGCCCGATATGAAAGAATGGAGCTAAATAATGAATGCATGCAGGAAACCAATTGGAGACAACATGAATGTGCGCAATCCACAAGTTGGAGACAGGTGGATCTCTATTCTCCATTATGGAGATGGACCGGTTTACCTGTTTTATGCTATTTTACCTAAGAAAGAGGAGTAGGTACTAGGTAGTACTCATCATGTGCCAAGAACAATTAGCTAGTGTTGGTTATGACTATGATGATGAGGAGGAGTTGTTATTATGATGATGGTGAGTTATGTGCTAGAATGTGTTAGAATGATGAGTTGCTATATGACTATGAGATGATGATGACGAGGAGTTGTTATTATGATAAGTTTTTACATGACTATGATGATGATGAGTTGTTATTATAATGATGATGATGACTTGTTATTATGATCATGCTGAGTTATTATGTCAATGGGTGAAAGAAACGCAGATTAGATTCAAGTGGATGGATCCAAAGTGACCAAGTGTCCAACTTGGTCACTTTGGATCCATCCACTTGAATCTAATCCGCATTTCTTCCACCCATCAATATAATAACTCATTATGATCATAATGATATAACAATCTCTTAATTGCCACTATATCAAAATTTCTATAACGGTGTATAGATACAATATGAAACAGAAGAAATGAAATACGATGAATAATAGTAGCGCGGCTACAACACATGCTGCTACTACTTAGCAGTAGCGCTGGTCTAAAAGTTAGTTGTAGCGTCCTAACAGTAGCGCAGGTACCGCCGCTAGGTAAAAACCCCACGCTACTACTAGGGTTTTCCGTAGTAGTGTTAGGATATTGTGCCATATTAGATGGTGAAACTTTTGTCGGTTGGTACATTTGGCGAGTTTACATTGGAAATTCTAGACCTTAATAAGTTAATTTAGTTTCATCTTTCCTTTTTTTGCTTTACCAAGTTGTATTAGCATTTTTTAATCATGTCATGTTTTCGTATGCCCACTTTCCAATCACTTATATTAAACAAAAGAAAATTCCATTGTTAATTTTATAAACTAGAGCCAAGAGGATACCCGGCGCGTTGCCATGGGAATTTGTTGATGAATAATTGGGTTTATAACATGAGAACCAAAAGTAAAAATACATATGACTTGTTATATGTGATTTGTATATTGGTAACAACATATATGGAATATATGTATTATAAATGAATGAAAACATTTTTCCATGCATGGTTGAATGTTGTGGTTGATTTTTTCCCATGCATGTTGAGGCGGGCCTTATTCCATTCACAATTGTATGGTGAGGTGGCTTGCTTGTATGTTGAGATAAATAAGTTAGTGGGATGACTCTCTTAGGTATATAGGACTTGCATATATAGTTATCTTACAATCCTCCGTTTAGTAATATGGATGGCAAATTATCTTCATTCTTGATTTCAGTACTATGATATTAGTAGATATTTTGTCGCAAAAAACATCAATTGACTTAGCATGTATAGGTAGGTGAAAATTAATGATATATGTATGATGATATTTTGTCTATAGTATTATCATACACATACGATCAAGTACGTACTTGTTTAACCCTTCACATTTGAAGGAAAGTAACTACTGAATGTTGTGGTCAAGTTTATTGTCCTAGCATCCAAAAGCTTTTAACATCAACTACACCACAAGAAAAGTAGCCTTACAATAGAGTTTTTAAGACTCTTATTTATAAATATAATAATTTCAGAAGTACAATATACACGTACTTGAACATTAAGTCCTCAAAACAAGATAAAAGTTACATAGCAAGCACGTGCATGATCTCGCACTATGACTTATCTTAAGTTATTTCAATGATAATAACGGGAGTTAGTTTCCCACCTTCTTCTTCTGTGCTCTCCATGGAACTGTGGAACATCCCTTGGCAGGGGTAGTTCAATAGTGGACACGCATGATGAATTTCCTCACCAGCAGGGGTACTCCTTCCATAAACAGAAATAGAAGTCAGTTTGCGCATGCTCTTCACTTGCATTGCATTCCCCTCGATGCTCCTTGAACTGACACATTGGCATGAATTGGTAAGAAGCATTGACATGATCACCAACACAATGACCTTCATTGTTGATACTTCTTGCAGACCCTAAGAAATAAACATACATAGGTCAGTCATTGAGCATCATCTTATGCAGTCTGTATAAAAAAACCATACATAGATTGATATGGTAAGGGTTTTTGAAATAATACAACATCGAATGCACATGCATAAGATTGTAAATATTCACCAAACATGGATATTGCTGAAGTGCAGCTAAAAGCTTGTCATTCACCTTCTCCTGGTAGACAAAAATGTGATATGGTGATGCACTACTTATAGGAGATAAAAATGGTGATGTTCGATTTGAACTATTCAAGGTAAATCTTCTCGTGTAAAAACTTGATTCTCCACCAATAAAAGATACTAGACAACTGAAAGTGGGTGAATTTGATGTGCCTGGAATATGATAGGTCAATTTGCATTAATTGTTAGACTTTATCATGTGTCTCTAAACAATGTGAATGGACATTTACTATCTTGCGCAGCATTATCACACCAGGGGATGAAAGGTGTAATGAGTCTACTTTCCAGCAGTCTTATTGCTCCGAAAAAAGAGTAACTTGTTTAACCATTAAATATAATGTAAAATGCAATTCGAGGTGTACTTATTTAGGGGTGACTTTGAAACTACATATCAGCCTTGGTCCAAGAAAGACTGATGTTTCATGTCATACTCTCTGAGATTAATCTCCAGGGCACAACATTGTCATGTTCCTTTATCTCTTCAGCACCACCACACTATTTGTTTCATCATATTGCCCTCCTTGCATGTTGACGCTATTTTTAATCATTCTATTTCAGCGCTCCCCGAAGTGAAATTTGCATGTTGTCGTAGGGAGGAATCAAAATACATTGGCCATGTTCTTGAAAAAACAGAAACAATGCTAGCTATGAGCTTGCTAATCTTTTTGGAATTATATATGGTTAGTCGTTCTTGTCCATGGAGTAAATTTGATTTTAATTGTAATGACTACATTCATTCTCCTTACCCACTAACATTATGTCCTTGTTTGTAAGGAAACAAGATATGCAAATGGTAATCTTGGTTCTAGTTTGTGAATCACTAGGGAAAACTATGTACTGAATATCTGTTTATTAAGATGACATATTAAGGGAATTGTGGCACTCTTGCACGTAGACTATTTATTTTCAAATATTATCAAACCTGCTAATTACCACTTCGTGTAGGTACCTATATTTTTGTGCACATAACTGAAAAAAGTTAACTGAATTACTTTAGATAGGACACAGCTCAAATGACCATAGGTTAAACGATAATGGAGAAACCTAATTCACCATCTTTTTTAAGACAAGACAGCTGAAAATTACATCCATGGTGTCATTATTCAAAAAGCAATCTGCTTTTGACCACTGGAGATGATAGCTCAAGCCGCTATATGGATCTTGAAAAGTAAATTTCCTGATTGTGCCATACAGTAAAAGAAGGTAAACGTTTGGGGGGGGGGGGGAGTAGTTTTCACCCTGCCATCATTTCTCTACACAATCTCCAGTTAGTGGAGGATCCATCACTAGTAGAAAAAGGGGCTTTCGTTCGGGCCTGGCCAGCCCATTAGTCCCGGTTTTTATATGAACCGGACCAATGGGTGCATTCGTCCCGGTTCGTGAGCCCAGGTGGCCGGCCGGGGCCTCGTGGGCTTTGGTCCCGGTTCGTCTGGAACCTTTTGTCCCAGTTCTAGGCAAGAACCGGGACCAATGGGCCTCGCTCCTGGCCCACAACCATTGGTCCCAGTTCCAGCCACGAACCGGGACAAATGAGTTGCCTATATATATAGCCCATCGCCGGCGAGCAGAGCACTCCACACTGCTCTGTTTTTTGCTGGCCGGCGAGGGGAGGGCATTTGGGTGCTCTAGCTCACCTCCTATGCACATGAGGTGTTTGATGAAATGTCCGAGCCACACTAGTTAATATTTCTTCTCTCGAAACTCGACCTCCGAGCTCAATTTTCCCCGAGATTTTTCTAGGTTTAGCGGTCCGTCACGTCCCGTCCCCGTCTTCACCGCCGTCGATCGCCCGCGCCGATCTCGTCGTCGGCACCACCGTGGTGAGCCTCTTGTTCTTATCTTCTTTCTGAAAGAAAAAAAATTCTTACTTCAGATAGATACTTGTCTAATTTTCTTACTTTTATTATTCCTTGTTATTATATAGTGCGATGGTTCTGGTATCAGCCCCCGTCAGCCCTCGTCCTGTCTATGATTCGGATGTGGTATATATTATCTTTTTATAACTATTTGGTTTAGTTATTGTTTATGACAATTATGCCGACCAACGTGACATAGATTTTATTTATGTAGGAGGTGGTTGAACCTGAAATTCCAACCGACCCTATTGTCGAGAGGTTAAATTTAGTTGAATAAGAAAACAATTACTTGAAGGAAAAAAAAATTGAGGAGGAGAAGATGATATTGGAGTTGCATGTTGCGGATGTCTTCGATGATCACAAGATCAAGATGGATGCAATGCGGTTGAAGATTAGAAAGATTAGAAAATATGCCATTCATACCGAGGCCTGGTATCATTATGCCGTTGGATCAATTGTTACCTTAGTTGTGATTATGATTGCATTTGTTGTTCCATTGAAAGGTTTTACATAGTTTCAATGTATGGTTTAACTAGATGCTCTGGAGAGCTATATGTTGTTCAATTTGAACTATGTATGTACTTTGGTTTTAATGTGATGATGAACTACTATTAATTTGGTCACTTATCTATCCATGTTCATTTGTAGTGCTTTTGAATTTCAGGGTCTTATAGCTGAAAAAAATCAGTAAATGCACGAAAGATATCAAATGAAGTCAGAAAGGGTTGAAAATTGATGATGTGGCTTTGAATGGTGCATTTTGAACACAGAAAAACTATGGAGTTCAAATAAGTTCAAAAATATGAAATCCCTTTGTAACAGACGAGTTTCCGTATGAAACCCTGATACTTCGAAAGAGTTTGTCCGTTTTGTACACGAAGTGCATCCAGTTTTTGCCGTAAGCCTCTCTACTTTCTTGCACATGCTATGTGGGTGAAATGATGATACCATGCCAACTTTCAACCTTTTCAGAGTTTATTTGTAGTGCTTTTCAATTTCAGGGTCTTATAGCTGAAAAAAATCAGTAAATGCACGGAAAATATCAAATGAAGTCAGAAAGGGTTGAAAATTGATGATGTGGCTTTGAATGGTGCATTTTGAACACAGAAAAACTATGGAGTTCAAATAAGTTCAAAAAATGAAATCCCTTTGTAACAGACGAGTTTCCGTGTGAAACCCTGATACTTCGAAAGTGATTGTCCGTTTTGTATACGAAGTGCATCCAGTTTTTGCCGTAAGCCTCTCTACTTTCTTGCACATGCTATGTGGGTGAAATGATGATACCATGCCAACTTTCAACCTTTTCAAAGTTCATTTGTAGTGCTTTTCAATTTCAGGGTCTTATGGCTGAAAAAAATCACTAAATGCACGAAAAATATCAAATGAAGTCAGAAAGGGTTGAAAATCATAAACAACTTTTTTGTTACAAACTTTAATAGCAAAAATAATTATCATAAAATAAAATAAATAATTAATTAGAAACAAAATAATATAAACTATAATAAAATATATAAGTAGAAACAAAATAAAATAAAATATAATAAACATTAATAACATAAATGAAATTTATGAAACTAAAATTACCAAACTATTTTCTGTTCAAAACATTATAAGCAACCTCTACTAAAACTATATAAAATTCATGCAACTAAAATTATCAAAGTATTTTCTGTTCAAAATCATTAAAAGCAAATAGAATTTTCATAAAGAACTTTTTTTGTTAGAAACTTTAATAGCAAAAAGAATTATCATAAAATAAAATAAATAAGTAATTAGAAAAAAAATAAAATAAATAAGTATTTTGTTGTAAGTAGAAACAAAACAAAAAATAGCAAAAAAGAAAACAAAAAAACTGGGAAAAAATAAAAAATTTGCCACCTACTGGGCCACCACGGCCTGAATACGACTAGAAACCCATCAATGGGCCAGGATTCAGGCCCGTAGAAGGCCTAGTAGGCCCATCTAGCATAGCAGTGACAATTAGGCCTGTAAGCCTGCAATAGAGAGGAGCTCGAGAGGGGTGCGGCAGTGGGGCTTATAAACCACTGCGCGCCCCTCTCAACTAGCGAGGTGGGACTAAACTCTCACCACCACGCCGCTGTGCGCGGCCTTTGGTCCCGGTTGGTGGCACCAAGCGGGACTAAAGGTGGGCATTGGTACCGGTTCGTGCCACCAACCGGAACCAATGCCCCCCCTTTAGTACCGGTTGGTGCCACCAACCGGGACCAAAGGCCGCCGCTTCCCGCCCTTTGGGCTGCCGAAAAGAGACCTTTGGTCCCGGTTGGTGGCACCAACCGGGACTAAAGGTGGCATTGGTACCGGTTGCTGCCATGAACCGGTACCAATGTTGTGTGTATATAAGCAGGACTTGTCAAATTTTTCTGTTTCATCGACCATTTGGCCCCCGACGACGCCGAACTCATCGACGCCGCCAGGCTGCCCGTGCTCGCCGTCGCGGCCCCGCGCCCTTGTTGCCCGTGCTCGCCGACGCCGCCAGGCTGCCCGTGCTCGCCGTCGCCGCCCCGCCGCCCGCTCCTCATCGCCGTCGCCCCGCGCCGTTGCCCTGCCCCGACGCGCCGCCTCGGCCCGTGTCCCTGCCCCGACGCGCCGCCCCGGGCCGCGCACCCCTGCCCCGATGCGCCGCCCCGGCCCGAGCCCCTGCCCGACGCCGACCCACGCCCCTGGCCTGCCCCGACCACACGCCGCCGCCACGTTCGGTCCGGCCGCCGGCCTTCCTCTCTTTTTTTTTCATATATATGATTTATTTTCAGATTATGTGCATATGTGTGATTATATGTATGTGTGTATATATGATTATATGTCCTATTTTTTTCAGATTTTTTGTTCATTATATATGATGATTTGTTTTTTGTATTTTTATAAAAATGTATATATGTATGTATGTTCTCTGTGTATATATGTTCATATATGCAAAAGTTAGATGTTTAGAAAAGTTTTATCTATATATGTTCTCTGATTTAGTACATTTTAGGTTAGTTTCATTTTTAGAAAAGTTCTATATATTTAGGAAGAAGGAAGAGAGAAGGAAGAAGGAAGAAGAAGAAAAAGTTTTATATATGCAAAAGTTACATTTTTAGAAAAGTTTTATATATCTAGCTAGGAAAGGAAGAAGAAGAAAAAGAATGAGAGGAAAAAGGAAAATAAGAAGAGGAAGAAAGGAGAAGAAGAAGAGGAGAAGAAGAAAAAATAGTCTATTTTTTCTTCTTCTCCTCTTTTTTTTTTTCTCTTTTTTCTTCGATCTTCTCCTCTATTCCTTTCTTCTTCGCCTTTTTTTATTTCTTCTTCGTCTTCTTATTTTTTATCGGGAATGTCGTTGTCGATATACCCCCTCCCGATAACTTCAACACGAGGGGGGGGGGTCGATATACCCCCTCCCCGATAACATTATTTTCCCATGTATGTATGTCGTCGTTGTCGATATAACCCCCTCCCAGATAACTTCGACATGAGGGGTGGTCGATATATATACCCCCTCTCGACCGTGATAACTTATACCACGGGAGCACCCTCCCGGCCCTCTCGCTCGACCAAAACTCTCGAGGACACCCAAACCCTAGAAAAAAACGATGTCGGTCTCCTACCCCCTCCCGCCGCGCCCCTACCCGATTGACAAACTCTCTTGAGGCCACCCAAATTTACCAAGTTAAAAGAGCGTTGTCGTCGAGGGCACCCCGAACCCCTTGAAGCGTTGTTGAGGCCACCCCAAACCCTTGAAGCGTTGCCGTGTTGCAAATATTTGAATAATAATTGCCATGTTGTAAATATTTGCAGAAACTATGGATCCGCACCCCCGAGACGAAGCAAAAGAAGCGGTGTTGGGGGTGATAATCGCACACGGAAGTGATGCTGTCTTGTCGTTTCTCAACGACACATGCACTGATGGTCTGGAAAGACAGGATGAAGAAGCGGGCTACGATGATGATCAAACAATGGAGGAGGAAGGACACCATGATGACGGCTCCGGTGACCGAATGGAGGGGAAGGACACCGTGATGACCGCTCCGGTGACCGAATGGAGGGGGAAGGACACCGTGATGACGGCTACGGTGACCGAACGGAGTTCGGCCAGGTATATATATTAATTAATTAAACATGTGCTGACTATATAGCTAATTGATGCATTAATTGTTTTTGGTATAACACATATTAACTCTCTTCCTTTTCTTCTTTTCTAGCCCTCCGGATCGAGCAACACTTCGGTAACGAGACGAGGCCCGAAGAGAAAGTTGCGCACGGATGAAAGGTACACGATCATCGAAATTGATCGCGCTGGCCAACCGATTGAACCCCTCCGGACCAAGCAAAAATTTAATGCTCAGTGCGGGGTTCTAGTTTGGGACATGATCCCGATCAGCACCGAGCAATGGTTGAAGCCTAAGGACATAGAATCTCAGGTGTCTTATGTCAGCGATAAGCAGAAAGCTGATCTTTGGACCGCGCTGCAGGAAAATTTCACCTTCCCGCCAGAGGAAGATCCGGAGAATCCAGTTAAAAAGCCAATGATCAAGGCTTATGCTCTTAGGAAGATGGCTGAGCTATTCAGGAGGTGGAAGAATGAGCTGAAATCATCGTTTGTTGACCAAGACAAGACTCCAGAATTCATCGGCCGATTTGAGAAGATCAAAGATCAGTGGCCCGCATTTGTCACCAAAAAGAAATCTGAGAGAGCCGCGAAGATGTCCGCGACAAACAAGAAGAATGCTGCAAAGAAGAAGCATCACCATCGCACGGGGTCAGGTGGCTACCTGAAAGCCCGGCCGTTGTGGGACAAGGCTGAGAATGACCTCATTGATAAAGGGATCGAACCAGAGACGCGACGCTGGCCAGACCGTTGCAGGACTTGGTTCTTCGGGGTTGGGGGAAAATTGGACCCTGTAACAGGGAAGTGCGTTTGGACCAATGAGCAGCTGAACACACCCATCGAGAAGCTTCAAGAGTATATCGAAAAAGCGCAGCAAGGGACCTTCGTTCCGGACAGAGAGAACGACGAGCTCACAGAGGCCCTTGGGAATCCTAAGCACCCCGGATGGACACGAGGCACGCCAGGCTCCCTTTCGTGGAAGGCTGGATTTCCCGACGCAGGCGGTTACAAACGCCGGGAGAGGAAGAAGAAAAAGGAGTTAACCCAACTACAGGCGCTGCATGCAAGGGTACAAGCGCTAGAGGAACGAGACGCAATTCGCAGCACGCGACCTGCCGAAGCTACCCCGCCATCTTAGTGGAGAAGAAGCGTGGCTTCCACGGAGCTGCTTCAGGAGCCTGTCTTCACGGCTCCTGCTAGCTACCCCATAGATGCTATCACAGAGTCTCGACATTGCCACCTTATGACGCAGTTGATGGAATTGAAAGTCAAGGCGGCTGTTGGCTCTGTTGTACCTCCTGAACCTGGCGCAACTTTTCATTGCAGGCTGATTCCAGAAGGATATGCTAGGGTGATGGTGGATGAAATCACAGAAGGATTTGAGGACCTCCAGCTTGACCACCCTACGGGTGATGGGGAGACTCGGCTGGGTTCTTGTCTGAAGACTCCATGCATATGGCAGAAGGAGCTCATCAACCTTCCGAACTGGACGCCTCGGCCTCCTCCTCCTCCTCCGGCGAGTCAGGGCACTCCGCCTCCTCCACCGCCTCCTCCTCCGGCGAGTGACGATCAGGGCACTCAGCCTCCTTCTCCGGCGCGTGGCGGCACTCCGCCTCCTTCTCCGCCTACGCCGGCGCGCCCGAGTAGACACGAGCCTCCTCCTTCTCCGCCTCGCCAGCAAGGGCGGAAGAGACCCGCCGCCGCCCCGGCTGCTCCGGCGCGTCGTAGTCCTTCTCCTCCGCCTCGTAAGCAATCACGAAAGAAGACAGCCGCAGCCGCTACGTCTGCTCCGGCGTCTAGCAGTACAGCCAGAGGCGGGAGGCAATACAGATACGGTCCACCTCTCAAGCCTCTAGAGAAGTTACCGTACGAGATGACCGTGGAAGAAAACAAGAAGATCGTGCAAAAAGAAGTGAAGGACTTCTTTGAAGGGACGAAAGCAGAGAGACCTCCACCTCCGGAAGAGAAGGTAGATCCGGTGAAAGCAAAGCGCACTATCGATGCCCTGAGGAAACCACCAAAGTCTCCGCCGAAAACCAACTATGAGCGCATTACTGAAAAGACATATCTTGAAGCGGAGCGGTCGGGAAGTACTGTCAGTGATCAAAGGTTAAAAGAACGACGAGCAGCTGGGAAAAAAATTGCCCAGCGCGGCGAACAAGCGAACCAATCGTGCCCCCCGCTCAATGTGTCTAGCAACATCGTCGCTAATGCTCCGGGGATGGTGCCCGGTTATGGCAATCTTGGAGATTACCTGCCCGACGATGTACATTATGATTTCTTGGAGGTGGACGGACACAGATACGAGTGCGGGAAGCCTCTCGTCAAAGATGAAAAATCTCTAACAACGATGATGCGAAGATTCCATGATTGGTACATGAAAACCTGCAGAGAGTCTGGGGGGACGAATACTTTGTATCTGAGAGTTAAAGAGGAGCACGACCTCGTTGGAATTGATCCGTTGCATGTTCCATTTGAGGAGTTCTTCCAGTTCTTCAATCAAAAGGCCCACGATAAATTAACGGTCACTTGCTACTGTCTGTAAGTACTACTTCTGTCATTAAGTCTCTATATATAGCTCAGCTCTTTCATTGCATGTATTTATAATTATCCTCACTATATTATGCAGATTGAAGATCGTCGAGTGCAGAAAAGCAGAAATGTATGATATTGGGTTCATTAACACAAATCTCATAGATGAATTTCAGGTTAAAAAGAGCGCCCAAGATGCCGAGGCCAACTTGCTCAAACCATTGCTAATAAATCAAAACAAAGATTTAATGCTCTTTCCTTACAACTTCAAGTGAGTGTTACTGTCATGTGCATATTAGGTTTCCCTTATTACCCGAGCGAGGTTATAGTAATGTAATTGATGAGTTATGCATGCGTGCGCAGCTTCCACTATATTCTCCTGGAGATTAAGCTTGAGCGGGGACTAGTAACCGTCTTAGACTCGAGACGAAAAGATCTCGGGACCTATGCGGACATGACTAAAATTCTCAACAAGTAAGTTCAATCGATCATTATCGCACCATATCGGCAACTTTTTGTTCATTTCCTGATATCTCAAGTACTAATTATTTTCTTTGTCTTGCAGGGTTTGGAAACAGTTCACCGCAGAAGCTCCGGGACTGCCGAAGGAGCTGCAATATACATACCCGAAAGTAAGTACTACTAGCTAGCTAGTTGCGCGCATCTCCCGTTGATTCTAGCTACTTTCATCAATGCCATTTATAATGCTTCATTATCAGTTTGATTGACCTCTATTTCTCGTAAAGTGCTTGTGGCAGGAACAAAGGAATGATTACTGTGGATACTACGTGTGTGAGTTCATCTACAACGCGACTTGCAAAGGTAAGCGGGGCTACTCTAAAAGACGATATGAAGTGCGTAAGCAATAATATTCACAATTTCATTTTATTACACCATCATTTCTGTTGAGTTTCATTCATATATATGTATGAACCCCCTTCTTCAAATTAGACGTGTTAGATGCGGAATGAACTCCTACCACAAGATCGCATGAAAGCAATTCAAGAGGAATTGGCGGGATTCTTTCTTGACCACGTCATCAATAAAGTCGGAGAATACCATGTGAAAGTTGAGTTCAAATGCTAGGGGATTGTAAGAGATCTTACATATTATATATGTATGTAGCCAGTAGCGTCGGATAGATAATACGAAAACTTGTTGTTCGACCAATCTCTTGGAGAAGTAGAGGTCGATCACTTCTCTCGGTATGCATCAAGAACTTCTGTACTTAATGGTTTGCTTCATTTTCTTACTAGCTAGCGTGTCGAGGGCCTCTCTATACATATAGTACGTAGCGTCGACCAAGCACGGAGATAAGAGAGGACACTTATCTCTATTAATTAATTAGCTACCTAACACAATATATGAAAAACCTTAATTAACCATACAAAACCGCCAAATCCACCCCCCCTTTCAGAAAAAAAACCCTAGCCCCTGAACAGCTGATGCGTGGATGCCTATTGGTCCCGGTTGGTGCCACCAACCGGGACTAAAGGGCCTCCTGCCTGGGCTCGCAGCACCGGCCACGTGGAGGCCCATCTGTCCCGGTTAGTATAAGAACCGGGACTAAAGACCTAGGCATTAGTAACGACCCTTTAGTCCCGGTTCCCCAACCGGGACAGATGGGCCTTATGAACCGGGACAAATAGCCCTTTTTCTACTAGTGCATTTTCCATGGTAGAGTGTCAGATGTGAACAAAAAAGAGGCAAACATCCATTCTTGCCCCCTATAAGTAGCTTATCACATCACATTAAGTTTATTCTCTACTAGAGAGAGCTGTACAAACCATTCAGTTCAACCAATCTGAGCAGAATTATGTAAGTACTACTTCTTGCATTTTGAAGAGCTTCGTCTTCCTGCAGTTATCCTAATTAACTTTCTTGTTTTCTTATTTCCATAAGTACACTAATGAAGATAAGTGTGATCATGGTTGTTGGGCTGATTTTTATCAACCTATGCACCTGCATGCCAAGAAATGTGGCGAACCATGAATCTCACGATACAGTGGTGCCACAGAAGGAAATGCGCAGTCTGATGTCTGGCACTGCTGGAAGGAACCGGCCTCCGAGCAATGATCACCAGTGCCCACTTGGAACCTACCCTAATTGCCAAGGGATGTCCCAGAATACTCAAGAAGCAACTCAAGATGTTGGAGGAAACTAAGGCAAACAGAGGGATTATGAGACGGAATGAATACCCCCAGTTTATATTGCTTTTACTTCCACGTACGGAGTCATTTGGCATGAGATATGTTCCATGTTGTCAATGTTTCTGTGTAATCCGTCCATGGCACCTTATATGCTACACACAATCAAGTTCTCAGTAATGTACCTATCCTATATGCTACTGATGTACTGGTTGAATTAACGGACACTCATCTGTGTATGATACTTGAGTAAAATATTTTCGAAGCTAAGATACAGTAAAGTGTGGTGCGTATGCACTCCCACGGTCCCACCGCACTTCGGCGCTCATCTAGAGATGCTTATGCTTCTAAAGAAGCATCCGTCGGGCAGAGATGCTTACCTTTATGCTTGTTCCGTTTCAAAGGAAAGAGCACACCCTTGGAACTCTACTATGGCTCTCAACTCTGAACTCATGTTGATCTCCAGAAGAAAGTCGCTGCTTATTTCAGGGTGAACACAAATCTTCCGTCAAATTTGTACAATGCAGCAAGCCTTGTGCATGTCACAGCTTAAGATTCAGGCTGTACTTGGAAATATACCAACGAAAAAAAAGATCTTGGCAGTCGTAGACTGAAACAAGCAAAATCAGTGGTCAACTAGTTTCTCCGAGGTTTCCCTGTTCTTGCAAGAGTCGGCGAAAGACAGAGTGAGTTTACATAAATAAATTGTTGTCCTAACAGTGTTGCCACATGCCTCAAAGCATCTATTCAACGAACAGAAAAAGACCATGCATATATGCAAATTGGAAAAACGATGCTGAAAGCCTGAAACCCATAAGAGGACATAACCAACAACAGTTCGAGAAGGCCATTGCATGTGTCACACTGCAGAATCCATAATACATTACGCCCCATGTCTGAACATTTAGTGGACCACGATTGAGAAATGCCAGCTAATAAACGTCAAATGCATATAACTCCATAAGCAACAGTAGTACTCAACTACCTTTGGTTAACATTAGAACGCCGCAAGTATTACATTCAGACAGCAGGAAACATAACTAGAGTAGAGAGGAAACAACTAGAATCATGTCGAGATTACTGAGATAGAATAAGAGAACTGATAGTAAAGGACACGGGAACCTCTAGAAGCTTCGTACTCAAATTAAAGATTAGGTAAAACAATGTTTCTGAGGTAAGTAAGTGGCATGGGTAAACCATTATATGTCAAGACTTAAATAATACACAACAATGATCAAAGCACCAGCAGCGGGTACCAATTGGCTCATTGCTTTACCTGATTTGAGCAAATTAACTCCTGAAGATAAGAGCTAAATGAGAAACGAAAATTCAAAATAATGGATTGTAGAGATGTGTAAAGAAAGTAAGCAACCTGGGTATCCAAGTACAGTTCTGTACCAATTCACTGTGGTTTACACTGCAAAAAGAAAAATCAGCAGAAAACAGGCCTTCGAGAGCAGAACAACTTTCAGAACAGCAAAATTTTGCACTACTAAATTCCAGAACAGCAAAATTCAGCGTTACTTTTCTGAAGGACCAAATTTTGCATCAGTTCAAGAAGCAATAACTAAGAATGTGAGTGGAGAAGTGGCAATGCAAAAACATTTTGCTGCCATGCTTTAAAGAATAGCTCCTTTTTTTAAGGAAAATGCGAGGTCCTCATAGTTTAAGAATCGGGCAGGCGACCCAACCGGAAGGGTTTGTCGGTTTAGGTTATCACTGGTCAGACCATTGGCTCAGCCAGTCCATTGGCGAAAAAATGGAATATTAAGCTATTTATTTTTAAAATGGCAATTGATCAAATAAATACAAATAATATTGAATAAAACCAATAATAAATCACAAGGTATTGGGCCTGAGGAGGTCAGGAGTCCAATCCCAATCTTACACACCACTATCTCATTTTTTTCCGGTATTACTCCTCTAAAGGATGTTGGAGTACCTACCTCCTCAGCCCATTCGGGGGCACCAGCGGCCCCTGGACCCTGTGATCGCTCCCCTCGATTGCCTTCTGACTACCTGTCGACCTCCCGCCGTCCGATTTCGTTAACCCATGTCTCACATCCGTGCGACTTTGGAGGTAAATGACCTGTGGAATGTGTGTGTGTGGGCACTCCTCTCGTGTAGGCTTTCTGTAACATGTGTGTCTTGTCCTGGTACGCGCGCGTGTGTGTGTTGGTGGTGTGTGGGGGGGGGGGGGGGAGCTAGAGCAGTCCTTCTCTCTTTTTTTGTGCCAGCTCTTTCACTTCTCCCATCATTTCTACTAGTTTGCTCAACTCTGCCTGGTCGGCCCTCTTTCTGTCCACTACGTGTTATTGGACTATGTCGGAGCTAGCAAAATGC
Source organism: Aegilops tauschii subsp. strangulata (assembly GCF_002575655.3). Taxonomy (NCBI): domain Eukaryota; kingdom Viridiplantae; phylum Streptophyta; class Magnoliopsida; order Poales; family Poaceae; genus Aegilops; species Aegilops tauschii. Next base: position 20,524,137 of record NC_053036.3, read on the forward strand.
TAGAGGTCTTCAGGTCGGCACGTTACCGGATCATTGTATCCACTCTCTATTTTATACTTGGGATGAAATGTTCTCTCTTTTTCCCTACGGCCTTTTTCGGTGCACCGTTTGTCATTACCCGGTTGTTGAACCTTCAGATCGCAGATTGGGGTGGGGGGGGGGGGGGGTGGGGGTCTGGTTGGCACATCACCGCCCAGGTGTGTCTTTTCGCTCTTCTTTTATTTCTATTCTATATCCGCTCTTTCGGTGCGTGCCCTGCCACCCCCCCCCCCTTGTCTTTTGGGCCTTTGGTCACAGCTCAATGTACACATTAGTCTCGGTTGCATTACGAACCAGGATTGGTACCGGGCAGCATCCGCGGCAGATTTGCGACGATATCGCTAGACACCTTGAGCGAGGGGCACGATTGGTTCTCCTGTTCTCCGAGCTGGGAAATTTTTTCCCACTTCTTCTTTCTGCTAACCTTTTATCACTTGAAGTCATTCCCGACCGGCGCGCATCTTCCAGTGTCTTTTTAAGACAACGGACATGGTTGTCATCCGACGAAGGCGGTGGTGGTTGCTCCGGAGGTGGATGTTTCATTGGTCTTCGCGTTTCAAAGAAGTCCTTCACTTGGGCTTCACAGATCTCTGTGCTTTCTTCCACGGTCATATCGTATGTTAACTTCTCTAGAGGCTTGAGAGATGGACCGAATCTATATTGCCTACCGCCTCTGGCTGTACTGCTAGACGCCGGAGCGGCGGCATCTCTCTTCCGTTGCTGCTGACAAGTAGTAGAAGGAGGCGGAGTGCTCCGACGCACCGGAGCAGCCGGAGCGGCGACTTCTGTCTTTCGCCATTGCTGACGAGGCGGAGGAGGAGGCAGGCTGCTCGTATGGGCCGGAGCAGGCGAAGAAGGAGGAGGAGTGCTGCCCTCACGCGCGGGAGCAGCTGGAGAAGGAGGCGGAGTAGTTGGGGAACGTAGTAATTAAAAAAAAATTCCTACGATCACGCAAGATGTATCTAGGAGATGCATAGCAACGAGAAGGGAGAGTGTGTCCACGTACCCTCGTAGACCGAAAGCGGAAGCATTATGTTAACGCGGTTGATGTAGTCGAACGTCTTCACGATCCAACCGATCCAAGTACCGAATGTACGGCACCTCCGTGTTCAGCACACGTTCAGCTTGATGACATCCCTCGAGCTCTTGATCCAGTAGAGGTCGGGGTAGAGTTCCGTCAGCACGATGGCGTGGCGACGGTGTTGGTGATGTGATCTGCGTAGGGAGTGCCTTTGGAGGGGGGCACCGCACACGGCTAAGGGACAATTGATGTGCCTTTGGGGTGCCCCCTGCCCACGTATATAAAGGAGGGGGTAGAGAGGCCGGCAGCCAGGAGGGCCGCGCCATGGGGGGAGTCCTACTTGGACTCCTAGTCCAAGTAGGATTCGCCCCCCTTTTCCTTTCTTCCACCCGAGGGAATAGGAAGGAGAGGGAGAGGATAAGGGAAGGGGCCGCCGCCCCCTACTCCTTGTCCTATTCAGACTCCCAAGGAGGGGGGCGCGCGGCCACCCCCGTGGGCTTCCCTCTCTCTCCCTTTAGGCCCATGTTGGGCCAACACTTCCCCGGGGGGTTCCGGTAACCCCTCGGTACTCCGGTAAAATACCCGAATCACTTGGAACCATTCCGATGTCCGAATACAAGCTTCCAATATATGAATCTTTACCTCTCAACCATTCTGAGACTCCTCATCATGTCCGTGATCTCATCCGGGACTCCGAACAAACTTCGGTCACCAAAACACATAACTCATAATACAAATTGTCATCGAACGTTAAGCGTGCGGACCCTACGGGTTCGAGAACTATGTAGACATGACCGAGACACATCTCCGGTCAATAACCAATAGCGGAACCTGGATGCTCGTATTGGCTCCTACATATTCTACGAAGATCTTTATCGGTCAAACCGCATAACAACATACGTTATTCCCTTTGTCATCATCCTGCAACTAACTCATTAGTCACATTGCTTGCAAGGCTTATAGTGATGTGCATTACCGAGAGGGCCTAGAGATACCTCTCCGATACACGGATTGACAAATCCTAATCTCGATCTATGCCAACTCAACAAACACCATCGGAGACACCTGTAGAGCATCTTTATAATCACCCGGTTACTTTGTGACGTTTGATAGAATACAAAGTGTTCCTCCGGTATTCGGGAGTTGCATAATTTAATAGTCAGAGGAATATGTATAATTCATGAAGAAAGCAATAGCAATAAAACTAAACGATGATAATGCTAAGCTAACGGATGGGTGAGGGAGTCCTGGATTAAGGGGTCCTCGGGCGTCCGGCCTGTTGGACATGGGCCGAAATGATAGGCCGTGAAGATACAAGACCGAAGACTCTCTCCCGTGTCCGGATGGGACTCTCCTTGGCATGGATGGCAATCTTGGCGTTCGGATATGAAGATTCCTTTCTCTGTAACCGACTTTGTATAACCCTAGTCCCCTCCGGTGTCTATATGAACCGAAGGGTTTAGTCCGTAGGGGCAATCACAATAATATAGGCTAGACTTCTAGGGTTTTAGCCATTACGATCTCATGGTAGATCAACTCTTGTAATACTCATATTCATCAAGATCAATCAAGCAGGAAGTAGGGTATTTGTTGGGGATATAACTACTGGTGTAACCCGCCCAGGAGGGGCCGGGTTACGCTATAGCAATTCATTATATGAAGCCCAATATCAAGCTTGAAGATGGCGGTTCAATAAAGGGCTTAAAGCCCGTAGGCGACTTAAGGCTCGTAGTGATAAACCGCTGTAATGGTATGACTTGTGTTGTAAGGCAAGATTAACTAGTCACCGAGCCGGATACTGTTTATAAGCCGGCCGGGACTCTGTAGGCCGCGGGGCGTCAACCCGTGTATATAAGGGGATGACCCGCCGGCGGCTTAAGGCAAGTAACATCAAATCGGTAGCCAGGCATAGCGGATTCGCTCCCTGGTCATCGAAACCCTAGTAATTCCACCTCAACTGGAGTAGGCTTTTACCGTCACCGTAAGGGGCCGAACCAGTATAACCCTCGTGTCCTTTGTCCCGCTTTAACCACTTTAAGCTTCCTAGTTGCGATGGCTCCATGACTAAGTCCTTTCACGAGGACATCTGCCGTGACTATTCCACGACAGTTGGCGCCCACTGTGGGGCCAGCGCACGGTGGATTTGAGTTCTTGAAGGGCAGCTTCGAAGGGCTCAAGGGATACGCTATGGGCCGGATGACCAAGAGTCGTCGCGGCAAGCTCTACATCGACGACGCAGGCTGGGGCCCCGATGCCGGCTCAATCGAGTACGGGTACCGGGTCCCCTTCGGCGGAATCCACGTTTTCATTGGCAAGATTGGCGAGCCGGGCCCTGAGCCGGACATCTGCACCAACCTCATCGAGACGGCTCAGCGTGCTAGCTACCCCATAGATGCTATCACAGAGTCTCGACATTGCCACCTTATGACGCAGTTGATGGAATTGAAAGTCAAGGCGGCTGTTGGCTCTGTTGTACCTCCTGAACCTGGCGCAACTTTTCATTGCAGGCTGATTCCAGAAGGATATGCTAGGGTGATGGTGGATGAAATCACAGAAGGATTTGAGGACCTCCAGCTTGACCACCCTACGGGTGATGGGGAGACTCGGCTGGGTTCTTGTCTGAAGACTCCATGCATATGGCGGAAGGAGCTCATCAACCTTCCGAACTGGACGCCTCGGCCTCCTCCTCCTCCTCCGGCGAGTCAGGGCACTCCGCCTCCTCCACCGCCTCCTCCTCCGGCGAGTGACGATCAGGGCACTCAGCCTCCTTCTCCGGCGCGTGGCGGCACTCCGCCTCCTTCTCCGCCTACGCCGGCGCGCCCGAGTAGACACGAGCCTCCTCCTTCTCCGCCTCGCCAGCAAGGGCGGAAGAGACCCGCCGCCGCCCCGGCTGCTCCGGCGCGTCGTAGTCCTTCTCCTCCGCCTCGTAAGCAATCACGAAAGAAGACAGCCGCAGCCGCTACGTCTGCTCCGGCGTCTAGCAGTACAGCCAGAGGCGGGAGGCAATACAGATACGGTCCACCTCTCAAGCCTCTAGAGAAGTTACCGTACGAGATGACCGTGGAAGAAAACAAGAAGATCGTGCAAAAAGAAGTGAAGGACTTCTTTGAAGGGACGAAAGCAGAGAGACCTCCACCTCCGGAAGAGAAGGTAGATCCGGTGAAAGCAAAGCGCACTATCGATGCCCTGAGGAAACCACCAAAGTCTCCGCCGAAAACCAACTATGAGCTCATTACTGAAAAGACATATCTTGAAGCGGAGCGGTCGGGAAGTACTGTCAGTGATCAAAGGTTAAAAGAACGACGAGCAGCTGGGAAAAAAATTGCCCAGCGCGGCGAACAAGCGAACCAATCGTGCCCCCCGCTCAATGTGTCTAGCAACATCGTCGCTAATGCTCCGGGGATGGTGCCCGGTTATGGCAATCTTGGAGATTACCTGCCCGACGATGTACATTATGATTTCTTGGAGGTGGACGGACACAGATACGAGTGCGGGAAGCCTCTCGTCAAAGATGAAAAATCTCTAACAACGATGATGCGAAGATTCCATGATTGGTACATGAAAACCTGCAGAGAGTCTGGGGGGACGAATACTTTGTATCTGAGAGTTAAAGAGGAGCACGACCTCGTTGGAATTGATCCGTTGCATGTTCCATTTGAGGAGTTCTTCCAGTTCTTCAATCAAAAGGCCCTCGATAAATTAACGGTCACTTGCTACTGTCTGTAAGTACTACTTCTGTCATTAAGTCTCTATATATAGCTCAGCTCTTTCATTGCATGTATTTATAATTATCCTCACTATATTATGCAGATTGAAGATCGTCGAGTGCAGAAAAGCAGAAATGTATGATATTGGGTTCATTAACACAAATCTCATAGATGAATTTCAGGTTAAAAAGAGCGCCCAAGATGCCGAGGCCAACTTGCTCAAACCATTGCTAATAAATCAAAACAAAGATTTAATGCTCTTTCCTTACAACTTCAAGTGAGTGTTACTGTCATGTGCATATTCGGTTTCCCTTATTACCCGAGCGAGGTTATAGTAATGTAATTGATGAGTTATGCATGCGTGCGCAGCTTCCACTATATTCTCCTGGAGATTAAGCTTGAGCGGGGACTAGTAACCGTCTTAGACTCGAGACGAAAAGATCTCGGGACCTATGCGGACATGACTAAAATTCTCAACAAGTAAGTTCAATCGATCATTATCGCACCATATCGGCAACTTTTTGTTCATTTCCTGATATCTCAAGTACTAATTATTTTCTTTGTCTTGCAGGGTTTGGAAACAGTTCACCGCAGAAGCTCCGGGACTGCCGAAGGAGCTGCAATATACATACCCGAAAGTAAGTACTACTAGCTAGCTAGTTGCGCGCATCTCCCGTTGATTCTAGCTACTTTCATCAATGCCATTTATAATGCTTCATTATCAGTTTGATTGACCTCTATTTCTCGTAAAGTGCTTGTGGCAGGAACAAAGGAATGATTACTGTGGATACTACGTGTGTGAGTTCATCTACAACGCGACTTGCAAAGGTAAGCGGGGCTACTCTAAAAGACGATATGAAGTGCGTAAGCAATAATATTCACAATTTCATTTTATTACACCATCATTTCTGTTGAGTTTCATTCATATATATGTATGAACCCCCTTCTTCAAATTAGACGTGTTAGATGCGGAATGAACTCCTACCACAAGATCGCATGAAAGCAATTCAAGAGGAATTGGCGGGATTCTTTCTTGACCACGTCATCAATAAAGTCGGAGAATACCATGTGAAAGTTGAGTTCAAATGCTAGGGGATTGTAAGAGATCTTACATATTATATATGTATGTAGCCAGTAGCGTCGGATAGATAATACGAAAACTTGTTGTTCGACCAATCTCTTGGAGAAGTAGAGGTCGATCACTTCTCTCGGTATGCATCAAGAACTTCTGTACTTAATGGTTTGCTTCATTTTCTTACTAGCTAGCGTGTCGAGGGCCTCTCTATACATATAGTACGTAGCGTCGACCAAGCACGGAGATAAGAGAGGACACTTATCTCTATTAATTAATTAGCTACCTAACACAATATATGAAAAACCTTAATTAACCATACAAAACCGCCAAATCCACCCCCCCTTTCAGAAAAAAAACCCTAGCCCCTGAACAGCTGATGCGTGGATGCCTATTGGTCCCGGTTGGTGCCACCAACCGGGACTAAAGGGCCTCCTGCCTGGGCTCGCAGCACCGGCCACGTGGAGGCCCATCTGTCCCGGTTAGTATAAGAACCGGGACTAAAGACCTAGGCATTAGTAACGACCCTTTAGTCCCGGTTCCCCAACCGGGACAGATGGGCCTTATGAACCGGGACAAATAGCCCTTTTTCTACTAGTGCATTTTCCATGGTAGAGTGTCAGATGTGAACAAAAAAGAGGCAAACATCCATTCTTGCCCCCTATAAGTAGCTTATCACATCACATTAAGTTTATTCTCTACTAGAGAGAGCTGTACAAACCATTCAGTTCAACCAATCTGAGCAGAATTATGTAAGTACTACTTCTTGCATTTTGAAGAGCTTCGTCTTCCTGCAGTTATCCTAATTAACTTTCTTGTTTTCTTATTTCCATAAGTACACTAATGAAGATAAGTGTGATCATGGTTGTTGGGCTGATTTTTATCAACCTATGCACCTGCATGCCAAGAAATGTGGCGAACCATGAATCTCACGATACAGTGGTGCCACAGAAGGAAATGCGCAGTCTGATGTCTGGCACTGCTGGAAGGAACCGGCCTCCGAGCAATGATCACCAGTGCCCACTTGGAACCTACCCTAATTGCCAAGGGATGTCCCAGAATACTCAAGAAGCAACTCAAGATGTTGGAGGAAACTAAGGCAAACAGAGGGATTATGAGACGGAATGAATACCCCCAGTTTATATTGCTTTTACTTCCACGTACGGAGTCATTTGGCATGAGATATGTTCCATGTTGTCAATGTTTCTGTGTAATCCGTCCATGGCACCTTATATGCTACACACAATCAAGTTCTCAGTAATGTACCTATCCTATATGCTACTGATGTACTGGTTGAATTAACGGACACTCATCTGTGTATGATACTTGAGTAAAATATTTTCGAAGCTAAGATACAGTAAAGTGTGGTGCGTATGCACTCCCACGGTCCCACCGCACTTCGGCGCTCATCTAGAGATGCTTATGCTTCTAAAGAAGCATCCGTCGGGCAGAGATGCTTACCTTTATGCTTGTTCCGTTTCAAAGGAAAGAGCACACCCTTGGAACTCTACTATGGCTCTCAACTCTGAACTCATGTTGATCTCCAGAAGAAAGTCGCTGCTTATTTCAGGGTGAACACAAATCTTCCGTCAAATTTGTACAATGCAGCAAGCCTTGTGCATGTCACAGCTTAAGATTCAGGCTGTACTTGGAAATATACCAACGAAAAAAAAGATCTTGGCAGTCGTAGACTGAAACAAGCAAAATCAGTGGTCAACTAGTTTCTCCGAGGTTTCCCTGTTCTTGCAAGAGTCGGCGAAAGACAGAGTGAGTTTACATAAATAAATTGTTGTCCTAACAGTGTTGCCACATGCCTCAAAGCATCTATTCAACGAACAGAAAAAGACCATGCATATATGCAAATTGGAAAAACGATGCTGAAAGCCTGAAACCCATAAGAGGACATAACCAACAACAGTTCGAGAAGGCCATTGCATGTGTCACACTGCAGAATCCATAATACATTACGCCCCATGTCTGAACATTTAGTGGACCACGATTGAGAAATGCCAGCTAATAAACGTCAAATGCATATAACTCCATAAGCAACAGTAGTACTCAACTACCTTTGGTTAACATTAGAACGCCGCAAGTATTACATTCAGACAGCAGGAAACATAACTAGAGTAGAGAGGAAACAACTAGAATCATGTCGAGATTACTGAGATAGAATAAGAGAACTGATAGTAAAGGACACGGGAACCTCTAGAAGCTTCGTACTCAAATTAAAGATTAGGTAAAACAATGTTTCTGAGGTAAGTAAGTGGCATGGGTAAACCATTATATGTCAAGACTTAAATAATACACAACAATGATCAAAGCACCAGCAGCGGGTACCAATTGGCTCATTGCTTTACCTGATTTGAGCAAATTAACTCCTGAAGATAAGAGCTAAATGAGAAACGAAAATTCAAAATAATGGATTGTAGAGATGTGTAAAGAAAGTAAGCAACCTGGGTATCCAAGTACAGTTCTGTACCAATTCACTGTGGTTTACACTGCAAAAAGAAAAATCAGCAGAAAACAGGCCTTCGAGAGCAGAACAACTTTCAGAACAGCAAAATTTTGCACTACTAAATTCCAGAACAGCAAAATTCTGCGTTACTTTTCTGAAGGACCAAATTTTGCATCAGTTCAAGAAGCAATAACTAAGAATGTGAGTGGAGAAGTGGCAATGCAAAAACATTTTGCTGCCATGCTTTAAAGAATAGCTCCTTTTTTCAAGGAAAATGCGAGGTCCTCATAGTTTAAGAATCGGGCCGGCGACCCAACCGGAAGGGTTTGTCGGTTTAGGTTATCACTGGTCAGACCATTGGCTCAGCCAGTCCATTGGCGAAAAAATGGAATATTAAGCTATTTATTTTTAAAATGGCAATTGATCAAATAAATACAAATAATATTGAATAAAACCAATAATAAATCACAAGGTATTGGGCCTGAGGAGGTCAGGAGTCCAATCCCAATCTTACACACCACTATCTCATTTTTTTCCGGTATTACTCCTCTAAAGGATGTTGGAGTACCTACCTCCTCAGCCCATTCGGGGGCACCAGCGGCCCCTGGACCCTGTGATCGCTCCCCTCGATTGCCTTCTGACTACCTGTCGACCTCCCGCCGTCCGATTTCGTTAACCCATGTCTCACATCCGTGCGACTTTGGAGGTAAATGACCTGTGGAATGTGTGTGTGTGGGCACTCCTCTCGTGTAGGCTTTCTGTAACATGTGTGTCTTGTCCTGGTACGGGCGTGTGTGTGTGTTGGTGGTGGTGGGGGGGGGGGGGGGGGGGGGCGGGGGGGAGCTAGAGCAGTCCTTCTCTCTTTTTTTGTGCCAGCTCTTTCACTTCTCCCATCATTTCTACTAGTTTGCTCAACTCTGCCTGGTCGGCCCTCTTTCTGTCCACTACGTGTTATTGGACTATGTCGGAGCTAGCAAAATGCTAGAGGTCTTCAGGTCGGCACGTTACCGGATCATTGTATCCACTCTCTATTTTATACTTGGGATGAAATGTTCTCTCTTTTTCCCTACGGCCTTTTTCGGTGCACCGTTTGTCATTACCCGGTTGTTGAACCTTCAGATCGCAGATTGGGGTGGGGGTGGGGGGGGTGGGGTCTGGTTGGCACATCACCGCCCAGGTGTGTCTTTTCGCTCTTCTTTTATTTCTATTCTATATCCGCTCTTTCGGTGCGTGCCCTGCCACCCCCCCCCCCCTTGTCTTTTGGGTCGCCCGTTCATGTAGCATCTCTTGGTCTGGTGTGTGGGGACGGGGCCACTAGTACACTAGTAGAAAACGGGCCTTTGGTCACAGCTCAATGTACACATTAGTCTCGGTTGCATTACGAACCAGGATTGGTACCGGGCAGCATCCGCGGCAGATTTGCGACGATATCGCTAGACACCTTGAGCGAGGGGCACGATTGGTTCTCCTGTTCTCCGAGCTGGGAAATTTTTTCCCACTTCTTCTTTCTGCTAACCTTTTATCACTTGAAGTCGTTCCCGACCGGCGCGCATCTTCCAGTGTCTTTTTAAGACAACGGACATGGTTGTCATCCGACGAAGGCGGTGGTGGTTGCTCCGGAGGTGGATGTTTCATTGGTCTTCGCGTTTCAAAGAAGTCCTTCACTTGGGCTTCACAGATCTCTATGTTTTCTTCCACGGTCATATCGTATGTTAACTTCTCTAGAGGCTTGAGAGATGGACCGAATCTATATTTCCTACCGCCTCTGGCTGTACTGCTAGACGCCGGAGCGGCGGCATCTCTCTTCCGTTGCTGCTGACAAGTAGTAGAAGGAGGCGGAGTGCTCCGACGCACCGGAGCAGCCGGAGCGGCGGCTTCTGTCTTTCGCCATTGCTGACGAGGCGGAGGAGGAGGCAGGCTGCTCGTATGGGCCGGAGCAGGCGAAGAAGGAGGAGGAGTGCTGCCCTCACGCGCGGGAGCAGCTGGAGAAGGAGGCGGAGTAGTTGGGGAACGTAGTAATTAAAAAAAAATTCCTACGATCACGCAAGATGTATCTAGGAGATGCATAGCAACGAGAAGGGAGAGTGTGTCCACGTACCCTCGTAGACCGAAAGCGGAAGCATTATGTTAACGCGGTTGATGTAGTCGAACGTCTTCACGATCCAACCGATCCAAGTACCGAATGTACGGCACCTCCGTGTTCAGCACACGTTCAGCTTGATGACATCCCTCGAGCTCTTGATCCAGTAGAGGTCGGGGTAGAGTTCCGTCAGCACGATGGCGTGGCGACGGTGTTGGTGATGTGATCTGCGTAGGGAGTGCCTTTGGAGGGGGGCACCGCACACGGCTAAGGGACAATTGATGTGCCTTTGGGGTGCCCCCTGCCCACGTATATAAAGGAGGGGGTAGAGAGGCCGGCAGCCAGGAGGGCCGCGCCATGGGGGGAGTCCTACTTGGACTCCTAGTCCAAGTAGGATTCGCCCCCCTTTTCCTTTCTTCCACCCAAGGGAATAGGAAGGAGAGGGAGAGGGAAAGGGAAAGGGCCGCCGCCCCCTACTCCTTGTCCTATTCAGACTCCCAAGGAGGGGGGCGCGCGGCCACCCCCGTGGGCTTCCCTCTCTCTCCCTTTAGGCCCATGTTGGGCCAACACTTCCCCGGGGGGTTCCGGTAACCCCTCGGTACTCCGGTAAAATACCCGAATCACTTGGAACCATTCCGATGTCCGAATACAAGCTTCCAATATATGAATCTTTACCTCTCAACCATTCTGAGACTCCTCATCATGTCCGTGATCTCATCCGGGACTCCGAACAAACTTCGGTCACCAAAACACATAACTCATAATACAAATTGTCATCGAACGTTAAGCGTGCGGACCCTACGGGTTCGAGAACTATGTAGACATGACCGAGACACATCTCCGGTCAATAACCAATAGCGGTGGATGCTCGTATTGGCTCCTACATATTCTACGAAGATCTTTATCGGTCAAACCGCATAACAACATACGTTATTCCCTTTGTCATCATCCTGCAACTAACTCATTAGTCACATTGCTTGCAAGGCTTATAGTGATGTGCATTACCGAGAGGGCCTAGAGATACCTCTCCGATACACGGATTGACAAATCCTAATCTCGATCTATGCCAACTCAACAAACACCATCGGAGACACCTGTAGAGCATCTTTATAATCACCCAGTTACTTTGTGACGTTTGATAGAACACAAAGTGTTCCTCCGGTATTCGGGAGTTGCATAATTTAATAGTCAGAGGAATATGTATAATTCATGAAGAAAGCAATAGCAATAAAACTAAACGATGATAATGCTAAGCTAACGGATGGGTGAGGGAGTCCTGGATTAAGGGGTCCTCGGGCGTCCGGCCTGTTGGACATGGGCCGAAATGATGGGCCGTGAAGATACAAGACCGAAGACTCTCTCCCGTGTCCGGATGGGACTCTCCTTGGCATGGATGGCAATCTTGGCGTTCGGATATGAAGATTCCTTTCTCTGTAACCGACTTTGTATAACCCTAGTCCCCTCCGGTGTCTATATGAACCGAAGGGTTTAGTCCGTAGGGGCAATCACAATAATATAGGCTAGACTTCTAGGGTTTTAGCCATTACGATCTCATGGTAGATCAACTCTTGTAATACTCATATTCATCAAGATCAATCAAGCAGGAAGTAGGGTATTTGTTGGGGATATAACTACTGGTGTAACCCGCCCAGGAGGGGCCGGGTTACGCTATAGCAATTCATTATATGAAGCCCAATATCAAGCTTGAAGATGGCGGTTCAATAAAGGGCTTAAAGCCCGTAGGCGACTTAAGGCTCGTAGTGATAAACCGCTGTAATGGTATGACTTGTGTTGTAAGGCAAGATTAACTAGTCACCGAGCCGGATACTGTTTATAAGCCGGCCGGGACTCTGTAGGCCGCGGGGCGTCAACCCGTGTATATAAGGGGATGACCCGCCGGCGGCTTAAGGCAAGTAACATCAAATCGGTAGCCAGGCATAGCGGATTCGCTCCCTGGTCATCGAAACCCTAGTAATTCCACCTCAACTGGAGTAGGCTTTTACCGTCACCGTAAGGGGCCGAACCAGTATAACCCTCGTGTCCTTTGTCCCGCTTTAACCACTTTAAGCTTCCTAGTTGCGATGGCTCCATGACTAAGTCCTTTCACGAGGACATCTGCCGTGACTATTCCACGACAGTTGGCGCCCACTGTGGGGCCAGCGCACGGTGGATTTGAGTTCTTGAAGGGCAGCTTCGAAGGGCTCAAGGGATACGCTATGGGCCGGATGACCAAGAGTCGTCGCGGCAAGCTCTACATCGACGACGCAGGCTGGGGCCCCGATGCCGGCTCAATCGAGTACGGGTACCGGGTCCCCTTCGGCGGAATCCACGTTTTCATTGGCAAGATTGGCGAGCCGGGCCCTGAGCCGGACATCTGCACCAACCTCATCGAGACGGCTCAGCGTGCTAGCTACCCCATAGATGCTATCACAGAGTCTCGACATTGCCACCTTATGACGCAGTTGATGGAATTGAAAGTCAAGGCGGCTGTTGGCTCTGTTGTACCTCCTGAACCTGGCGCAACTTTTCATTGCAGGCTGATTCCAGAAGGATATGCTAGGGTGATGGTGGATGAAATCACAGAAGGATTTGAGGACCTCCAGCTTGACCACCCTACGGGTGATGGGGAGACTCGGCTGGGTTCTTGTCTGAAGACTCCATGCATATGGCGGAAGGAGCTCATCAACCTTCCGAACTGGACGCCTCGGCCTCCTCCTCCTCCTCCGGCGAGTCAGGGCACTCCGCCTCCTCCACCGCCTCCTCCTCCGGCGAGTGACGATCAGGGCACTCAGCCTCCTTCTCCGGCGCGTGGCGGCACTCCGCCTCCTTCTCCGCCTACGCCGGCGCGCCCGAGTAGACACGAGCCTCCTCCTTCTCCGCCTCGCCAGCAAGGGCGGAAGAGACCCGCCGCCGCCCCGGCTGCTCCGGCGCGTCGTAGTCCTTCTCCTCCGCCTCGTAAGCAATCACGAAAGAAGACAGCCGCAGCCGCTACGTCTGCTCCGGCGTCTAGCAGTACAGCCAGAGGCGGGAGGCAATACAGATACGGTCCACCTCTCAAGCCTCTAGAGAAGTTACCGTACGAGATGACCGTGGAAGAAAACAAGAAGATCGTGCAAAAAGAAGTGAAGGACTTCTTTGAAGGGACGAAAGCAGAGAGACCTCCACCTCCGGAAGAGAAGGTAGATCCGGTGAAAGCAAAGCGCACTATCGATGCCCTGAGGAAACCACCAAAGTCTCCGCCGAAAACCAACTATGAGCGCATTACTGAAAAGACATATCTTGAAGCGGAGCGGTCGGGAAGTACTGTCAGTGATCAAAGGTTAAAAGAACGACGAGCAGCTGGGAAAAAAATTGCCCAGCGCGGCGAACAAGCGAACCAATCGTGCCCCCCGCTCAATGTGTCTAGCAACATCGTCGCTAATGCTCCGGGGATGGTGCCCGGTTATGGCAATCTTGGAGATTACCTGCCCGACGATGTACATTATGATTTCTTGGAGGTGGACGGACACAGATACGAGTGCGGGAAGCCTCTCGTCAAAGATGAAAAATCTCTAACAACGATGATGCGAAGATTCCATGATTGGTACATGAAAACCTGCAGAGAGTCTGGGGGGACGAATACTTTGTATCTGAGAGTTAAAGAGGAGCACGACCTCGTTGGAATTGATCCGTTGCATGTTCCATTTGAGGAGTTCTTCCAGTTCTTCAATCAAAAGGCCCTCGATAAATTAACGGTCACTTGCTACTGTCTGTAAGTACTACTTCTGTCATTAAGTCTCTATATATAGCTCAGCTCTTTCATTGCATGTATTTATAATTATCCTCACTATATTATGCAGATTGAAGATCGTCGAGTGCAGAAAAGCAGAAATGTATGATATTGGGTTCATTAACACAAATCTCATAGATGAATTTCAGGTTAAAAAGAGCGCCCAAGATGCCGAGGCCAACTTGCTCAAACCATTGCTAATAAATCAAAACAAAGATTTAATGCTCTTTCCTTACAACTTCAAGTGAGTGTTACTGTCATGTGCATATTCGGTTTCCCTTATTACCCGAGCGAGGTTATAGTAATGTAATTGATGAGTTATGCATGCGTGCGCAGCTTCCACTATATTCTCCTGGAGATTAAGCTTGAGCGGGGACTAGTAACCGTCTTAGACTCGAGACGAAAAGATCTCGGGACCTATGCGGACATGACTAAAATTCTCAACAAGTAAGTTCAATCGATCATTATCGCACCATATCGGCAACTTTTTGTTCATTTCCTGATATCTCAAGTACTAATTATTTTCTTTGTCTTGCAGGGTTTGGAAACAGTTCACCGCAGAAGCTCCGGGACTGCCGAAGGAGCTGCAATATACATACCCGAAAGTAAGTACTACTAGCTAGCTAGTTGCGCGCATCTCCCGTTGATTCTAGCTACTTTCATCAATGCCATTTATAATGCTTCATTATTAGTTTGATTGACCTCTATTTCTCGTAAAGTGCTTGTGGCAGGAACAAAGGAATGATTACTGTGGATACTACGTGTGTGAGTTCATCTACAACGCGACTTGCAAAGGTAAGCGGGGCTACTCTAAAAGACGATATGAAGTGCGTAAGCAATAATATTCACAATTTCATTTTATTACACCATCATTTCTGTTGAGTTTCATTCATATATATGTATGAACCCCCTTCTTCAAATTAGACGTGTTAGATGCGGAATGAACTCCTACCACAAGATCGCATGAAAGCAATTCAAGAGGAATTGGCGGGATTCTTTCTTGACCACGTCATCAATAAAGTCGGAGAATACCATGTGAAAGTTGAGTTCAAATGCTAGGGGATTGTAAGAGATCTTACATATTATATATGTATGTAGCCAGTAGCGTCGGATAGATAATACGAAAACTTGTTGTTCGACCAATCTCTTGGAGAAGTAGAGGTCGATCACTTCTCTCGGTATGCATCAAGAACTTCTGTACTTAATGGTTTGCTTCATTTTCTTACTAGCTAGCGTGTCGAGGGCCTCTCTATACATATAGTACGTAGCGTCGACCAAGCACGGAGATAAGAGAGGACACTTATCTCTATTAATTAATTAGCTACCTAACACAATATATGAAAAACCTTAATTAACCATACAAAACCGCCAAATCCACCCCCCCCTTTCAGAAAAAAAACCCTAGCCCCTGAACAGCTGATGCGTGGATGCCTATTGGTCCCGGTTGGTGCCACCAACCGAGACTAAAGGGCCTCCTGCCTGGGCTCGCAGCACCGGCCACGTGGAGGCCCATCTGTCCCGGTTAGTATAAGAACCGGGACTAAAGACCTAGGCATTAGTAACGACCCTTTAGTCCCGGTTCCCCAACCGGGACAGATGGGCCTTATGAACCGGGACAAATAGCCCTTTTTCTACTAGTGCATTTTCCATGGTAGAGTGTCAGATGTGAACAAAAAAGAGGCAAACATCCATTCTTGCCCCCTATAAGTAGCTTATCACATCACATTAAGTTTATTCTCTACTAGAGAGAGCTGTACAAACCATTCAGTTCAACCAATCTGAGCAGAATTATGTAAGTACTACTTCTTGCATTTTGAAGAGCTTCGTCTTCCTGCAGTTATCCTAATTAACTTTCTTGTTTTCTTATTTCCATAAGTACACTAATGAAGATAAGTGTGATCATGGTTGTTGGGCTGATTTTTATCAACCTATGCACCTGCATGCCAAGAAATGTGGCGAACCATGAATCTCACGATACAGTGGTGCCACAGAAGGAAATGCGCAGTCTGATGTCTGGCACTGCTGGAAGGAACCGGCCTCCGAGCAATGATCACCAGTGCCCACTTGGAACCTACCCTAATTGCCAAGGGATGTCCCAGAATACTCAAGAAGCAACTCAAGATGTTGGAGGAAACTAAGGCAAACAGAGGGATTATGAGACGGAATGAATACCCCCAGTTTATATTGCTTTTACTTCCACGTACGGAGTCATTTGGCATGAGATATGTTCCATGTTGTCAATGTTTCTGTGTAATCCGTCCATGGCACCTTATATGCTACACACAATCAAGTTCTCAGTAATGTACCTATCCTATATGCTACTGATGTACTGGTTGAATTAACGGACACTCATCTGTGTATGATACTTGAGTAAAATATTTTCGAAGCTAAGATACAGTAAAGTGTGGTGCGTATGCACTCCCACGGTCCCACCGCACTTCGGCGCTCATCTAGAGATGCTTATGCTTCTAAAGAAGCATCCGTCGGGCAGAGATGCTTACCTTTATGCTTGTTCCGTTTCAAAGGAAAGAGCACACCCTTGGAACTCTACTATGGCTCTCAACTCTGAACTCATGTTGATCTCCAGAAGAAAGTCGCTGCTTATTTCAGGGTGAACACAAATCTTCCGTCAAATTTGTACAATGCAGCAAGCCTTGTGCATGTCAAAGCTTAAGATTCAGGCTGTACTTGGAAATATACCAACGAAAAAAAAGATCTTGGCAGTCGTAGACTGAAACAAGCAAAATCAGTGGTCAACTAGTTTCTCCGAGGTTTCCCTGTTCTTGCAAGAGTCGGCGAAAGACAGAGTGAGTTTACATAAATAAATTGTTGTCCTAACAGTGTTGCCACATGCCTCAAAGCATCTATTCAACGAACAGAAAAAGACCATGCATATATGCAAATTGGAAAAACGATGCTGAAAGCCTGAAACCCATAAGAGGACATAACCAACAACAGTTCGAGAAGGCCATTGCATGTGTCACACTGCAGAATCCATAATACATTACGCCCCATGTCTGAACATTTAGTGGACCACGATTGAGAAATGCCAGCTAATAAACGTCAAATGCATATAACTCCATAAGCAACAGTAGTACTCAACTACCTTTGGTTAACATTAGAACGCCGCAAGTATTACATTCAGACAGCAGGAAACATAACTAGAGTAGAGAGGAAACAACTAGAATCATGTCGAGATTACTGAGATAGAATAAGAGAACTGATAGTAAAGGACACGGGAACCTCTAGAAGCTTCGTACTCAAATTAAAGATTAGGTAAAACAATGTTTCTGAGGTAAGTAAGTGGCATGGGTAAACCATTATATGTCAAGACTTAAATAATACACAACAATGATCAAAGCACCAGCAGCGGGTACCAATTGGCTCATTGCTTTACCTGATTTGAGCAAATTAACTCCTGAAGATAAGAGCTAAATGAGAAACGAAAATTCAAAATAATGGATTGTAGAGATGTGTAAAGAAAGTAAGCAACCTGGGTATCCAAGTACAGTTCTGTACAAATTCACTGTGGTTTACACTGCAAAAAGAAAAATCAGCAGAAAACAGGCCTTCGAGAGCAGAACAACTTTCAGAACAGCAAAATTTTGCACTACTAAATTCCAGAACAGCAAAATTCTGCGTTACTTTTCTGAAGGACCAAATTTTGCATCAGTTCAAGAAGCAATAACTAAGAATGTGAGTGGAGAAGTGGCAATGCAAAAACATTTTGCTGCCATGCTTTAAAGAATAGCTCCTTTTTTTAAGGAAAATGCGAGGTCCTCATAGTTTAAGAATCGGGCAGGCGACCCAACCGGAAGGGTTTGTCGGTTTAGGTTATCACTGGTCAGACCATTGGCTCAGCCAGTCCATTGGCGAAAAAATGGAATATTAAGCTATTTATTTTTAAAATGGCAATTGATCAAATAAATACAAATAATATTGAATAAAACCAATAATAAATCACAAGGTATTGGGCCTGAGGAGGTCAGGAGTCCAATCCCAATCTTACACACCACTATCTCATTTTTTTCCGGTATTACTCCTCTAAAGGATGTTGGAGTACCTACCTCCTCAGCCCATTCGGGGGCACCAGCGGCCCCTGGACCCTGTGATCGCTCCCCTCGATTGCCTTCTGACTACCTGTCGACCTCCCGCCGTCCGATTTCGTTAACCCATGTCTCACATCCGTGCGACTTTGGAGGTAAATGACCTGTGGAATGTGTGTGTGTGGGCACTCCTCTCGTGTAGGCTTTCTGTAACATGTGTGTCTTGTCCTGGTACGCGCGTGTGTGTGTGTGTTGGTGGTGGGGGGGGGGGGGAGCTAGAGCAGTCCTTCTCTCTTTTTTTGTGCCAGCTCTTTCACTTCTCCCATCATTTCTACTAGTTTGCTCAACTCTGCCTGGTCGGCCCTCTTTCTGTCCACTACGTGTTATTGGACTATGTCGGAGCTAGCAAAATGCTAGAGGTCTTCAGGTCGGCACGTTACCGGATCATTGTATCCACTCTCTATTTTATACTTGGGATGAAATGTTCTCTCTTTTTCCCTACGGCCTTTTTCGGTGCACCGTTTGTCATTACCCGGTTGTTGAACCTTCAGATCGCAGATTGGGGTGGGGGGGGGGGGGGGGTGGGGGTCTGGTTGGCACATCACCGCCCAGGTGTGTCTTTTCGCTCTTCTTTTATTTCTATTCTATATCCGCTCTTTCGGTGCGTGCCCTGCCACCCCCCCCCTTGTCTTTTGGGTCGCCCGTTCATGTAGCATCTCTTGGTCTGGTGTGTGGGGACGGGGCCACTAGTACACTAGTAGAAAACGGGCCTTTGGTCACAGCTCAATGTACACATTAGTCTCGGTTGCATTACGAACCAGGATTGGTACCGGGCAGCATCCGCGGCAGATTTGCGACGATATCGCTAGACACCTTGAGCGAGGGGCACGATTGGTTCTCCTGTTCTCGGAGCTGGGAATTTTTTTCCCACTTCTTCTTTCTGCTAACCTTTTATCACTTGAAGTCGTTCCCGACCGGCGCGCATCTTCCAGTGTCTTTTTAAGACAACGGACATGGTTGTCATCCGACGAAGGCGGTGGTGGTTGCTCCGGAGGTGGATGTTTCATTGGTCTTCGCGTTTCAAAGAAGTCCTTCACTTGGGCTTCACAGATCTCTGTGTTTTCTTCCACGGTCATATCGTATGTTAACTTCTCTAGAGGCTTGAGAGATGGACCGAATCTATATTGCCTACCGCCTCTGGCTGTACTGCTAGACGCCGGAGCGGCGGCATCTCTCTTCCGTTGCTGCTGACAAGTAGTAGAAGGAGGCGGAGTGCTCCGACGCACCGGAGCAGCCGGAGCGGCGGCTTCTGTCTTTCGCCATTGCTGACGAGGCGGAGGAGGAGGCAGGCTGCTCGTATGGGCCGGAGCAGGCGAAGAAGGAGGAGGAGTGCTGCCCTCACGCGCGGGAGCAGCTGGAGAAGGAGGCGGAGTAGTTGGGGAACGTAGTAATTAAAAAAAAATTCCTACGATCACGCAAGATGTATCTAGGAGATGCATAGCAACGAGAAGGGAGAGTGTGTCCACGTACCCTCGTAGACCGAAAGCGGAAGCATTATGTTAACGCGGTTGATGTAGTCGAACGTCTTCACGATCCAACCGATCCAAGTACCGAATGTACGGCACCTCCGTGTTCAGCACACGTTCAGCTTGATGACATCCCTCGAGCTCTTGATCCAGTAGAGGTCGGGGTAGAGTTCCGTCAGCACGATGGCGTGGCGACGGTGTTGGTGATGTGATCTGCGTAGGGAGTGCCTTTGGAGGGGGGCACCGCACACGGCTAAGGGACAATTGATGTGCCTTTGGGGTGCCCCCTGCCCACGTATATAAAGGAGGGGGTAGAGAGGCCGGCAGCCAGGAGGGCCGCGCCATGGGGGGAGTCCTACTTGGACTCCTAGTCCAAGTAGGATTCGCCCCCCTTTTCCTTTCTTCCACCCGAGGGAATAGGAAGGAGAGGGAGAGGGAAAGGGAAGGGGCCGCCGCCCCCTACTCCTTGTCCTATTCAGACTCCCAAGGAGGGGGGCGCGCGGCCACCCCCGTGGGCTTCCCTCTCTCTCCCTTTAGGCCCATGTTGGGCCAACACTTCCCCGGGGGGTTCCGGTAACCCCTCGGTACTCCGGTAAAATACCCGAATCACTTGGAACCATTCCGATGTCCGAATACAAGCTTCCAATATATGAATCTTTACCTCTCAACCATTCTGAGACTCCTCATCATGTCCGTGATCTCATCCGGGACTGCGAACAAACTTCGGTCACCAAAACACATAACTCATAATACAAATTGTCATCGAACGTTAAGCGTGCGGACCCTACGGGTTCGAGAACTATGTAGACATGACCGAGACACATCTCCGGTCAATAACCAATAGCGGAACCTGGATGCTCGTATTGGCTCCTACATATTCTACGAAGATCTTTATCGGTCAAACCGCATAACAACATACGTTATTCCCTTTGTCATCATCCTGCAACTAACTCATTAGTCACATTGCTTGCAAGGCTTATAGTGATGTGCATTACCGAGAGGGCCTAGAGATACCTCTCCGATACACGGATTGACAAATCCTAATCTCGATCTATGCCAACTCAACAAACACCATCGGAGACACCTGTAGAGCATCTTTATAATCACCCAGTTACTTTGTGATGTTTGATAGAACACAAAGTGTTCCTCCGGTATTCGGGAGTTGCATAATTTAATAGTCAGAGGAATATGTATAATTCATGAAGAAAGCAATAGCAATAAAACTAAACGATGATAATGCTAAGCTAACGGATGGGTGAGGGAGTCCTGGATTAAGGGGTCCTCGGGCGTCCGGCCTGTTGGACATGGGCCGAAATGATGGGCCGTGAAGATACAAGACCGAAGACTCTCTCCCGTGTCCGGATGGGACTCTCCTTGGCATGGATGGCAATCTTGGCGTTCGGATATGAAGATTCCTTTCTCTGTAACCGACTTTGTATAACCCTAGTCCCCTCCGGTGTCTATATGAACCGAAGGGTTTAGTCCGTAGGGGCAATCACAATAATATAGGCTAGACTTCTAGGGTTTTAGCCATTACGATCTCATGGTAGATCAACTCTTGTAATACTCATATTCATCAAGATCAATCAAGCAGGAAGTAGGGTATTTGTTGGGGATATAACTACTGGTGTAACCCGCCCAGGAGGGGCCGGGTTACGCTATAGCAATTCATTATATGAAGCCCAATATCAAGCTTGAAGATGGCGGTTCAATAAAGGGCTTAAAGCCCGTAGGCGACTTAAGGCTCGTAGTGATAAACCGCTGTAATGGTATGACTTGTGTTGTAAGGCAAGATTAACTAGTCACCGAGCCGGATACTGTTTATAAGCCGGCCGGGACTCTGTAGGCCGCGGGGCGTCAACCCGTGTATATAAGGGGATGACCCGCCGGCGGCTTAAGGCAAGTAACATCAAATCGGTAGCCAGGCATAGCGGATTCGCTCCCTGGTCATCGAAACCCTAGTAATTCCACCTCAACTGGAGTAGGCTTTTACCGTCACCGTAAGGGGCCGAACCAGTATAACCCTCGTGTCCTTTGTCCCGCTTTAACCACTTTAAGCTTCCTAGTTGCGATGGCTCCATGACTAAGTCCTTTCACGAGGACATCTGCCGTGACTATTCCACGACAGTTGGCGCCCACTGTGGGGCCAGCGCACGGTGGATTTGAGTTCTTGAAGGGCAGCTTCGAAGGGCTCAAGGGATACGCTATGGGCCGGATGACCAAGAGTCGTCGCGGCAAGCTCTACATCGACGACGCAGGCTGGGGCCCCGATGCCGGCTCAATCGAGTACGGGTACCGGGTCCCCTTCGGCGGAATCCACGTTTTCATTGGCAAGATTGGCGAGCCGGGCCCTGAGCCGGACATCTGCACCAACCTCATCGAGACGGCTCAGCGTGCGAGACCCGCCCGGACTCTGCCTGCCTTGAAGCGTGCTTTCGTGCGATGCATCCACGGAGGACTCTCTGAAGGATCTAGATCTAGCGATGAGACGGCCATCTGCTCTGATGGTGAATCATCCACAGGTGAGACGGGCTCGTTGTATCAACTACGAGACGGCAGGATCGGGGGCTGTTCCGATGGCGACAGTATTCCGGACCCTTTTGAGCCGCCAAGCCGGGTTGGTATCTTCATGGCCGGCACGCAACCTGTTCAAAACTCCGCCGCTGGGGTAGGAGGCCCTGTGCACTCGCCGGCTCAGGTGCTGATGGATCTCACGGATTAGATGACTGCCCTGTTAACCGCCACGGTCGTCCCAGCGGATCAAGCTCAACATGATGCAGAGGTGGCACAGTTAAAGCTGGATATAGCACGAGCCAAGGAAGATCTGGTAGCGGAAGGAATCAGGATGGCTGCAGAACGGGCGGCTCTGGAAGCCCAGACTCAGCTGATTCAGGCGCAGTCTTTCTGGCTCACGATGGATCAGAACGCATCCAATGAGGTCATGAGAAGGAGGCATCAGAAGGCTCAATCTCGGCTCCCTCCGGTTTATGATCCTCGAAACCTCTTCAACACGCCCGGTGGAGGGCCTAGTAACCCGCCAAAAATCACGACACCCGGGGCTGGAACGCTGGTTCAGCCGCAAGTGATGGGGCCTCCCCGTGTGAATACTGCCCCACCTCAATACGTGCCAATACCACCAGGTCATTATTCTAATCCATTGGAAAACATGATCGCTGCAGCGGCGCGACTGGCGGCTCTCCCAGTCGAGGGTGATTCTCCAACAGCGGTCGAAACCCGCAGGGTCAGAGAACTTCTTCAGACGGCTTTGGCACAACAGGAGGCATATTCATATAGCCGGGACAGGATTCATTCAACCCCTCGTCCAAGCCGGAGCCCAAGTTATAGCAGACACATGGTTTCAGCGGCCGGCTCAAGCAACGTCCGGTGCCGGGACTTGCCAGCTGGCCATGGCCCGGCGCATAATGGAGCCTTTAACGCGGTAGATCAAGACAGAGCACGTCAAGAGGCTGAGCAGGCGGCTCAGCTGACAGATTACCAGCCTTTTCCGGTTCACCCAACAGCTTCTATCGAGGCAGGCATAGCTACGAGGACCGGAGGTGTCCCTTGTCTGGTGCCGGCTCTCCGTAACGAACGTCTGCCCAAAGATTTCAAAGGACCTAGGAAGGTACCTAATTACACGGCTGATTTATAGCCCGGAGCATGGATTGAAAGCTACGAGATGGCTATGGAGTTGCTGGAGGTCAGTGAAGCGGCGATGGCCAAATACTTCACCATGATGTTGGATGGGACTGCCCGCACTTCGTTGAAGGGACTGCCACCTAATTCCATCGGTCATGGGCAGAGCTGAAAGCCTGGTTCATCCAAAACTTCAAAGATACATGTAGGAAATCTATGTCAATTGTGGATTTGACTAACTGCAAGCAGCAAGAAGGCGAGTCTACAACCCATTGGGTACGCCGGGTTAAGGAAATAATACACTCGTCTGATAAGATGGATGCCGGCTCTGCGGTCTTAATGTTGGAGCAAAATTTTCGTTTTGCGCCCCTGAAGATGAAGCTTGGGCGGCTCTGGTCTAGTACGCCGACTCTGATAGTACCAAGGATCCCGCGTCTGATGATGAAAAGACAGGGAAGGGAAAGAAGAATGGCAATGGCAAGGGCCCTCAGCATAACCCGGCGAGTCAAGGAGGTAATAAACGTAAGGTTGATGATGGCATGGAGTTTGTGGCTAACACCAACGCGCAGGGTAACAATCACCAACGTAAGGGGAGACCACCTCCCCGGTCTGGCGGGTCAGGCCCGACGCTTGAGCAGTTGTTAAATGAGCCCTGTCCAAGGCATGTCTCTAGGGAGAAGCCGGCCACTCATCTATAGAAAGACTGTGCGGTCATGAAAGCTTTCAAGAATTCCAACATGTTCAACGGTAACAATGGGCAGGGCGGCGGCGGCTTTCATGGCCCGGTCGGCGGTTCAAATTCCAATTTTCAGAATTCTCAAGGTAATCAAGGTGGTTTTAACC
Source organism: Aegilops tauschii subsp. strangulata (assembly GCF_002575655.3). Lineage (NCBI taxonomy): Eukaryota > Viridiplantae > Streptophyta > Magnoliopsida > Poales > Poaceae > Aegilops > Aegilops tauschii. The sequence continues at coordinate 20,548,331 of NC_053036.3, forward strand.
AGCAATCTGGCCAGGGTAATCAGCAGCAGCAACAGAGGGATACCAGACCCATCCAAAGCAGCTCAATAGTGGACAGTATCATGTGTTTACTACCAGTTTGTGTAAGCGAGACCAGAAGCTTCATAAGAGGGTTGTGAACGCTGTTGAGCCGGCAGTTCCACGTTACTTGCGATGGTCTGAGCAGCCGATTGTATGGAGTAGGGAAGATCACCCTCCCCGGGTTGATAATCCGGGTCGCCTGGCCTTGGTGGTGGCTCCTCAGGTTGGTGCGTATAAATTCACTAAGGTACTCATGGACGGAGGTAGTAGCATCAACATCCTCTATTATGAGACCTTCCGTCATATGGATTAACTGATAAAAGCCTCAACCAGTCCAATACTGTTTTCCATGGTGTGGTGCCCGGTAAGTCGGCGTATCCAGTTGGTAAGATCGAGCTGGAAGTAGCCTTTCGAGATGAGTACAACTACAGGGCGGAAAAACTGACTTTTGAGGTGGTCAAAATCAGAAGCCCGTACCATGCTTTATTTGGGCGGCCGGCTTACGCCAAGTTCATGGCACGGCCGTGTTACGTATATTTGCAGCTCAAGATGCCGGGTCACAATGGGACCATTACGGTTCATGCCAGCCGGAAGATAGCTTTGGAGCGCGAGGAAGGTGACGCTGCTTACGCTGAATCTGTTTGTGCGACAGAGGAATTAAAGTTTTACAAGGATAATGGTGACCCGACAGATATGACGTCTTTGAAAAAGCCGACCACGGAGCATGAGCCGGTAATGAAATTTAAGTTGGCCGATGAAACTAAGCTTATTGACTTTGTGCCAGGCGACTCATCTAAGCAGTTCAGCATCAGTGCCAATCTGGATCCTAAATAGGAAAGCGCGCTCATCGAGTTCATCCGTGAGAACCGGGACATCTTTGCATGGAAACCTTCTGACATGCCGGGTGTACTGAGAGAACTCGCTGAGCACACTCTTAATATTGATCCAAAATTAAGCCAATCAAGCAATTTCTCCGGTGGTTTAATGAGGAGAGGCGGAATGCCATTGGTGAGGAAGTAGCCTGGCTCTTGGCGGCCAGGTTCATCATTGAAGTCTTTCATCCAGAATGGCTAGCTAACCCGGTGCTCGTGCTCAAGAAGAATGGCACCTGGCGTATGTGTGTGGATTATACGGGTTTAAACAAGGCTTGTCCGGCTGATCCTTTTGCTCTCCCACGTATTGATCAAATTATTGATGCTACGGCGGGTTGTGGGCGTTTGAGTTTTTTGGATGCTTACTCTGGATACCATCAGATCAAAATGGCAGTTAAGGACCAAGAGAAGACGACGTTCATTACCCCTTTTGGAGCCTTCTGTTATGTGTCTATGCCTTTTGGGCTCAAGAGCACCCAGGCGACTTACCAGCGGTGCGTACAGAATTGTCTTCATAATTAGATTGGGCGCAACGTTCATGCCTATGTGGATGATATAGTGGTAAAATCCAGAGAGAAGGAGGCCTTGATAGACGATCTGAGGGAGACCTTTGGTAATCTCCGGGTCTACAAGATGATGCTTAACCCAGCCAAGTGTGTTTTTGGTGTTCCTGCAGGCAAGCTCTCTTGGGTTTTCTGGTTTCTCATAGAGGCATTGAAGCTAACCCGGAGAAGATCAAGGCAATCACCTCTCTGGCTAAGCCAGCGTGTATAAATGACGTCCAGCGTCTGGCGGGTCGGATCGCTGCTTTAAGTCGATTTATAAGCCGGTTGGGTGAAAAGGCCATACCGCTGTATCAGATGATGAAGAAAACAGATGACTTTGTCTGGAGTGATGCTGCCAACGCCGCCTTTGAGGATTTGAAAAGACAGTTAGCTGAACCGCCAATTCTTGCTGCTCCTATTGATAAGGAACCCTTATTATTGTATGTAGCCGCTAACGCATGAGCCGTCAGTGTGGCCATAGTGGTGGAGCGCAAGGAGGCGGGTAAGGAACATCCGGTTCTGCGGCCGGTTTACTACGTCAGCGAAGTACTCATTGAGTCCAAGCAACGGTATCCACATTGGCAGAAGCTTGTTTATGGGGTATTCATGGCAAGCCGGAAGCTTAAGTAAAATTTCCAGGGCCACCCTATCACTGTGGTTGGTTTTGCTCCTTTAGGAGATATCATCCAAAACAGAGAAGCCACAGGAAGAGTCGCTAAGTGGGCTATTGAACTTGGGCCTCATGGTATAAAGCATGTGCCACGCACGGCCATCAAATCACAAGCATTGGTAGATTTCATTAACGATTGGACAGAGCTGCAGATGCCTGAAGAGAAACCAGATAACACGTACTGGATTATTCACTTCGACGGGTCCAGGCAATTGGAGGGCTCGGGGGCTGGAGTCGTGTTAGCTTCCCCTCGAGGTGACAAATTTCATTATGTGCTACGGCTGATGTTTCCCTGTACTAACAATGCAGCTGAGTACGAGGCCTTGCTCCATGGTCTTCGGATGGCTAAGGAGACGAGCTTAAGCCGGGTAAGGTGCTTTGGCGACTCAGATTTGGTGGCTCAACAAGTATCAGGCAAGTGGGATTCAAAGGACCCCCTCATGGCGGCTTATCACCGTGAAGTTGATGCCATTGCCGGACATTTTCAGGGTTACCAAGTAGAGCACATTGACCGCAGAAAGAACGAGGCAGCTGATGCCTTAAGCCGGCTGGGCTCTCAGCGAAAGCCGGTGCCGCCTAATACCTTTTTGGATATTCTGCATAACCCTTCTGTCAAGTTACCCACAGAGGAAGACTTGGCTGTTCCAGACCCAGAAGCACAGTTGGTGGCGGCTCTTCATGTTATCCTAGATTGGACAGTGCCATACTTGGCTTACATGACCCGAGGAGAATTGCCTGAGGATGAAATTTTGGCCAGACAAATAACCCGGCGGTCTAAGTCAATGATAATTGCCAATGGCGAGTTGCATCATCGCAGTGTCACTGGGGCTTTTCAGCGTTGTGTTTCCCCTGAGGAAGGTCAAGAAATTTTACGAGAGATTCACGAGGGGGATTGTGGCCATCATGCCGGCTCAAAATCCCTTGTGGCCAAAAATTTTCGTCACGGTTTTTATTGGCTGACGGCTCATGCTGATGCAGAGGACTTAGTCAGTAAATGTGACGGTTGTCAGAAGTTCTCAAGACGTGCTCATGTGCCGGCTCAAGAGTTGAGGATGATTCCAATCACTTGGCCGTTTGCAGTCTGGGGGCTTGATATGGTTGGACCTTTCAAAAGGTCCAAGGATAAGAAGACCCACCTCTTGGTGGCGGTTGACAAGTTCACAAAGTGAGTTGAGGCAGAGCCAGTTAGTAAGTGTGATGCAGCCACGGCAGTTCAGTTCATGAAAAAGGTGATATTTCGCTTTGGTTTTCCACACAACATTATAACTGACAATGGTACCAATCTGTCTAAAGGCGCCATGGAAGAATTTTGTCAACGAGAGCATATTCGACTTGATGTTTCATCAGTGGCTCACCCCCAATCCAATGGTCAAGCTGAGAGAGCCAATTAGGAAATCTTGAAAGGCATCAAGCCCCGGCTTTTGGTCCCTGTGCAGCGGATGCCGGGTTGTTGGGTGGAGGAGTTACCCTCTGTGATATGGAGCATCAATACTACTCCTAATAGGTCTACGGGTTATACGCCTTTCTTCATGGTTTACGGAGCCGAGGCGGTTCTCCCTAGCGACATCCGTCATGACTCGCCTCGTGTGGCGGCTTATGTTGAGGCGGACAATGAACAAGCGCGTCAGGATGCTCTTGACTTGTTGGACGAACAGCGTGACGTAGCAGCAGCTCGCTCGGCGATTTACCAACAAGACCTGCGCCGCTATAACAGCCGCCGGGTTAAGTCCAGAACCTTTCAGGAAGGTGACTTGGTCCTCCGTCTCATCCAGGATCAAACAGATGCACACAAGTTATCCCCACCTTGGGAAGGGCCCTTTGTGGTCAGCAAGAACTTGCACAACGGGTCATACTACCTCATCGATGTTCGAGAAAACAAAGATTCACGTAAATCGGAGGAGGAGACCCGCCGGCCGTGGAATATAGCTCAGCTTCGGCCTTATTACACTTGAGCCACCAGCTCTCATAATGTACATACTTCCGTGACAATGTATATATTATGATAAATAATAAAGCAGGACCTCTGTCCTTTTTTCCCCTCAAAGGTAAATGTGTCATTGTTATTTTCATTATGATATCACATGATCACTTGGGGGCTGATCCGGCTTACGATCGTATTCGAATCTAACCGTTAAAAATTATGATCACTAGGGGGCTTCCTGTTCAAACATAGGTCGTATTTGAACCAAAGAGAACATAGCTGTCGATACCCTTTTGATCGGCACACTGCCGAGCTCACTGGGGAGTTGCTTGGTCATATTTGAACCATAGCTCAACCCCCTTTGGGAACCGACGTGGATCGTATTCGAATCAGCGTCGTTAAACAATTCTCAAGGTCATTTGGGGGCTTCCTGTTCAAACATAGGTCGTATTCGAACCAAAGAGAACATAGCTGTCGGTACCCTCTTGATCGGCAACGCCAAAACCACTGGGGGCTATATGATCGTATTCGAATCTTAGCTTAACCCCTTTGGGACTGTTTTCCGGTCGTATTCGAATCAGAAGCCTCCAAATTTTTGAAGTCTCTTTTTGCAAAACAATCTTTTGGATTTTATTTGAAGTTCTTTTTGATCATGTCTAAAGTGTTCAAGGGTGGTTCCCATTCCACCGGCTTAACCTTGATCAATAAAGATGATAGCATATAATAAACATCGTATTACAGAGTTGGGTTCTCACCCTCATTGTTCGGGTCACATAAACCGGAAGTGTAATCGAAGGATCACAGCCGCCAAGGGACTTGTGATTTGTTTTATATGCAGGGCAACTTCAAGCAGCTCTTTAAATGTAAGGAAAGCAGAGGATCAAGCATAACCCGGGGGAATATAAGAGGACGGCTTAAACAGTGTTGAGCGCCACACACGTACGCGATGGCACGACAAAAATAAGTGTTCTCCTACTCTATTACATGACTCCCTGAGTCCAAATAGTGAAGCATTGTTTTTTATCAAGACATAAATATGAGCCGCCTGAGGGATCAAAGGTGTTGTTGGGCCGACGCTTCCGGTTCATCCCATTCCACTCCGCCGGCTGTTTCCCTTTCCTGGAAAGTTGATGATTTCCAGTCAATGCCACTCAAGGCTTCAAATTCAGCTTCATCAACAATTAACCCGGCCGGATCAACTTCAGGGGCGAAGGTATGCTTACGAGTCGGAGGGATCAGACTGATTGCTTCATAATGTGGTGTTGGAATTCTCTGATTCTCGGCGTCATAACCCGATTGATATTTGGTAAGATCTGTGTCATTACCGATCAGAGTGGCCACAGGGCGTATGTCCTTCACGCAAGCGGCGAAATCCTTCTGGTCAAAGGGAGTGCCGTCCTCCTTCAAACTGGGATACCCAAGGGCGATATCGGCCGGGTCTAGCTCCGGTAGCCACGCCTTGTCCCGGCTTAAAGCAGCTATGGCTCCGGCTCTTGCAGAAGCTCGTCTCAATTCCTGGAATCGTTGAGGTAGCACGGCAAGCCGCCTTAGCACATCCGCCAGATGAGTGGGAACTTCATTTGACAGAGCCACGACGGCTAAGGCACGTTGTGACCCGGTGTAGAGTTGTTCCACCAGGGTATAAACGGCCTTCAGTTTTGTCAGCTTGTTCTGGTTGAGATTGGCACTACTGGAGCTTGCATTACAAGGTCAGGTGAGCTGAGAACAATTGTGATGTTTGTTGAAAAAGATTCAAGCTAGCTAACACTTACAGAGTAACTTACCAAAGATTGCTGAGACCATCTGAGATATATGGCGTTTTAAGCCGGATAGCTCGGCGGTTGTTTCTGCAAGAGTGGCCTCCGCTTGTTCAGCCCGGTTGAGCAAGGCAGTCTTTTCATCCGCCCAGGCCTTTCTCTCTGCCTCAAACTTCTTTTTCAATTTCTCTTGTGCGGATACACTGAATTCAAACTTGTTATTCGCCTTTTGGGTTTCACTTTCTTGAGTTTTCAGGCGATCTTCAAGTTGGAGATCTCCGATTCAAATTGCTTAATGGCGGCCTGTATAAATTCCGGGATACAGTTAGGATTATCATAACGCAACATTAAGTCCCAAGCACTTTGCAAGCAAAGATACTTGGCACTTGGGGGCTAATGTATGCTAAACAGCTCTAATTACAGTGGCGGTTCATGGAAATAAAGTCCCAAGCATTTTGCAAGCAAAGATACTTGGCACTTGGGGGCTAATGTATATTGCTGTTCAAGTACTTGGTTAAAATACGGTGAAGACCGGTTCAAATATGCTATCTAAGCCGGCCCTTGGGTGCTACCGGATAAGCCAGTTTTCTTGTAGTGATTACCAAGCTGGTGTTAAGTCTACAACATATTTCATCATAAGTAATAGACTTGCGGGCTGGCATAGTAAGGATAACTAAGGAACAAGCAACAAGAGTTATACCTCAGATTTTTGGTGTATTTGTTTCACCATATCAATTTCCAGATCCCGGCTGTTGTACACTTGGTTTACATAACCAGAGACGATTTCTCCAATACTCAGATGAGCATAATTAGTGACATCCAGCCTGGTTTTGCGGCGTTCCAGAAGTTCTTCTTTGGCGGAGCACTTGGCCAGCGCAGTGGGTCTCCCCGGTTCAACGAAGTCAGTCCGGATGATTTCGACGTCCGGGACATTCACCTTGGCTGGGCTAGGGTTCTCCGGGTTCTCAGAACCTTCCATCGCTTGTTCAACGGACGGATCAGTGGTGAAAGTTGGAGTATCATGGGCTGGTTCAGGCGGCGGCTCATGAGCGGAAGTATCAGGAGCAGCCGTTCTGAGCTCCGGTTCAGCAAGGATTGGCTCTTCGGCCAGCTTACTTCTCTTCGTCCTCTTGGTGGGATTTACTTGTACACTGAAAATTAAAGGGTTAGCACAAAAACATGAGTAAGATAAGCACAAGATAAACAGATTATCATTACCCTGGAACGGTTTTAAAAGCCGGCATGCTGGACTGCATTGATTCGCCGGAGGAAGGTGAAGTTCCCTGATAGTTTGAGTCAGAGGAATTGAGTGGTTGACGAGTGAAACCCGCCAACGGATACAAAGAATATAAATCAGAGATAACGTTCGTCTGGCGTTTTCTTGTTGCATCGGGTAAGCCGGAGGAGAGGTCCGCATCTTTACTGGTCCGGGTCTGCCTCCGACTCTCGTGAATCTATTGCTTCAAAAAAATTGAGGATCTTGATAAGCTAAAGGATGTGAAAATCTTACTTTCCGGGTTACCCTTCAGACTTTCTGTCTCGGCAAAGGCTCGGAGTCGGAGGAAATTGTAGTTACCTCTTCAGTTACTGCATGACTTGCTCCCGTATCCTCCTGCTGATAATCAGTGTCAATAAGATGGTTAAAGAAGGAGCCTAAAGAGTCAAGAGTTACCTCTGACTCGGAGGTATCGTCCAGATGAAACATATTCGAGGCGCTAGGTTTGTTTCCCTTCTTACGGGCAGCGGCTTTCCTGGCGGCTTTCTTGGCCTTTCTGGCTTTCTTTGCAGCCTCATGGTCATACTTGACCTTCCAGAATTTATCACCAACCTGTAAAATATAGCAAGACTTTTTGAGTAAAGATGAAATTATCGAAGTGGAAAGTAAGATGCTCAATTTAATGGTTTACCGCTAGAGCCGGGTTAGCCTTGCAGAAAGGACTTAAGCCCGCTTTCCCGCAATCTGCCAGGCTCTCGTTCAGAAGAGACTTGGTCATGTCATCAACGACATCTTCAGTTAAGTCGTCAGGACTGTGCCGTAGAGGATCATTTTTCTGGCCTGTATAATCGCACATCAAGCCGGGGCGGCGGCTCAAAGGAATCACCCGCCAGGCAATCCAAACCCGGACCAAGTCAATGCCGTTTAGGCCATTCCCCAGAAGAGCTTTTGATCTTGTTTATGGTGGGGGAAAGTGTCTGACGTTCAGCTGGAGATAATTTATCTGGTAAGGGATGAGTTGACTCCAGGCGCAGGGCGCGAAAGCCGGGCAAAGGGTTCTCATTAGCCGGAGAAGTGTCTTGACAGTAGAACCACGTCTGGTTCCAATCTTTAGGGTGACTCGGTGGCTCGGCATAAGGGAAGAGACAATCTCTACGTTGCTGGATTGAGATTCCGCCAAACTCCAAGCTGGGCCCGTGGGCACATTTGTTTTGATGGTTCAAATAAAATAACTCTCTAAAGAGTAGTATGCTGGGTTCTTCTCCAAGGTACACCTCACGGAATACTTGGAAATTGCAGATGTTTGACACGGAATTGGGTCCGATGTCTTGAGGCCGCAGGTCAAAAAAGTGCAAGACGTCTCTGAAATTTTTTGAGCCAGGTGGAGCAAAGCCCCGGCTCATGTGATCAGTAAAAATGAAAACTTCCCCATCCTTGGGTTGAGGTTTTTCTTCTGACGGGTCAGGAGCACGATAAGACAAGATCTCTTTCTTCGGCAGATGACCAGTCTTCACAAAACCGTCTAAGATGCTATCAGTGACGGTGGATTTAACCCAGTTGCATGTGATGGGTGCTTTGGGAGCCTTGGGCGGCATTATGAAGGATGGAAGCCTATGACAAAATAAAAATTTCCAGTTCGAATTTAAGCCGGAGAAAATATTTCAATTCATATTCAAGATGGCGGCTTATGAAGGGGCCTAATGATATATGGCTAATTGTGTCAGATTGTTTAAGCCGCCATGGGAAACAGTAGCAATTAAATTATTTAAATCTACCCTGGGCGTCAGGATTATTCATTGAGCATTGCCTCTTTAAGCCGGAGATAAGAGTCGCCATGGCTAACGGATACAGTTTTTTGCTTAAGTATCGCACACACAGGTTTCACAGGTTGCAGCTGCTATTTTGGATCAAACGGTGGTTCAGAAAAGAAAATATTCTAGACCTAAAAACTAGTACAGATGAGTTTGTGAGCTCTAATGAGGTCTTGTTACAAGCAAAAGGGATCTGCTAGTATTGAAAATGGATGCGAAGCAATTATCGCATGAGTTCCATACTACTTTTGGATCAAATAAAGCCGCGGTGGAGGAGCTACGAAGAAACTGTGTTGAACCATGAAGAACACGGAAGAACTTGAAAACCCTAAATGCTGATCTGAAGTGCGGGAAGGTGAAGACTTACAGCTGTAGATCTACTGCGGAGGATCGCCGCCGTGCTTTGGTCGATTCAGGTTGATGCAGCGGCCAAGATAGATGAAGATGAGGTGCTCTGCTCTGGCGGCAGCGGCGGAGCTCGAGCAGCACCGGAGTTGCGAGAGGAAGAAGACGACAGAAAGGGGGAGAATGAAGAAAGACCTAAAGGCCGTGCATATTTATAAGGGAAGACTGATAAGTGGGCGCGAAAAACGAGGAGGCCGAAAACATGATTATCCAACTACAACGACGCCTCGATTTTCGGGATGGTCATTAACATAAAGATCCGTTGAGATATGACAGAATAAAAATGAATTTGATGGAAGATGACGTCATGGCGGGTTATCATGAATCCAGAAGATGACGTCATGGCAGGTTATAACTTTTGCACAGACAGAAGCCAGAAGGTTTTTTCTTAAAGTATTGAAGATTGGCATGAACCGGTTCAAATCAATATGGGGCCTAATGTTGGGGATATAGCTACTGGTGTAACCCGCCCAGGAGGGGCCGAGTTACGCTATAGAAATTCATTATATGAAGCCCAATATCAAGCTTGAAGATGGCGGTTCAATAAAGGGCTTAAAGCCCGTAGGCGACTTAAGGTCCGTAGTGATAAACCGCCGTAATGGTATGACTTGTGTTGTAAGGCAAGATTAACTAGTCACCGAGCCGGATACTGTTTATAAGCCGGCCGGGACTCTGTAGGCCATGGGGCGTCAACCCGTGTATATAAGGGGATGACCCGCCGGCGGCTTAACGCAAGTAACATCAAATCGGTAGCCAGGCATAGCGGATTCGCTCCCTGGTCACCGAAACCCTAGTAATTCCACCTCAACTCGAGTAGGCTTTTACCTTCACCGTAAGGGGCCGAACCAGTATAACCCTCGTGTCCTTTGTCCCACTTTAACCCCTTTAAGCTTCCTAGTTGCGATGGCTCCACGACTAAGTCCTTTCACGAGGACATCTGCCGTGACTATTCCACGACAGTATTGCCTCCATAGAGAGGGCCCGAACCTGGGTAAACATCGTGTCCCCCGTCTCCTGTTACCATCGACCATAGACGCACAGTTCGGGACCCCCTACCCGAGATATGCCGGTTTTGACACCGACATTGGTGCTTTCATTGAGAGTTCCACTGTGGCGTCGAAGACAGGATTGATGGCTCGCCTTGTTATCAAGGATAGTATCACCTCTGGAGGAGCCCTGGCCTCAGGCCAAACCCTCCGGCTGGGTGGCTTTACCATGACCGCCCATTCGGCCGTTAAGCCGACGATGACTTCTCGGGTCATCGAAAATCGCCTCCATGTCGACTCCGAATGCTCCAAACGGATGGATCTGACGGAGTTGTCGTATTTAAACGAACTCCAGGATCGCATCGCCGCCTTGGGGGTTGCTACAGACTACGATCGGATTGGGCTTAAACCCGATCAGAGAGAAATCAAATCTCCACCGATCACCCATCAGATAGCGGTAATCGAGGAGCAAAACAACAACTCTCCCTCTATATTGAGGACAAACTATGTTCGGATTTTCGGGCTTGAAGAACCGGATACCCGTCTGCGGAATGGCACGCCCTGCCCTACGAACCTAGAATCGAACGACGGGCCTGAAAAATCAGTTGATATCCCGGAGTCCGAACTATTAATTTCGGAAGTTTCTCAAACTCCGAATCCCAAATTGGGTCAGGGTTTGGACTTAAAGCCACCCACCCACCTAGATACACGCGATCTCATGTACATACGATAGCAGTCTCAGGAAACGGTCCATCACTTTTGGGCCAGATTCCTCCTTGTCAAAGACAAGATTAAAGATTGCCGCGACGAAGACGCAATCTCACTATTATGCAACAATTGCACGGACGAGGGAATCCTCAATGCCACCAACCGCCGTCGCGTATTACACTTCACTAACTTGGCAACCATAGTACAGAAGTACTGCACAATGGAAAGCGCCTGGAAAACTCAGGCAGCTCACTGGGAGCCACTAGTTTCCACTCAACCCCTCGTCCGGGCAAAAAGGATGCACCCTCGTGGGGCGCCCGATCAAATAGTAAAGAAATCTAAGCCCATTACGGGGCGCGGAACCGTTCTGGAGGGATTGCTCGATAGGCCATGCAAAATGCACACAACACCTGATACCATACCAACCCACAGCCTTAGAGCATGTTGGATACTCCGGCAAGTGGCCAAGAGCGGCGAGGATCTCCTCGTCAGAAATACCTCAGAGCAACACCCCCCGGAAAACAACGACCTCAGAGTATTGACGGTCTTCGAGACTTTCGCTTCAAATAATAGGCGCAAAAGGGCACTCTGCGACCTCGCCGAAGTCTGCCAAGTCGCAGCAATAAACCCCTGGAACGACACGGCCATAACTTTCAATGCCGGTGACAAACCAAAATTCAAGAGCACCAGTCGCCTTGGTCCGCAGTCCAATCGTGGACGGCTTTCGGCTCACCAAAGTGCTCATGGACGGCGGCAGCGGACTAAACCTCATTTACGAGGACACACTCAACAAAATGGAAATAGACAGGAGCCGCATTGAGCAAAGTAGCACGACCTTCCAAGGAATCATTCCCAGTCGGGAGGTGCGATGCGCGGGAAAAATCACACTCAACGTGGTATTCGGCTCGCCGGAGAATTATTGGTCCGAAGAGATAACTTTCCAAGTGGCCCCTTTCAACAGTGGATATCACGCCCTATTGGGGCGAGATACAGTTACACGCTTCCAATCTATACCTCATTACTGGTACATGAAGCTCAAAATGCCCAGGCCCAATGGTATTATCACTCTTGCCAGTGATCCGGACATAGCACTCCACACCGAAAACAAAACCGCATCCCTAGCCCTCGAGGCATTGTCTGAAGCCCTCGCAGCCGAAGAGTTAACCGCACTACGCTTCACGGTGGATAGGGACGACGTAATCCTAGACAAACGACCCAAATCCACCTCTTTTAAACCAGCAGATGAAATAGTCAAATTTCAAGTCCACCCAACGGATCCCAAGAAGACAGCATCCATCGGGGCACAACTAGACCCAATGGTTGACGCCGCGCTACGAGAGTTCCTGCGCGAGAACTGGGACATATTCGCCTGGCACCCTTCTGATATGCCAGGAATCCCATGCAGGTTGGCCGAACACAGCCTCAATATGTTGAAGGGATATAAACCGGTCAAGCAAACACTACGGCGCTTTTCCGAACCCAAACGACAAGCTATTGGGGAGGAGCTAGCCAAGTTAATCGAGGCCGGATTCATCAGAGAAATAAAACACCCGGACTGGCTAGCAAACCTAGTGATGGTGCCCAAAAAGGATAAATCCTGGCGCTTATGCATCGATTTCAAAGACCTCAACATGGCCTGCCCTAAAGATCCCTCCCCCTCCCTCGCATCGATCAGATTATTGACGCTACTGCGGGACACGACTCACTGTGTTTCCTCGATGCATATTCTGGATACCATCAATCAAAATGAAGGAGTCCGACCAAGCCGCAACGGCATTTATTACCCCATACGGGCCATTTTGCTTCAACACCATGCCCTTCGGGCTCAAAAACACCGGGGCCACCTACCAACGCATGATCCAAACATGCCTGGAGAAACAGGTCGGCAAGACAGTTGAAGCATATGTGGATGACGTCGTCATCAAAACTAGGCATGTCGAGTCATCGATAGACGATCTATGCCTCACATTCGACAACCTCCGTACATATGACATCAAGCTCAATCCGGAAAAGTGTGTTTTCGGCGTTCCCACTGGAAAACTGCTGGGCTTCATCGTTTCCAATAGAGGAATTGAGGCAAATCCAGCCAAAATCCGAGCTTTGTCACAATTGGCCACACCAACAGACCTCAAACAAGTCCAAAAACTAGCCGGATGTGTGGCAGCGTTAAGCCGTTATCTCCAGACTAGGAGAAAAAGCATTGCCACTTTATCGCCTTCTCCAACATACCGACCACTTCGAGTGGACGGATGCGGCAATGGCCGGACTGGAAGAAATAGAGGCTCTCTTAGCGAGCAACCCAATCCTGGCCGCTCCGAACGTCGGCGAACCCATGTTATTATACATATCGGCAACTCACCAGGTGGTGAGTGCGGTGCTCGTCGTTGAGCGAGAGGAGGGCGGACACAAGTTCCCAATTCAGAAACCGGTATACTACGTATCGACTGTCCTCACACCATGCAAATCCCGGTACCCTCATTACCAAAAGATAGCATACGCGGTCTTCATGTCCCGGAAGCTACGACACTACTTTCAATAGTGCTCAATCACGGTGTCTTTCGAAGTACCACTCAATGACATAATAAAAAACCGCGATGCCATGTGCCGGATCGCAAAGTGGGCCATTGAGCTCCTTCCATTCGACATAACATACAAACCGCGCTGGGCCATTAAATTCCAAGTACTGGCTGACTTCGTCGCCGAATGGACAAAGGCCGAACTCCCTAAAGAGTATGGCACATATTCCAACTGGGTCATGCACTTCGATGGTTCAAAAATGTTGGCGGGCTTAGGGGCGGGCATTGTCTTAACGTCCCCCACTGGAGACACAGTTCAGTACGTACTCCAAATATTATACACAGACTCCAACAATGCAGCCGAATATGAGGCCTTATTGCATGGTCTTCGGATGGCTGTCTCCATGGGCATACAACGCCTGGAGGTGCGCGGGGATTCAAACCTCGCAATATCCCAAATAAATGGAGATTTTGACGCCAAGCATCCGAAGATGGCGGCCTATCGTAACACCATTCTCAAAATATCGGCTCGGTTCCAGGGACTCGAGTTCCATCATATGGCTCGAGAAAGTAATCAAGCGGCGGATGTCCTTGCCCGAATGGGCGCCAAGCGTGACCCCGTCCCACCTAATATCTTTCTGGAAAGGCTCTTCAAGCCATCCGTGGTGTGGCAAGGGGAGAGCGGCAACACCAGTTCGGATATGATTACACCCCCGGATTCCGAACACAGTACCGATATCATCGGGGGCTCAACCACCGAAATAACACCATCGTCCCATCTTATAATGGCAGTAATTGCCCCATGGACCGAACCCTTTTTGGCCTACCTTAATAGGCGAGAGCTCCCTGAGGATCAGAATGAGGCTCGCTGCATTGTCCGACGCTCGAAAGCCTACAAGGTCCATCACGGAGAGCTCTACAAGAAAAGCGCTACTGGAGTACTTCAAAGTTGTATCTCCGAAGAAGAGGGGCGGCAGCTCTTGGTTGAAATCCATGCTGGCCTTGGTTGGCACCACACCGCAGCTCGGGCTCTTATAAGCAAGGCCGCCCGTACAGGTTTCTATTGGCCGACGGCCCGAGCAGATGCATAGGACCTTGTCCAACGTTGTGTCGGATGCCAGCTTTTTGCCAATCAAAGCCATATGCCACCCACCGCTCTACAAATAATCCCCATTACCTGGCCTTTCGCGGTCTGGGGGCTTGATATGGTCGGACCCCTTAAAGGAGGAAGCAATAAGAAAAAATATCTGCTGGTCATGGTAGATAAATTCACTAAGTGGATAGAGGCCAAACTAGTTAAAACGGCCGAAGCCGGACCGGTGATAGACTTCATATCCGGTGTCGTGCACCGTTACGACGTCCCACACAGCATCATCACCAATAACGGCTCCAATTTTACAGCCGATGAGGTGAAAACCTGGTGTGCTAATCTGGGCATTAAGCTCGATTGCGCCTCCGTCTACCACCCACAAACAAACGGTCAAGTATAACGAGCTAATGGTCTTATTATGAGCGGCATTAAACCAAGACTAGTGCAGTCTTTGAAAGAATCAGACAAGCACTGGGTTGAGGAGCTCGACTCCGTACTCTGGGGGCTGCGGACCACGCCCAATCGTACTACCGGATACACACCGTTCTTCATGGTGTACGGCGCAGAGGCCGTGTTGCCCTGCGATATTATTCATGACTCACCTCGAGTGCGCATGTATGAAGAGAGAGAGGCCGAGCTTGATCGGCAGGACAGTTTAGACGCCCTGGAGGAGGAGCACGACGTTGCAAAAGCCCGTTCCGCATTGTATCAACAACAGGCTCGCAGATATCAAAACAGAGAAGTGCGGGCCAAGACTTATAATGTTGGCGAACTTGTTCTACGCTTGCCAGAAAGCCCAAGTGGGAGGGTCCCTTCATCGTTGACGAAGTTCTCACTGGAGGAGCGTACCGCCTGCGTGATGCCTCAGACAATCGCTTAGAGCCGAACCCATGGAATGCCGCCAGACTCCGAAGATTCTACGCCTAGAGCCGGACTCTCTGTTCGTCTTCTTCTCCCTTTGTTTCCATTACTTTTTCCTCTCTCTCGCTTCTTTTTAGCTTTCAGCTCTTGTGCGGCTACACCGCGCACCTACGACGTACACATCCTTAAATATGTACGCCCATGATACCTGGGGGCTTATTTACAGAAGCTTATTATTATTTTCTGAGCATCAAGCTCACCACATATGTGTCTTTTCCTCATAGTACCTTTTCTTCGCCATTATATGCATCGTTATGACTTAAGTTTTGGCCAAGCTGGGTTGCCTGGCTCCTGTGCTTATGCCCTACGTTCCTGTTTGTTCGGCTAGGGCATAAAGGGAGCACCTCTGCGATTGTTACTGCCGGGCCATCTGGATGTGTACCTCAGACTGGGTGAAGCCGAAAGCTAGCGTTCTTAATGGAATATTCGGTCGGCGGACTAAAGATGTTTTTACACTCATTACACTACCAACCCCCAGATGTTATGTATACTGCGATTTTTTCAATCACTGTTCGGGCATGCACGTTAACGCATGTTCACCCAGGGAAAGGAACCCTTAACGGAACTATTCTCTCTGGAAGATGTTTCTTACAATCACAATGTAATTTAACATAGCTAGTCCGATACAACTTATCTGTTCAAGCAACTATGACCCCTACGCCTAGTTTCCACGCATACCCCAGTTTATTTTGCCGCTCAGGTATTCGGAAACACTCCGCACCTTCGGGTCCAGAGGTCGAAGCGAAAAGGTCTGCCATGACAATCGTTTTACAATCCGTCTAGGGACAAATATGTAATGGAAAGTACATAGTCACTTGGACTCAAAAATTTCCTCCTCTATGCCGTCTAACAGGTTGTCTAACTTACAATCCTGTTGGCAATATTTTGCGGCTACTTTTACCTGGTCATATACCAAACTAACGGGAATTTCTTTTCCATCTGACCCTAGAGGTCCCACCCGGGCCATATGATTTGGACCAAGCTTGGTATACTGTGTTTTCACCATAGCCTAGTCCTCTCGCGCACCTTCTCGGCAGGCCGATATCTTCCATAATCGGAAACGCCGCCGCGCTCCCTTGAATAGCTGCACAAGCTCCTGCATACTTCCTGGAGGGGAGGCATATGGCCATAAGGCCTTGGCAACACTCTGCATTGCCTGCCGAGCTCGCTCGTGAATTTGCGAAAGCTCTTGTAGTAGATCGCCTGAAGATCCGGAAATTTCCTCTTCGGGACGGCAAGTCAGTATACCTACCGACATAAATTTGTCAGTTCCTTTCCTCGCCGAATTACACGGGGGTAAGTTTGAAAGCATACTAAATATACCGCCTCGTAGCCTCTTATTTTCCTTCACGGAGTCAGCTAGCTAGGCCCGCACATCTTTCAGTTCTTCGCCCAGCTGGGTGTTGGAGTCCTGCAGTTTGTTTTTCTCCTCCCTGACCCGTGTCAGCACACGTTCGCCCGTGGCCCGTAGCCTTTTGGCTTCTTGTTCACCCTCTTGCGCGACTTCCAGTGCCTCTTTGAGTTGATCTGACGATCCTGCCATGAGATATGCAACTGTGTTAGCATTGCTGGTATATAATTCTATTTTCTCGATGGAGGGAAACATTACCAGGCGATGCCTTCTTGGATTTCTCCAGTTCGGCGGTAGCAGCAGCTAGCTGGGTCCGACACTTTTCCAGCTCTTGAGACAACAGGTTGTTCTTCTCCGTAAGCACCTGGTTATACAATGATCCTTAAATCAGATGTATCAACTGCTTCAAGTCTCGGGGGCTACTGGTATATAATTATCAGATTTGTACAATATGAACTCACCCGCGTATCTTTCAAATGCTGGTCTGTGGCTCTGCCAAGCCCGTCTCGAGCAGCTCTGATGTATGCATCAGCCGAGCTGAAGGCATTGAATGCCTCTCTTGTAAAGCCGGGGTCGCGAAGAGCGGCCCTCCGGCGCCGATGATTCATGGAGCTCTCCACTTCTGAGTTTGTGATGGATACATCATCCGAATCCTCTGCCAAAGGACAATTCGGCGTCACTCCCGTATCAGACCTCATCTTTACAGCAGGGTCTGGAACCTGGCAGTTGGGAGCATGACCGGCAGGACTCCTAGACATAGTCCGGCGAACGCTCTTCCTGATAAGGCACAAATGGATAATGTCACAGTTCGATGTGACTGTCAATGGGCATATTTACAAAGCAATTCCTCTTTTATGAAGGCTCGGTCGTGTCTTCGCTTGCCTTCCTCTTCGAAGGCTTGCCCGGTGTGGGCGCCGCTCTCTTTGGAGTCGCCTCTGGTGCGGCATGGCGTGCCGAACGCCTCCCCTTTGAAGCACGAGACAGTGCGGTGGGTGAGGCAGAATAAGGAAGCTCTTTCGGAGGAGATGTCTCCTGATTACTTACATTTGAGGCAGGAAGAAGGCCGGGATAGTCGGCTATAATGGCCACTTCTGTGCCATCGTAGCTCGCCTGGTAAAATACTCCCTCCTCAAGCTCTACGAATATGTCCGGATCCTCTTCGAGTCCGGGGTCAAGATCCCGGTTATGGTCCTCCGGCTGTGGAGCGGGGTTGTAGATCCCCGTGATGACCTTTCACCATTCCTGTTACAAATGGACGGGTTAGTATCAACTAAAAGTGACTCAGGGAAGGGATTGAGTAAGGTGGTGGGATTAAAACTCACCCAACTAGGAGGATTGTACATGGAAAATCGCTCTTGACGCTTAAGACGAGTGAACTCCTCTTTGTCCCCTTTATACAGACCGGCCAGTATTGTGGCCAGGGCGGTGAGGGAATCCGGACCCTTTCGTCCGCAGCGTGAGGCGTCATCTTCCCCATTGAAATGCCACATAGGGAGCCCCCTATATTGGAGCGGCTGAACCCCTCGTGCTATGGAAGTGGCCATTACCTCGATTATTGATAATCCGGATTTGGCGAGCGTCTTTATCTTGCCCATCAATTGACGGACTTCCGCGCTATCTTCCTCCTCGAGGCTCCGAGGGCGCCAGCTGTGGCGTTTCTTCAACGGAGCTCTTGAAAATTCGGGAAGACCCATCCGGACTGGGTCTGGGAGAGCGACGTCCTCAATATAGAACCATTCTGAGGGCCACTCTTCGGACGCCTTCTTCGGCGTGCCGGACAGGTATCCGGTCTCGGCTATGCGCCATACCTCGGCGCCGCCCACCTCGAATATCAATCCCCCTTGCAGCCCAGAAATAGCTCGCAAAGAGCAACGTAGCCCGCGATGTGCAGGATGGAGGTAGGAGTGAGATTGTGCAGTTGGAGGCTGTAGTACTCCAGGAGTCCTCGGAGGAAAGGGTGGATTGGAAATCTGACGCCTCTTAACAAGTAGGGAACGAAGCACACTCGTTCCCCCCTAGATGGATATGGGAAATTCTCCGCCTGAGCTCCGCCGTTGAAGGAGGTCAATCCTGCCCGGACGGGGACTAGATCCGCGGGGGGAAGAAATCCCTGCGTTTGCAGCTTGGTCAGCTGATCGTGGGGCACGGAACATATTTCCCAATTGCCTTTTTGGGAGCTGTGGGAGAGGGACGAAGAATTGGGAGCCATAGCTATGTTGGAATGGTTTCTCCTTGCAAACTTTGAGGATTTCCCGCTTGGTGTGGAATGGATCTGAGATCCAATCTCTTTAAATAGACGCCTTCCTTACATGGCTAGGGTGTTATGTGCAAAAATACCCCGACCTCTCGTATTCGCTCGACACGTGGAGACTGAAGCTATGGAGGCGTGGAAGCCGATGGGCGCGACATTAAATGAAGGGCCGAATACAGTTCTTTAAGTCAGGTACTTTGAAGTAATCAGAGGAGGAACCCGCCTTGCAATACTGAAGACAATCTGCGCGCCGGACACATCGTCATTGAAAGCCTGGTTCGGGGGCTACTGAGGGAGTCCTGGATTAAGGGGTCCTCGGGCGTCCACCCTCTTGGACATGGGCCGGACTGTTGGGCCACGAAGATACAAGACCGTAGACTCTCTCCCGTGTCCGGATGGGACTCTCCTTGGCGTGGATGGCAAGCTTGGCGTTCGGATATGAGATTCCTTTCTCTGTAACTGACTTTGTATAACCCTAGTCCCCTCCGGTGTCTATATAAACCGGAGGGTTTAGTCCGTAGGGGCAATCACAATCATATAGGCTAGACTTCTAGGGTTTTATCCATTACGATCTCGTGGTAGATCAACTCTTGTAATACTCATATTCATCAAGATCAATCAAGCAGGAAGTAGCATATTACCTCCATAGAGAGGGCCCGAACCTGGGTAAACATCGTGTCCCCCGTCTCCTGTTACCATCGACCTTAGACGCACAGTTCGGGACCCCCTACCCAAGATCCGTCGGTTTTGACACCGACAATGGGTCTTGTCCATCACATCATTCTCTAATGATGTGATCCCATTCATCAAATGACAACACATATCTATGGTCAGGAAACTTAACCATCTTTGATTAACGAGCTAGTCAAGTTGAGGCATATTAGCACTACTGGAATCAGCATCTTTGCCGTCTGCCATGGCGGACGGCAAAGGCATAGATCCCGGACGGCGAAGTCCTTTGCCGTCAGCCAGCGCACGACAAACCGTCCGTCTGAACATGTGCCAGCAAAGGCCTTCTTTGCCGTCCGCTTCCTGGAAAGGGACGGCAAAGGATTGTGCCCTGCGCTGTCCGAGGACAGCAAACAGCAAAGAGAGCGGACGACAAAGAAAAATATTCTTCTTCTTCTTCTTCTTCTTCTTCTTTTCTTCCTATTCCTTCTTTCCTTCCTCTTCCTTGATTTTCTTCATCTTATTATGTCATTTGTGGACTAAATAGGCTAAATTATGTCAAAAATGGACTAAACACGCTAAATAAGAAGAAAAATACCATTATCACGGAGGTGTAGGAATGGTCGGGGCTGCGCCAGTGGCAGACGGAGGTGAAGGACCGGTCGGGGTTCCGGCATTGGCAGAAGGAGTGGTCGATGCTTGTCGGGAGCCATGATGTACCAAAGATCATTTCCAATAATGTCGCGTTAGCAAGTTCGCAAACTGAAATGTGAATAGTAGTAAGCAACGACCATTCAAATCAAACTCAGCATGGTCGCCGGAGCAATTTGGGGCATCAGCGGAGGGGCCTGACCGTTTTTCTCGCACAAGGTCTGCACATTTTGTTCTCACGAGTCAGTCATATTAGATAGTAATGCGAACATTACATGCATGATTGAGCTAATATGCACGAGAAACGTACCACGATGAGCTCGTATAGGGCCCGGTTAGCGCTGTCGTTCCGGTTACTCTCCTCCTCCAACAGCTTAGCCGTCCTCTCCTCCATCTCCCTCTCCCTCTCCACTGCCTCCCTTTTTGCCTCCTCCAAAAGTGCCTGCGTCTTCAATCTCTCTTTCTCAACAATAGCCTGCAACACACCACTCCTCGTTAGCATTGTAATCATCCACCGACACACACACAATGTAATGGAGGAAAGGTGAGAGAGTCCGTATAACTAACCGCCATGGCGAGCTCCGCGGGCCATGCACGAGGCGTTATCTCAGGATCAGAGCTACTCAGGCGCTTCTTGATCTGCGGGAGAGTCTTAGGACAACGTATCAGTCCATCACCAATGGCTTGAGAGTCATGGGACCTCCCGCCACCAGATATCATCACCAGCTCTGTATCAAAAGGATCCTGGCTCGGGTTAAAGTCCTCCCCTTTCCTCGCCTTCCCCTCGTCTCTGTACTTCGCAAGCTTGTGGTGGGAGGAGATTTTGGTGAAGCTCTCTGGATGATCTAGGTCAGACTCCGTGAATGGCTAGGCCTTCTTGTACGGGGCCTATGGGCCATGCCATAGAGGTCGAACAGACTTGGCACAGGCTTCTTGTGGTGGTGCGCCTGAGAGAGAGGAACAAAATATTAGTTAAGGGCTCAAGCTAGCATGAAGAATGATATTGCTATGTAAATAGGTCATTTTGGAGCTAAGAAAGGTTATTATGTCATTTTCGAGGAAAATAAGCTAAGTTTAGGTCATTTTTGAGGTAACCAGGATTATTATGCCATTTTTTTACCAAAGTATGCTAATTATGTCATTATTGAGCTATCCAAGGTTATTTATGTCATTTTAGAGCTAATTATGTCATGAATGAACTAGTTAAGATTAGTTTAGGTCGTTATTGAGCTATCGAAGGTAGTTATGCCATTTTTAACTAACCTTAGCATATTAAGTCATTTTATAGAGCTATGTAAGGTTATTTTGTCATTTTATAGCTAATTATGTCATGAATGAACTAGCTAAGATTAGTTTAGGTCGTTATTGAGCTATCGAAGGTAGTTATGCCATTATTTAACTAACTAAAGCATATAAAGTCATTTTATAGAGCTATCTAAGGTTATTATGTCATTTTGGAGCTAAATATGTAATAAATAAAATATCCAAGGTAGTTATGACATTTTTTAACTAACTAAGCATATTAAGTCATTTTGGAAGGGATAAATGCTAGCATGAAGAATGAAATTGCATGAATCATGTAGCAAACCACATACCCAGTTATCCCCGTACTCAAACAGGTTGGAGCTCCCTTGATGGTGTGGCACACCTTCCATTTGGTCGCGCTTATCCTTGGCCCTTTGGTGTTCGACTAGCCATTCGGGAGAGCACCACGCATCCACCAATGCCTCCCAACAGTCCATCTTATCCACACACCATCTCGGGGGCACCTAAGTTAGTCAAGAGAAATTTCAGCGCTACGCCTACGAATCAAATCAAGAAAACTAAGTTCAAGGCCTTAAGAATAGGTAATTACCTACATGTACTTCTCCTTACTCAGAAACTTGCCGCGACAATTCTTCTTGGCCCTCCTAATACCCTTCGAGGCGTAGTAGTCTCGAACGGCCTGCACCCGAGCCTCGTGCCGTAAGTTCTGAAGTAGGCGCTTGCACTCGGTTTCGACAACCATAGACGTGGCCTCCTGCTCACCCTCTGAAACCCTGTAGAAGGTCTGCAATCAAACAAGATAACACTGATTAGTACAATCACTATGTAATCACTAGGTAGTGTTGACTTTTAATTCTGTAAAGGAGAAATTACCCAAAACCGACGGAACACCATGTCGGCCACCGTCTCACACAAGACACCGCCGACCATCTCCCACGGCGGGGCCGGGGCAACCGAGTACAGCTCCCAGCTTAGTGCTAGCTGTGGAACCTGACCCTCACCGGGCAACGTGACAAACCCAGGGAAGTGCTGCCGGCAAATCACACCAAGGACCTGGTTGGGCCTGCGGACACCACGGGGGTGTACCCAGCCCCTGCAGTATGACAAGGCCAACGCAATAGATATTAATTTGAAGGAACATGAAGGCAAAAGGTTAAAAAATATTAAATGCACCTACTTCAACCTTTAGGCGTAATAAACCACCTCTGGTCGGGGGTCGCCGGCACGGGCGGGAGCTTTGTACAGCCACGCTTGTAGACCTTCTTGCCCTTCTTAACCAGCTCGTCGTCGCTGTAGCTATCATCAGAAAAGGTGTCCTCGCTACCATCCTCCGGGCCAGTAGCCTCCGGAGTCTCGTGGGAAGAAGACGGCGGGATCGGAGTCTTCTGGGACGAAGACCCCGTGACCGGAGTCTTCTGGGACGAAGACCCCGTGACCGGAGTCTTCTGCGACGAAGACTCTGGGACCGGACTCACGTGGGGCGAAGGATCGGCGACCCGAGTCTGGTGGGGCGAAGGATCAGCAACCGGAGGCTCATGGACCGGAGTCCGAGATAGGTCCACGTCAGACGGAGCAGGCCTGTGGTCGGGTGAATCAGCTAAGGGTGGCGGCGAGGAAGGCATAGCAGCCTTCCTACCTTTCCCGCTGCCACGTCCACCTCTACCAGCCTTCTTCGTCCTCCCCCGACCTCTCCCAGCCGATGAAGAAGCGCCCGCCGCAGTTGTCTGCATACTGCCTAGCAGCGCTCTCCGGAGGGGCTGGGCTGGAATAATGGAACCACCCCTCCCAGTAGCGCTCGCAGGAGGCTCGGGGCGCTCTGGAATCTTGCCCACCATATTGTCAACACCTGAATGACAAAAAGTAAACGAAATTAGTACAACATAAAAAATTTGGATACCTGACATGAACATAATAATATGTATATAATTTAAGTGCATCATCATCATAAACATAATAAAAATACACCCGATCAACACAAATATTAATATATATATATATGATGTTTTGCATAACAAAATCAAAAAATACACAACCTAACTCATAATTCACAAATATATGACCCCGTCGGGGTCGGGGTGTGGTTGTGTTGTCAGGGTGTCGGGGTCGATCGGGGTGTCGGGTTGGGGTCGGGGTGAGCTGTTAGGGTGTCGGGGTGTGGTGTCAGGGTGTCGGGGGTCGGGGTCGGGGTGGGGGCGGGGGTCGGGGTGTCGATGGTCGGGATCTTAGGGTGTCGGGGTGTCGGTGGTCGGGGGCGGGGTGTCGGTGGTCGGGGTGTCAGGTGTGGGGGTGTCGATGGTCGGGGTCGGGGTGTGGTGTCAGGGTGTCGGGGTCGGGGTGTCGTGCCGGGGTGTCATGTCGGGGTCAGGGTGTCAGGTTGTCGGGGTCGGGGTCGGGGTGTGGGTCGAGGTGTGGTGTCAGGGGTCGGGGTCGGGGTGTCTATTGTCGGGGTCTTAGGGTGCCAGGGTCGGGGTCGGGGTGGGGGGGGGGGGGTTGGGGTGTCTATTGTCGGGGTCTCAGGGAGCCAGGGTCGGGGTCGGGGTGTCGGTGGTCGGGGTCGGGGTCGGTGTGTTGGTGGTGGGGGTGTCAGGTGTCGGGGTGTCGGTGGCCGGGGTCGGGGTATCGGTGGTCTTCTTCTTCTCCTCCTCTCCTCTAGCTTTCTTCTTCTTCTCCTCCTCCTCCTCTCCTCTTTCTTCTTCTTCTTCTTCTTCTTCTTCTTCTTCTTCTTCCTCTTCTTCTTCTTCTTCCTCTTCTTCTTCTTCTTCTTCTTCTTCTTCTTCTTCTTCTTCTTCTTCTTCTTCTCCTTCTTCTTCTTCTCCTTTTTCCTCTTCTTCTTCTTTTCTTCTTCTACTTTCCTCTTCTTCTACTTTTCTTTTCATCTTTCTTCTTCTTCTTCTTCTTCTTCTTCTCCTTCTATTTATCTAAGCCTAAACCTAAACCTAAAAGTTCAAAACTAAACCTAAACCTAGCACTAACTAAAACAAAACCTAGGACTAACTAAAACAAAACACTGACCTAATACAAAACAGGAAAAAACAGAACAAAAAAAGGAAAAAACAGAAGAAAAAAACTAACCTTGCTCCGGCGAGGTCGGCCGGTGGGGCAGGGCGGTGCAGGGGCCGCGGGGAGGACTCCTGAAGCGGGGCGGGGCGGCGCAGGGGAGGAGTCCAGCGACGGGGCACGGCGGGGCAGCGCAGGGGAGGAGTCCGGCGACGGGGCGCGGCCGCCGCGGCCTGGCTCCTGCCGCGGTGGGGCGGGCGGGGCGGCGCAGGGGAGGAGTCTGGCGACGGGGCGCCGCGGGGCGGCCGCCGTAGCCTGGCTCCTGTTGGTGCCTGGCTCCGTCCGCGGCGGTGCTGGCCGGTGGCGGGGGCTAGGTCCTAGGGGCGGGGCGGGCCGGCGGCAGCGACTGCGGCGGTGGTGAAAGGAGGGGAGAGGCGGGCGCAGGAGGGAGAGAGAAAGAGAGAGAGAGAGCGGGGGGGAGACGACGGCACCGCCAGTTAATTAGGCCTTCTTTGCCGTCTGTTAGCAGACGGCAAAGAGGGCAACCGTTGGGGCTGGCCCACGTATCCTCTTTGTCGTCCGCTAGCGGACGGCAAAGGAGTAACATTGCCGTCTGCTGGCAGTCGGCAAAGTAGTCACCTCTTTGCCGTCCGCTACCAAATGGCAAAGAAGCTGACCTAGCCACGCCGTGCCCTGTGGGGCCCACCTGGCTCTTTGTCGTCTTCCTTTTAGCTCTTTGCCGTCTGACAGCTGATGGCAAATAAGCAGCTGACGGCAAATACTCTTTTGGCCATCAGCACTTTCTTTGCCGTCTGTTTCCTCGAAGCGGATGGCAAAGAACCTCTTTGCCGTCAGCTCGCAGACGGCAGAGAGTTGGCAGACGGCAAAATGCCAGATTCCAGTAGTGTAGGGACACTCTGTTTGTCTATGTATTCACACATGTACTAAGTTTCCGGTTAATACATTTCTAGCATGAATAATAAACATTTATCATGATATAAGGAAATGTAAATAACAATTTTATTATCGCCTCGAGGGCATATTTCCTTCAGTCTCCCACTTGCACTAGAGTCAATAATCTAGATTACATACTAATGATTCTAACACCCATGGAGTCTTGGTGCTGATCATGTTTTGCTTGTGGAAGAGGCTTAGTCAACGGGTCTGCAACATTCAGATCCGTATGTATCTTGCAAATCTCTATGTCTCCCTCCTTGACTTGATCGCGGATGTAATTGAAGCGTCTCTTGATGTGTTTGGTTCTCTTGTGAAATATGGATTCCTTCGCCAAGGCAATTGCTCCAGTATTGTCACGAAAGATTTTCATTGGAACCGATGCACTAGGTATTACACCTAGATCGGATATGAACACCTTCAACCAGACTTTCATTTGCTGCTTCCGAAACAGCTATGTACTCCGCTTCACACGTAGATCCCGCCACGATGCTCTGCTTGGAACTGCACCAAGTTACAGCTCCACCATTCAATATAAATACGTATCCGGTTTGTGACTTAGAGTCATCTAGATCAGTGTCAAAGCTTGCATCGACGTAACCATTTATGACAAGCTCTTTGTTACCTCCATAAACGAGAAACATATCCTTAGTCCTTTTCAGGTATTTCAGGATGTTCTTGACTGCTGTCTAGTGATCCACTCCTGGATTACTTTGGTACCTCCCTGCTAAACTTATAGCTAGGCACACATCAGGTTTGGTACACAGCATTGCATACATGAGAGAACCTATGGTTGAGGCATAAGGAATGACCTTCATTTTCTCTCTATCTTCTGCAGTGGTCGGGCATTGAGTCTGACTCAATTTCACATCTTGTAACATAGGCAAGAACCCCTTCTTTCACTTGTCCATTTTGAACTTCTTCAAAACTTTTATCAATGTATGTGCTTTGTGAAAGTCCAATTAAGCATCTTGATCTATCTCTATAGATCTTGATGCCCAATATATAAGCAGCTTCACTGAGGTCTTTCATTGAAAAATTCTTATTCAAGTATACTTTTATGATATCTAGAAATTCAGTATTATTTTCAATCAACAATACGTCATCCACATATAATATTAGAAATGCTACAAAGCTCCCACTCACTTTCTTGTAAATACATGCTTCTCCAAAAGTCTGTATAAAACCATATGCTTTGATCACACTATCGAAGCGTAAATTCCAACTCCGAGAGGCTTGCACCAGTCCATTAATGGATCGCTGGAGCTTGCACACTTTGTTAGCACCTTTAGGACCGACAAAACCTTCTAGTTGCATCATATACAACTCTTCTTTAAGATATCCATTAAGGAATGCAGTCTTGACATCCATTTGCCAAATTTCATAATCATAAAATGCGGCAATTGCTATTCGGACAGACTTAAGCATCGCTACGGGTGAGAAGGTCTCATCATAGTCAACTCCTTGAACTTGGCGAAAACCTTTTGCAACAAGTCGAGCTTTGTAGACAGTAACATTACCGTCAGGGTCAGTCTTCTTCTTGAAGATCCATTTATTCTCTATGGCTTGCTGATCATCGGGCAAGTCAACCAAAGTCCACACTTTGTTCTCATACATGGATCCTATCTCAGATTTCATGGCCTCAAGCCATTTCCCGGAATCTGGGCTCATCATCGCTTCCTCGTAATTTGTAGGTTCGTCATGGTCAAGTAACATGACCTCCAGAACAGGGTTACCGTACCACTCTGGTGCGGACCGTACTCTGGTTGACCTACGAGGTTCAGTAGCGACTTGATCTGAAGTTTCATGATCATCATCATTATCTTCCTCACTAATTGGTGTAGGAATCGCTGGAACTGATTTCTGTGATGAACTACTTTCCAATTCAGGAGAAGGTACAATTACCTCATCAAGTTCTACTTTCCTCCCACTCACTTCTTTCGAGAGAAACTCCTTCTCTAGAAAGGATCCATTCTTAGCAACGAATATCTTGCCTTCGGATCTGTGATAGAAGGTGTACCCAACAGTCTCCTTTGGGTATCCTATGAGGACACATTTCTCCGATTTGGGTTCGAGCTTATCAGGTTGAAGCTTTTTCACATAAGCATCGCATCCCCAAACTTTAAGAAACAACAGTTTTGGTTTCTTGCTAAACCACAGTTCATGTGCTGTCGTCTCAATGGATTTAGATGGTGCCCTATTTAACGTGAATGCAGCCGTATCTAAAGCATAACCCCAAATTGATAGCGGTAAATTGGTAAGAGACATCATAGATCGCACCATATCTAACAAAGTACGATTACGACATTCGGACACACCATTACGCTGTGGTGTTTCAGGTGGCGTGAGTTGCGAAACTATTCCACATTGTTTCAAATGAAGACCAAACTCATAACTCAAATATTCACCTCCACGATCAGATTGTAGAAACTTTATTTTCTTGTTAAGATGATTTTCCACTTCACTCTGAAATTCTTTGAACTTTTCAAATGTTTCAGACTTATGTTTCATTAAGTAGATATGCCCATATCTGATCAAATCATCTATGAAGGTCAGAAAATAATGATACCCGCCGCGTGCCTCAACACTCATTGGACACTGCATACATCAGTATGTATTATTTCCAATAAGTCAGTTGCTCGCTCTATTGTTCCGGAGAACGGAGTCTTAGTCATCTTGCCCATGAGGCATGGTTCGCAAGCGTCAAGTGATTCATAATTAAGTGATTCCAAAAGCCCATCAGCATGGAGTTTCTTCATGCGCTTTACACCAATATGACCTAAATGGCAGTGCCACAAATAAATTGCACTACCATTATTAACTTCGCATCTTTTGGCTTCAATATTATGAATATGTGTATCACTACAATCGAGATTCAACAAAAATAGACCACTCTTCAAGGGTGCATGACTATAAAAGATATTACTCATATAAATAGAACAACCATTATTCTCTGATTTAAATGAATAACCGTCTCGCATTAAACAAGATCCAGATATAATGTTCATGCTCAATGCTGGCACCAAATAACAATTATTCAGGTCTAAAACTAATCCCGACGGTAGATGTAGAGGTAGCGTGCCGACGGCGATCACATCAACCTTGGAACCATTTTCTAGGCGCATCGTCACCTTGTCCTAAGCCAATCTTCGTTTAATTCGTAGCCCCTGTTTCGAGTTGCAAATATGAGCAACAAAACCAGTATCAAATACCCAGGCGCTACTACGAGCATTAGTAAGGTACACATCAATAACATGTATATCAAATATACCTTTCACTTAGCCATCCTTCTTATCCGCCAAATACTTGGGGCAGTTCCGCTTCAAGTGACCAGTCCCTTTGCAGTAGAAGCACTCAGTCTCAGGGTTAGATCCAGACTTGGACTTCTTCCCTTGGGCAACAACTTGCTTGCTATTCTTCTTGAAGTTCCCCTTCTTCCCTTTACCCTTTCTGTTGAAACTAGTGGTCTTGTTAACCATCAACACTTGATGCTCCTTCTTGATTTCTACCTCGGCAGCCTTCAGCATCGCGAAGAGCTCGGAAATAGTCTTCTCCATCCCTTGCATATTATAGTTCATCAGGAAGCCTTTATAGCTTGGTGGCAGTGATTGAAGAAATCTGTCAATGACACTATCATCAGGAAGATTAACTCCCAGCTGAGTCAAGTGGTTGTGGTACCCAGACATTCTGAGTATGTGTTCACTGACAGACTATTCTCCTCCATTTTTCAGCTATAGAACTTGTTGGAGACTTCATATCTCTCAACTTGGGCATTTGCTTGAAATATTAACTTCAACTCCTGGAACATCTCTTATGCTCCATGACGTTCAAAACGTCTTTGAAGTCCCGATTCTAAGCCGTAAAGCATGACACACTGAACTATCGAGTAGTCATCAGCTTTGCTCTGCCAGAAGTTCATAACGTCCGGAGTTGCTCCTCTGCAGTAATGAGGATAATCCTCAAGTTACGGAAACAGTCCGTGTAGTTGCTACAATCATCTTTCAACTTAGCTTTCTCTAGGAACGCATTAAAATTCAAGGGAACGGTAGCACGGGCCATTGATATAGATATGCAAAAAACTATAAGGTACTAAGTTCATGATAAATTAAAGTTCAATTAATCATATTACTTAAGAACTCCCACTTAGATAGACATCCCTCTAATCATCTAAATGATCACGTGATCCATATCAACTAAACCATGTCCGATCATCACGTGAGATGGAGAAGTTTTCAATGGTGAACATCTCTATGTTGATCATATCTACTATATGATTCACGTTCGACCTTTCGGTCTCAGTGTTCCGAGGCCATATCTGCATATGCTAGGCTCGTCAAGTTTAACCCGAGTATTCTGCACGTGCAAAACTGGCCTGCACCCGTTGTATGTGAACGTAGAGCTTATCACACCCGATCATCACGTGGTGTCTCGGCACGACGAACTGTAGCAACGGTGCATACTCAGGGAGAACACTTATACCTTGAAATTTAGTGAGGGGTCATTGAGGGAGTCCTGGACTAAGGTGTCCTCGGGCATCCGGCCTATTATCTATGGGCCGGACTGATGGGCTGTGAAGACACGAAGGCCGAAGACCGTACCCGTGTCCGGATTGGACTTTCCTTGTGTGGAAGGCAAGCTTGGCGACCAATTATGAAGATACCTTCTTATGTAACCGACTCTATGTAATCCTAGATCTCTCTGGTGTCTATATAAACCGGAGGGCATAGTCCGAATAGGGGATATACACATTATCATAGTCATACAGGGTAGACTTTTAGGGTTTTGCCATTACGATCTTGTGGTAGATCAACCCTTGTAATACTCATATTCATCTAGATCAATCAAGCAGGAAGTAGGGTATTACCTCCATAAAGAGGGCCCGAACCTGGGTAAACATCGTGTCCCCCGTCTCCTGTTACCATCGATCCTAGACGCACAGTTCGGGACCCGCTACCCGAGATCCGCCGGTTTTGACACCGACAGTCATCTTATAATGCTACCGCCGTACTAAGCAAAATAAGATGCATAAAGGATAAACATCACATGCAATCAAAATATGTGACATGATATGGCCATCATCATCTTGTGCCTTTGATCTCCATCTCCAAAGCACCGTCATGATCTCCATTGTCACCGGCTTGACACCTTGATTTCCATCGTAGCATTGTTGTTGTCTCGCCAACTATTGCTTCTACGACTATCACTACCGCTTAGTGATAAAGTAAAACAATTACATGGCGATTTCATTTCATACAATAAAGCGACAACCATAATGCTCCCACCAGTTGCCGATAACTTTTACAAAACATGATCATCTCATACAACAATTTATATCTCATCACGTCTTGACCATATCACATCACAACATGCCCTGCAAAAACAAGTTAGACGTCCTCTACTTTGTTGTTGCAAGTTTTACGTGGCTGCTACGGGTTTCTAGCAAGAACCGTTCTTACCCTACGCATCAAAACCACAATGATTTTTCGTCAAGTGTGTTGTTTTAACCTTCAACAAGGACCGGCCGTAGTCAAACTCGATTCAACTAAGGTTGGAGAAACAGACACTCGCCAGCCACCCGTGTGCGAAGCACGTCGCTAGAACCAGAATCATGAGGGCGGTCATGTAATTTCGGTCTGGGCCGCTTCATCCAACAATACCGCCGAATCAAAGTAAGACATTGGTGGTAAGCAGTATGACTATTATCGCCCACAACTCATTGTGTTCTACTCGTGCATATCATCTACGCAAACACCTGGCTCGGATGCCACTGTTGGGGAACGTAGTAATTCAAAAAAATTCCAACGATCACGCAAGATCTATCTAGGAGATGCATAGCAATGAGAGGGGAGAGTGTGTCCACGTACCCTCGTAGACCGAAAGTGGAAGCGTTATGTTAACGTGGTTGATGTAGTCGAACATCTTCAGTATCCAACCGATCCAAGTACCGAACATACGGCACCTCCGTGTTCAGCACACGTTCAGCTCGATGACGTCCCTCGAGCTCCTGATCCAGTAGAAGGTCTAGGGAGAGTTCCATCAGCACGACAGCGTGGCGACGGTGTTGGTGATGTGATCTACGCAGGGCTTCGCCTGAGCACTATGACAATATGACCGAGGTGGTAAACTGTGGAGGAGGGCACCACACACGGCTAAGGGACAATTGATGTGACTTTGGGGTGCCTCCTGCCCACGTATATAAAGGAGGGGGAAGAGAGGCAAGCGGCCAGGAGGGGCGCGCCATGGGGGGAGTCCTACTTGGACTCCTAGTCCAAGTAGGATTCGCCCCCCCTTTCCTTTCTTACACCGGAGGGAATAGGAACGAGAGGGAGAGGGAAAGGGAAGGGCGTGCCGCCCCCTCCTCCTTGTCCTATTCGGACTCCAAAGGAGGGGGCGCGCGGCCACCCCCGTGGGCTTCCCTCTCTCCCCCTTTAGGCCCATGTTGGCCCAACACTTCCCCGGGGGGTTCCGGTAACCCCTCGGTACTTCGGTAAAATACCCGAATCACTCAGAACCATTACGATGTCCGAATAAAAACTTACAATACATGGATCTTTACCTCTCGACCATTCCGAGACTCCTTGTCATGTTCGTGATCTCACCTGGGACTCCGAACAAACTTCTGTCACCAAAACACATAACTCATAATACAAATTATCATCGAACGTTAAGCGTGCGAACCCTACGGGTTCGGGAACTATGTAGACATGACCGAGACACATCTCCGGTCAATAACCAATAGCGGAACCTGGATGCTCATATTGGCTCCTACATATTCTGCGAAGATCTGTATCGGTCAAACCGCATAACAACATACATTATTCCCTCTGTCATCGGTATGTTACTTGCCCGAGATTCGATCGTCGGTATCATCATACCTAGTTCAATCTCGTTACCGGCAAGTCTCTTTACTCGTTCCGTAACGCATCATCTCGCAACTAACTCATTAGTCACATTGCTTGCAAGGCTTATAGTGATGTGCATTACCGAGAGGGCCCAGAGATACCTCTCCAATCACTCACACTAGGCCATTCTATCTTCCCCAACAGGCCGCCGCTCACTCTCCTCTCTCCACTCACACTCACACTCACTCGATCTCCCCCCTCAACCCCCCCGCGTCGGTCCTCCCCGCCGGCTGCCATTGCCTACCCCTCCTCCTTCTACGCCGCTGTCACCTCCTCCTCCTCCCAGGAATCGGTAATCCTTCATCGGCCGCCCTCCTCCCCGCCCCCTCCTCCTTCTTTCACCACCGTCCGGCCCCTCCTCGCTCCGCCTTCCTCCTCCGTCCTCCTTCCTCCTCCCTCCTCCAGTCGCCCCTCCTTCTCCCTCCTCCCTCCTCCATCCACAACCCCTCCTCCCTGCTACATTTTGACTTAGTAGGCTAATTCATATGCAACATTTTGTTTTAGTTGATATGATTTAGTTGATTTAGTTGGCTAGATGATTTAGTAGGCTAGTTGATCTACAACATTTTGATTTAGTTGATTTAGTAGACTAGATGATTTAGTAGGCTAGTTGATTTAGAACATTTTGATTTAGTTGATTTAGTAGGCTAGTTGATATGCAACATTTAGAGAGAGGGGGGGACAGAGAGAGATATGATAGTTGATAGTTTTTAGTTGATCTGATTAACTGATAAGTAGAAAATTAGACATAGTTGATAGTTTTTACTTGATTTAAGCCTCTGGTCATATATAACACTTTGATTTAGGATAGTTTCTAGGGTTTAGAATATTATGTTTTCCGATTAAGATCGATGCATTGAGAACTTTATGTTTTTGTTTTTATTTCCTGTGAAGTGGATCCTTCATCTTTGCTCATATTGCTTTAGGAAAATGGCGCGACCACCACCACCACCATGTCGATTGTGCAAGTCAAGGTGCAGCCTTGCAACTGGCAAGCTGTTCGGCATCTACTTCCAGCCGAGTTTTCGTCATGCGGCGGTAAGAAATGATATGAAATGTAACAACTATTTTGTTTTTAGTGTTGGCATTAATGCATTGTGTCATTTTGCTTTTTGTACACAGATCGTCCCATGCAATGTGAGGTTGAAATTCAACAAGCTGACAGGAGACACTGTCACCTTTGAGCCTCCTGGGGGGCCTAACCTATGGAGGTCTAGAAAGGATGTGATATGTCACAGATTGGAGGAGATGGATGGGCCCGTTTCCTCGCCCGCATGCGTCTTACTGGTGGTGAGTTGATCAGCTTCTCCTTCCGAGCAGAAAGACCCAAGCTGACTGTCATTTATATCAACCTAGTGGAAGATGATGAAGATGATGAGGACCCACTCGATGAAGATGATGAGGACCCGCTTCATGAAGCCATCGCAGCTCAAAGAATGAGGCTGAGCGAGGAGGAGGTGTGCAACCTATGGGACATAATTCCATCACATGATGACTTTGTCGGGGTGCCATTTTTCGTGACCCGCCTGACAAGTACCATGGTCGATCGGCATGATATGGTATGTTATACTAACTGTAGTAATTTGATGATATATATATGCTTTATTGTTATACTTACAAATGTAAATTATCCGATGATCTGCTTAGTGTAGAGTCCAATGATATGCTGTGTGGAATCTAGTCAATGATATACTTTAGTGTAGAGTTCGATCACATGCTTATTAGTGTAGAATCCAAGGAACTATTAATACAATTATCTAGCACGATAGGTCCATGATACAGCATTCCAGGTACAATAATATTCATCAAATATATGTGTATAAGATTACATCATTGATGAATACAATTATCTAGCATAGCCCTAAGGCTATTTAAATGGCGGCGGAAGTCTATTTAAATGGCGGTGGAAGTCTTGATTTGGTAGCGTCTCACTCTGGCTGGACTCCATAACTCACATGACTGGCAAGATTACGGCCTAGCACGACGGAACAAGCGAACAATTCGGGCACGACCTACAAAACCCAGGTCAGTACATTGAATGTACTTGCAAGACAACCAAATACATAGCATCCAAACAAACAGATGACAAAGCAAGAACCAAGCATATGCAACAGTCTACTTCAACACAACTTCTAAGCATGGCATGATATTAACTAGAATCATAAATCAAACTAAGCATGAACCACATCATAGCATCTACTAGCATGGCATATCAAACTTACTTCCAGCAAAGCAACAACAAAGCATTGCATATCAAAACATGGCATGGCATCATGAAACTATGCTGAAAATAAACTACTAGTTACCTCTCGTGAAGAAATGTTGTATTAATCTTACGAATCAATCACTTACTCTGCCACAGCTCCTCGGAGCACACGCATGGCTTACCAAGACCTAGTCTCGGGGTCATATCAACACGTCATCGTGACTTCTCACGATTTTCCCATACACCAAGTCACCACATGATTTATATCCTCTTAGTTATCACACAAGTTATTATCAGATTTATCCTCCATTTCGACCAAGACCCGATAGTGTCACCTACTACGAACTTGTGCCCATGACCGAGGACGCGGCTATTGATAGATTAAATATACACTCTGCAGATGTAGCGCACTTTACACACATCACGGAACCTTGGCCTCGCACTCCCATTCGGGTGGACCAAAACCTTCCGATGAAACCGAGCTACTGCCATGACACTCTCCTAGCCACTCCGACCAACACCCGCTTGGGGTTCAGTCCTGGGCGGCCCCGTGTCTACCAACGACACCAACAGCCACCGTCGTGGCAAAAACGGTCCCAAACGGGGACAAGGTTACATAAAAAAATAGCACACAAGGTTATGTCCGGCTACCTGATCAGGGTAGCGCGTGCCCATAACCTTCCCTCATGGGAGGCACCGGAGAGAGGCATGACAATAGACCCAGCTAGGACCTCCCCATAAGGTAAATGTGGTTGCACTAGAGAAAGCTCGATTTGGGTGGCACAATGATATCCCAGTGATGACGGAGGAGGTTTGTTATTAAGTCATATTATTAACTTCTCCATCATCAATCATCCTGCGAGCATTGTTAACATGAATTCAACAACTAACACGCAACATACCGATGCAGTAACAAAACATCAAGCATTCAAAAAAAAACAATGATAGCATGCGAAACATGGCAATAACAAGTACTAGCAAACTTACCAGTGCAACAGAATTATCATAACATCGATACTACTAACATGGAACTAAACTAGACAGAGGCATGACATTATTAGTAACAACATCAAACTAGCATGTCAACTTATTTCATGAAAGCATAAGCATGCAAGACAGATAACAAAAACATAAAGCACGGCTAAACATACACGAAACTACTACAACTAAACACACACACACGAGGTGCAAGCAAAGTCAACATGCAAGTTTGAGGCTCTTGATAAGAGGTTGGCTTGCCTGGGGGTCGGGGATTACTCTGGAAAAAGGTGCGGAACGATTGCGGAAAGAGTTGCCGAAAACAGTTCTCTCTCGGAGGGGGCTGTTTACGGGCAAGGGCAAAATGGTCATTTTCACTGTGTGAAAACATGGTGAAAATGATTCCATCCAAACGGGCTCGACGAAACAAAGAAGTGGGCTTTGGAATCACCTCAATCGGAGTTGTGAGCAAAAAGATATGATAGTTTTACTGCTAGGGACCTATCTGTAATGAAAATATTTTCAAACAGGGCCTGGACAGAAAAACAGAAAACGTATTAGGTGAAATACGCTTTCAGAACCGGGAAAGCGCACTTTGGTATAAAGAAGAACTGGATTACGTTTTCACTGAGAAAAAGCGCCTTCTTGGTTGAAGCAGAATAAAACTACGCTTACACGAAGGGGAAACGTATCCAGCTGATTACGCGTTCACTTAAGTGGCTGGGCCCGCCACTTATGCACGTCATCCGGTCCGAGTGAACGCCTCTGCGACCGACTGGCGGGGCCCGCGGGCAGGTGGGGTCGACCTGATCGTCGTCTTCCTCCTCCCGCTCGCACGCGCGCCTGGCAGAGAGAGGGGCTCACCTCGACGGCGATCGCTGGCGTGTCCGGCCACCTCTCGGGGCATGGAACCTACCCAAAAGATTAGGGCGGAGAGGCGCATCCCGTGGTTGTGTCAGCTACCGCCGAGGATCACGAGGGAGGAGCAGGAAGGCGGGCGGCGGAGCAGGCCTTCGGCCTCCGGCGAACAGGGGGCTCCGGTGGGGAAACGGCGGGGCGGAGGCCACAGGGAGGTTCGCCGGAGCTTGGGGAAGGCAGTGGTGGAGGTGGAACGGCGAGAGGGGTGCGACATCTTCGGGATCGAGCAGAGCCCGAGAAGGCGGCCATGGCGATGGGGAGGGGTCAGAGAGGAGCTCTGGGCTAGGAGAGAGGCTCTGGGAGGCGTTAGGGACTGCGAGGGGGTCGAGGGCTCTACTTATAGCCGCGATGAGAGCTCGAGGGGGAGGGGAGGAGGTGACACGCGGTGCGGATACGTGTCCGTGCGCCGGCGACGCGCACACGCGGCCAAGGGTCACGGGGAGCGGCGAGAAGGCGACGAGGGTGACGCGGACGAGTGCCACTGGGGTCACGGAGACGAGGGACGCTCGTGGACGAGAGGGGAAAACGGACAGGAGTGAGGAAATGATGGCGCACATGGGAGCTTACTGTGTTCGGCGACGGTGAAGGCTCAACGAGGAAGCAAACGAAGGGGGAAAGGGGTCCAGGCGCATGGCGACGATGAAGCTGAGCTGGTTGACACTCGGGGACATGCCAGAACCGGCCAGAGCGGCGCTTCTGTTGCCAATAGTGGCGAGACCACCGTTTTGGCCTGCATTGCCCCGTGGTAACCACCGACAACACACGCTTTGTTTGTCTACTTAGTGCCAAACCATGTCAACTGTGGAGTCCTTCCAAGGCTCATTAAAGAAGATGTGATGGCACGGGCAGAAGTGTAGGGAGCAGAGGGTCACGAGCTCGACAAGTTTTCTGTTGCAAACTTGGCCATGTTCTGGAGACTAAACCAGAGAGGTTAAGTGGAAAACTTGATGTCTAGGAGGCTTAGGGTAGCAAAGACTAAGGTCATGGGAATTATGAGGGCATTTGGACAAGTATTTAGCATAGTTGTAGTGCAACTGCCAAATGTGGTCCAGAAAACAAATGATGAAGAAGCACTGACTAGGAGTGTTGGCTTGGGCTAAAACTTGGCAAAGCTTCCTCATTTGGTCATATGTACATGCTGCAAAAAGGTCATACAAAATGGACTTCACAAATTGGTACGTGTTTCACAAGCATCACATCTGACCCGAAACTTTGGAAAAATCCAGGAAAATATTGGCTACATGAAATGAGCCAAACGTTGTGGAGGATAGGTTATATGGATAGGATAAGGCTTGAAAATATTTTCAGCCATAATGGAGCAAGATAAAATATACTTGCTTCACAAACTGAAAATTCGGACAGAAAACAAGAATTGCTCCTGTGCTCACATAGTTCAATGAAATGAACTGAATTTAGGTGGAGGCTAATGATTTGAGATACTTGAGAGGATGGAAAAGTTTCTTCCCATTTGGAAACTCTATGAAGGTACTCCCTTCACATAGTTGCATTCTGGTCAGAAACTTTGAAAAATTGCACAGGGAGCTACGATGAATGGATTGAGCTCATCTTTGGTATCCATGGATGATTTATCAATTCTAATCAAACTCACAAATTGCATCTCAATAGGAATTAGGAATAAGGCACTTCCTTTGCAAAATTTCAGAGAAGGCAGAAACTTGCATTGGATCATGTTCCCAATTTTTGATCTGTGGAACATGAGACAAGAATGGAACTAGTGATTATATAGCAAGGACAAGCTCCACAATTTATGTGGAAATTTTCTCTGCTATAAAAATAGTAGTTCCTTTGGAAAATGGCAGAAATGCAATACTGGCTTAAAATAGGAAAAGGCAATTTTTCTTATTTAATTATGGACAATATATTTGCCAGAGCTTGGATGAGGCATAAATATCAACTCCCCCAATTCTCATGAATTTAGGAGATGGCTAGCTATGCCTTTGGATTTTATTCCTCAGAAAGGCAAGAAAGGAATAAATCACAATTCAAAAATATTGCATAGGACTTAGCAATATTTTTGCATATCCAGGGTTCAGGAAGGTAGAAGGGTCTCTGGGAATAGAGTGGATGATCAACAGATCAAGGAAAATGATGACTCCTTTGTATTCACAAAGGGCACATTCAAATTCCAAAAATTTGGAATTAGGGTTTGAGAGGGTTTGGAATGATGCAAATGAGGTCTTGCCCACTAACAAAGACATGAGCAGGGTTTTGAAATGTTGTAAATGACAAGAATTATCAGAGTCATCCAACAAACTCAGGAGAAAGATTTTGAAAATGAGTGCCAGGAAGGAATAACAACTCAAAAATTGATAACCCAATTTTGGGGCTGTTACAACTCCCCCCCCCCTTAAAAAGAATCTCATCCTCGAGATTCCTAGAGTTACTGCACAAATGAAAGGATAACCACTTCGGTGAAAAACCTCAAGGTTAATTTTAACACTTCGGTCAGATTCAAATGAGTTGGGGTACCGATAATTGGTCCACCCAAAGAGAGATATGGGCAAAACAGGGTTACCTCCACGGCTAGGGGCACTCGAGATCAAATTCCCGAAAAATGCTGGATGCACGTTGGGGTACTGGAAAATTTTGCGGATTGCTCCACGAAAAAGTAGGTGTTGGGGTAGAATCGGAGTTGAAATCTGTATTGGGGTAGATGTACTGGATTGAGTGAAATAAAGTTGGCAGTGTTCCTCCGGAAATGAAATCGGGAACAAGAATTAGAGACGAGGAACTGCCAGACGGAAATGCCTCTGCGAGGCTCTAGGTTTAGAAATCCGGCACATGGGGTATGCACAGATAGAGAGGGATATGTGACTTTGCTTTTCCCCGAGTACTGCCCTAAATGTACTCGTTGGTGAACCGGGTATGCGTGCAGTATGCAGTACAAACAAACTAACAAACAGACCGATGCGACAAACATGCAATAAAAAGCACAGCAGACAAATCATTCTAAGGTTTTTTAATGCTAGTGAATATATGTAGTCCTGGCATACATATGCCTACACCAGCGCGCATTTATTAGATACTCAGGACGAGCCAATGTTTTTTTAGTGTATGTGTCGTACTGATTAAAATCTTGTTAGCAACACATTGCCAACCCTGTCAAACATCTCTGCTTGACAGAGAGACAAACAAAAACAAGCACGAAAACAAAAGCACGAAAACATACACCGCATACGGATTACAGCATACAACAAAGCACGAATGCTCTACGCGCTAAACGAAACTATTTACTCCGGGATACATAGTTCTATCCTCATATCGAGGATGAATAGACTGACTGACCTACTCGCATAATCATCTCACTGCGCGGCTGAGGTCATGCAGAGGACTCGCCTTGCTGGGCTCTCCTGGAGGACGAAGACTGAGCCAATCTCCATCTTCATCGTTCGACACTACTATGGGTTGGGGCTCTACTACTGGAGGTGTGGCTGAAATCGATCCAAGCAAATGCTGCTGGTGGATCCGTAAAAGAGCCTTGTCGAGGGTGATGATGTTTGGCTGAGAGGATAGCACTGGTTCGTATGGCGTTGGGCAAACGACTTGAGATGCGAATTTACGAGCCTCACGGTAAGCTTCCTTGACGACTCCTACCACATCATTGTCCATGGTTCTAAACTCGGCAAGCATCTTTGAAATCATCATCCCTTGGGCAGTGATATACTGCACCAGGCGAGCGATTGCGGGGTCATCTCCTTGGATAGCAGGAGAAGGCTGCATTCCTGCTTCTGCCACAATGGGGAACAAGCAGAACTCCCGCCTCGTTGCCACATGCGGGAACTTGGTTCGGAGGTGTAGGATAGCCTCCGCAGCAGCGGCCTGAATGGCTAAATCAGTGGTAGGCATGGATCTACCCTGAAAAACCAACGGCTGGCCATCTACTGCGGGACCTAGGCTGATGTGCACTCTTGCATCAAAGCGATGAAGGTGAGGGACGGGTGCCGACTGGAACATCAGGTAATCGGGGCTAGCCTTACAGCCAAAGGCTTTGGTGAGCATCTCAGTAAGAAGGGGTGGAAAGCCACTGTGGTTGACGGCACAGGTGCGGATGTAATACTTGGAAGCTTTGAAGCTACTAGTCATGGCTGGGGAGCTACTAGCTAGGCTTCTCTGCAGGGACATGGCTGACTGAGGGGTGAGCAATATGGGGAGCCGAAAGGGGCTTTTATAGGCAGCTATGCAGGATGCCCGCAGGGCGTGGCCCCTTTCCCTTAATGGCGAATGGAAAGTGGTGCGGCCGACCAGAAAGGATAGGGCTGCTATTCGTTCCACGGATAACTAGGCGGGGACAGCGGGGTGAGGAAGTGTCGGTCCTGACTGCGCCACCTGTTGATTAACAGTGGCCATGCCGGATGCCAGGGATGGGTCAAATACCTTAGGGTCATTACAGGTTGATGGTAGCGGTGATCTAATGCTAGGATAACCTATGCCAGCCTGGCTGCTCTGAAACCATCTCCTGTGGCACCCCGATCCACATGGAGTAGGGGGCCTTCGCACGTCAGCCCAGGATAACACCTGACGCATGACAGGTCCATGATACAGCATTCCATGTACAATAATATTCATCAAATATATGTGCATAAGATTACATCATTGATGAATACAATTATCTAGCATAGCCCTAAGGCTATTTAAATGGTGGCGGAAGTCTTGGTTTGGCAGCATCTCACTCTGGCTGGACTCCATAACTCACAGGACTGGCAAGATTACGACCTAGCACGATAGAACAAGCGAACAATTCGGGCATGACCTACAAAACTGGCATGACACGCCAGGTCAGTACATTGAATGTACTTGCAAGACAACCAAATACATAGCATCCAAACAAACAGATGACAAAGCAAGAACCAAGCATATGCAACAGTCTACTTCAACACAACTTCTAAGCATGGCATGATATTAACTAGAATCATAAATCAAACTAAGCATGAACCACATCATAGCATCTACTAGCATGGCATATCAAACAAACTTCCAGCAAAGCAACAACAAAGCATAGCATATCAAATAATGGCATGACACCATGAAACTATGCTGAAAATAAACTATTACTTACCTCCCGTGAAGACATGTTGTATTAATCTTACCCAACAATCACTTACTCTGCCACGGCTCCTTGGAGCACACGCATGGCTTACCAAGACCTAGTCTCGGGGTCATATCAACACATCATCCTGACTTGTCACGATTTTCCCATAGACCAAGTCACCACATGACTTATATCCTCTTAGTTATCACACAAGTTATTAGCAGATTTATCCTCCATTTCGACCAACACCCGATAGTGTGACCTACTACGAACTTGTCCATGACCGAGGACGCGGCTATCGATAGATTAAACATACACTCTGCAGAGGTAGCGCACTTTACCCACATCACGGAACCCTGGCCTCACACTCCCATTCGGGTGGACCAAAACGTTCCGACAAAACTGAGCTACTGCGATGACACTCTCCCGGCCACTCCAGCCAACACCCCCTTGGGGTTCAGTTCTGGGTGGCCCCATGTCTACCAAAGACACCAACGGCCACCGTTGTGGCAAAATGGTCCCAAACGGGGACAAGGTACCATAAAAACAAAAACGAGCACACAAGGTTATGTCCGCCTACCTGATCAGGGTAGCGCGTGCCCATAACCTTCCCTCGCGGGAGGCACCGGCGAGAGGCATGACAATAGACCCAGTTAGGACCTCCCCATAAGTTAAATGTGGTTGCACTAGAGAAAGCTCGATTTGGGTGGCACTATGATATCCCAGTGATGACGGAGGAGGTTTGTTATTAAGTGATATTATTAACTTCTCCATCATCAATCATCATGCGAGCATTATTAACATGAATGCACCAACTAACATGCAACATACCAATGCAGTAACAAAACATCAAGCATTTAAAAAAAACAATGATAGCATGCGAAACATGGCAATAACAAGTACTAGGAAACTTATCAGTGCAACAAAATTATCATAACATCGATACT
Organism: Aegilops tauschii subsp. strangulata; assembly: GCF_002575655.3. Classification (NCBI taxonomy): domain Eukaryota; kingdom Viridiplantae; phylum Streptophyta; class Magnoliopsida; order Poales; family Poaceae; genus Aegilops; species Aegilops tauschii. The sequence continues at coordinate 20,590,928 of NC_053036.3, forward strand.
ACTAACATGAAACTAAACTAGACAGAGGCATGACATTATTTGTAACAACATCAAACTAGCATGTCAACTTATTTCATGAAAGCATAAGCATGCAAGATAGATAACAAAAACATAAAGCATGGCTAAAATAACAGCAGACGGAACAAACAAGAAACTACTGCAACTAAACAAACACATACGAGGTGCAAGCAAAGTCAACATGCAAGTTCGAGGCTCATGATAAGAAATTGGCTTGCCTGGGGGTCGGGGATTACTCCGGAAAAAGGTGCCGAACGATCGCGGAAAGAGTTGCCGGAAACAGTTCTCTCTCGGAGGGGGCTGTTTACGGGCAAGGGAAAAATGGTCAATTTCACTGTGTGAAAGCATGGTGAAAATGATTCCATCGGAATGGTCTCGACGAAATGAAGAAGTGGGCTTTGGAATCACCTCAATCGGAGTTGTGAGCAAAAAGATACGATAGTTTTACTGCCAGGGACCTATCTGTAATGAAAATATTTTCAAACAGGGCCTGGAGAGAAAAACAGAAAACGTATTAGGTCAAATACGCTTTCAGAACCGGGAAAGCGCACTTTGGGATGAAGAAGAACTAGATTACGTTTTCACTAAGGAAAAGCGCCTTCTTGGCTGAAGCAGAATAAAACTACGCTTACCCGAAGGGGAAACGTATTTTGCTGATTACGTGTTCACTTAAGTGGCTGGGCCCACCACTTATCCGCGTCATCCGGTCTGAGTCAACGCCTCAGCGATTGATTGGCGGGGCCCGCGGGTAGGTGGGGTCGACCTGGTCGTCGTCTTCCTCCTCCCGCTCGCACGCGCGCCTGGCAGACGAAGGGGCTCGCCTCGACGGCGATCGCCGGCGCGTCTGGCCACCTCTCGGGGCACGCGACCTACCCAGAAGATCAGGGTGGAGAGGCGCATCCTGTGGTGGTGTCAACTGCCGCCGAGTATCACGAGGGAGGGAGCAGCAAGGCGGGCGGCGGAGCAGGGCTTCGGCCTTCGGCGAATAATGGGCTCCGCAGGGGAAACAGCGGGGCTGAGGCCACGGGGAGGTTCGCTGGAGCTTGGGGAAGGCAGTGGTGGAGGTGGAACGGCGAGAGGGGTGCGACATTGCCGGGATCAAGCAGAGCCCGAGGCAGCGGCCATGGCGATGGGGAGGGTTCAGAGAGGTGCTCTGGGCTCGGAGAGAGGCTCTGGGAGGCGTTGGGGACTGCGAGGGGGTCGAGGGCTCTACTTATAGCCGCGGGGAGAGCTCGAGGGGGAGGGGAGGAGGTGACATGCGGCGGGGATATGTGGCCGTGCACCGGCGACGCGCACATGCGGCAAAGGGTCACGGGGAGTGGCGGGAAGGCGACGAGGGGGGCGTGGACGAGTGCCAGGGGGGTCATGGAGACGAGGGACGCTCGCGGACGAGAGGAGGAAACGGACAGGAGCGAGGAAACGACGGCGCACACGGGAGCTTACTGTGTTCGGCGACGGCGACGGCTCAACGAGGAAGCAAACGAAGCGGGAAAGGGGTCCAGGCACACGACGAAGAAGAAGCTGAGTTGGTTGACACTCGGGGACAAGCCAGAACCGGCCGGAGCGGCGCTTCTGTTCCCAACAGTGGCGAGACCACCGTTTTGGCCTGCATTGCCCCGTGGTCACCATCGACAACACGCGCTCTGGTCGTCTACTTAGTGCCCAACCATGTCAACTGTGGAGTCCTTCCAAGGCTCATTAAAGAAGACGTGATGGCGCGGGCAGAAGTGTAGGGAGTAGAGGGACACGACCTCGACAAGTCTGTCGTTGCAAACTTGGCCATGTTCTAGAGACTAAACTAGAGAGGTTAAGTGGCAAACTTGATGTCTAGGAGGCTTAGGGTAGCAAGGACTACGGTCCTGGGAATTATGAGGGCATTTGGACAAGTATTTTAGCATAGTTGTAGTGCAACTGCCAAATCTGGTCCTAAAAATAAATGATGAAGAAGCACTCACTAAGAGTGTTGGATTGGGCAAAAACTTGGCAAAGCTTCCTGATTTGGTCATATGTAGATGCTACAAAAAGATCATACCAAATGGACGTGCCAAATTGGTACTTGTTTCACAAGCATCACATCTGACCGGAAACTTTGGAAAAATCCAGGAAAATATTGGCTACATGAAATGAGCCAAAATTTGTGGAGGATAGGTTATATGGATAGGATAAGGCTTGGAAATATTTTCAGCCATAATGGAGCAAGATAAAATATACTTGCTTCACAAACTGAAATATGGATAGAAAACAAGAATTGCTCCTGTGCTCACATAGTTCAATGTAATGAACTGAATTTAGGTGGAGGCTAATGATTTGAGATACTTGAGAGGATGGAAAAGTTGCATCCCATTTGGAAACTCTATGAAGGTACTTCCTTCACAAAGTTGCATTCTGGTCAGAAACTTTGAAAAATTGCACAGGGAGCTACGATGAATGGATTGAGCTCATCTTTGGTATCCATGGGTGATTTATCAATTCTAATCACACTGCCAAATTGCATCTCAATAGGAATTAGGAACAAGGCACTTCCTTTGCAAAATTTTAGAGAAGGCAGAAACTTGCATTGGATCATGTGCCCAATTTTTTATCTGTGGAACATGAGACAAGAATGGAACTAGTGATTATATATCAAGGATAAGCTCCACAATTTATGTGGGAATTTTCTCTACTATAAAAATAGTAGTTCCTTTGGACAATGGCGGAAATGCAATACTGGCTTAAAATAGGAAAAGGCAATTTTCCTTATTTAATTATGGCCAATATATTTGCCAGAGCTTGGATTAGGCATAAATATCAACTCCACCAATTCTCATGAATTTAGGAGATGGCTAGCTATGCCTTTGGATTTTATTCCTCAGAAAGGCAAGAAAGGAATAAATCACAATTCAAAAATATTGCATAGGACTTAGCAATATTTTTGCATATCCAAGGTTCCCGAAGGTAGAAGGGTCTCTGGGAACAGAGGGGATGATCAACATATCAAGGAAAATGATGACTCCTTTGTATTCACAAAGGGCACATTCAAATTCCAAAAATTTGGAATTAGGGTTTGAGAGGGTTTGGGATGATGCAAATGAGGTCATGCCCACTGACAAAGACATGAGCAGGGTTTTGAAATGTTGGAAATGACAAGAATTCTCAGAGTCATCCAACAAACTCAAGAGAAAGATTTTGAAAATGAATGCCAGGAAGGAATAACAGCTCAAAAATTGATAACCCAATTTTGGGGCTGTTACATAATTCATGCTTAGTACAAATGTGTAGTACTTTGTCTTTTGATAGTGTAGAAATCTATACTTAATAGAAATATATTTGCAAGATTATGTGCGAGGCTACTTATTAATTGATATGTTTTTCTTATTCAGAAATTGCCAAAGATCCTATATGTGAGTTGTGGTATCGAGCCTGATGAAGAAGGCTCATCTGGACTACGCCTTACCGCAAGGGGCTCCGTCACCACCTGTACTTACTGCATGGACACGGACGGTCGCACACACTTAAGCTCTGTTGGGTGGAAGAAATTCCTCGTTGGCAAGAATCTTCGTGTTGGACAGGCCATCCTAATTACTATCAGGAACACCCACCGCCCAGGCTTGAGGATGATGATCGTCGTCGATATCATCTGGAAATACATATGTGTGTGGCTGTATGACTATATATACCTAGTAGAACTGCTACATATGTGTGGCTGTAAGACTACCTAGTACTCCTTGAGGATGCATGTTGACTATATATGAAATTGTTATCTAGTACTACCTATTACCTATAATGCTTTGTGAAATTGATATCTAGTACTACCTAATATCTGAAAATTGCAGTTTATTAAAACGGGTAGGAAGCATAGGAAGCAGGGGGAAAATGATGAAAGATACAGCAGTAGCGCGGGAATAGGAAAGCGCTACAGCTAATTAATAGTAGCGCGTTCCCGAAAAGCGCTACTGATATAGTCAGTAGTAGTAGCGCGGGTAGAGACCGCACTACTACTAACAGTTAGTTGTAGCGTCGTAGTAGTAGCGCGGCCACCCGCGCTGCTGATAGCCTCAAAACCCGTGCTACAACTAGGGTTTTCTCTAGTAGTGAATCCTAATCTCGATCTATGCCAACTCAACAAACACCATCGGAGACACCCTGTAGAGCATCTTTATAATCACCCAGTCACGTTGTGACGTTTGATAGCACACAAAGTGTTCCTCCGGTATTCGGGAGTTGCATAATCTCATAGTCAGATGAATATGTATAAGTCATGAAGAAAGCAATAGCAATAAAACTAAACGATCATAATGCTAAGCTAACGGATGGGTCTTGTCCATCACATCATTCTCTAATGACATGATCCCGTTCATCAAATGACAACACATGTCTATCGTCAGGAAACTTAACCATCTTTGATTAACGAGCTAGTCAAGTAGAGGCATACTAGGGACACTCTGTTTGTCTATGAATTCAAACATGTACTAAGTTTCCGGTTAATACAATTCTAGCATGAATTATAAACATTTATTATGATATAAGAAAAATATAAATAACAACTTTATTATTGCCTCTAGGGCATATTTCCTTCAGGAGTGCCCGGATCACTTGCCGGAGGAGAAGGAGGAAGCGGAGTGCCCTGACTCGCCGGAGGAGGATGAGGAGGCGAAGGCGTCCAGTTCGGAATCTTGATGTGCTCCTTCCGCCTTAGACATGGAGTCTTCAGAGCAAGACCCAGCCGAGTCTCCCCTTCACCTGTAGGGTGGTCAAGCTCGAGCTCCTCAAATCCCTCAGTTACTTCATCCACCATCACAACAGCAGTGAAAAGTTGCGTCGGGTTCAGGAGGTGCAACAGAGCCGACAGCCTCCTTGACTTTGAGGTTCTGCCATTGCATCATAAGCTGGCAATGTTGAGCCTCCATGATAGCATCCACGAGTTAGCTACGAGCCGTGAAGTCAGGCTGCTGAACGAGCTCGGTTGAAGCCACGCTGCTTCTCCGCTGAGATGGGGGGTAGCTTCTGGGGTAGCTCCGGCACCTTGCTGGCTCTCAACTTGTTCCTCTAGCTTTCGTACTCTTGCATTCAGCTTCTGCAGTTCGCTTTGCTCCAGTTTCCTCCTCCTCTCCCGGGTTTTGTAACCGCCTGCGCCGAGAAACCCAACCTTCCATGCAACGGAGCCTAGCAGGCCTCGTGTTCATCCAGGGTGCTCAGGATTCCCGAGGGCCTCGGTGAGCTCGTCATTCTCTCTGTCGGGAACGAACGTCACTTGTTGCATTGTGGCGATACACTTCTGAAGCTTCTTGACGGGTATTTCAAGTTGCTCGTCCGTCTAAACGCACTTCCCTGTTTCAGGGTCCAAGGTTCCCCCAAACCCCGAAGAACCAAGTCCTTGAATGGTGTGGCCAGGTCAATGTCTCTGGTTCGACCCCTTTAGCAAGCAGGTCATTCTCAGCCTTGTCCCACAACGGCCGGGCTTTGAGGTAGCCACCTGTCCCCATGCGATGGTGATACAGCTTGTTTGCAGCATTGTTCTTGTTTGTCTCTGACATCTTCTTACTCCTCTCCGATGACTTGTAGGCCACAAATGCGGGCCATTGATCTCTTATCTTCTCAAATCGGCCGGGGAATTCTGGAGTCTTCCTTTTGTCGACATACGTTGATTTCAACTCATTCTTCCACCTCCTGAATAGATCTGCCATCTTCTTAAGAGCATGAGCCTTGCCCAATGGCTCTATAACTGGCTTATCGGATCCTGCTCTGGCGGTAGGGTGAAATTTGCCTTCAGCACGGTCCAAAGATCATCTTTCTGTCTACATTGACATAAGGAACTTGAGGGTCTTCGTTCTTAGGCTTATTCCATTGCTGGATGCGGATTGGGATCATGTCCCTAACAATAGCCCCGCACTTAGCAGAAAATGCTTCCCTGGTCCGCCTGGGTTCAATCGGTTGGCCATCGTCCGTGATTGCTGTGATCGTGAACCTTTCATCCTGGCGCAACCTTTTCTTCGGGCCTTGTCTCGTTAACTAAGTTTGGCTCGATCCGGAGGGCTAGAAAAGAAGAAAGAAGAGTTATTATGTGTACATACCAAAACAATTAATGCCTCAATTAGCTAGTCAGCACAGGCTTTATATATATATATACCTCGCCGGACATTGCAACAGCTCCCTCCTTCGTTCGGTCACCGGAGCGGTCATCATGGTCTCCTTCTTCCACCGGCATTCGGTCACCGGAGCCATCATGATCATGTCCTTCCACCTCCATTGTTCGATCACCAGAGCCTGCTTCACCTTCTCCTTCCGGACCATCTGTGTCGTTGAGATATGACAAGATATCACCTCTGCCGAGGATTATGTCCCCCAACAACTGTTCTGTTTCCAAGTCTCGGTGCTCCATAGTTTCTGCAAATATTACAACATGGCAAATAATATACAAACATGACAGATGGATATATTAGTTGCAAACATAGACCTAGCTAGCTAATCACAACAAGGAATATTAGTTAGTGGCCTTGATGCTTCTACGGTTTGGGGTGGCCTCGACAACACTTCTAGCGTTTGGGGTGGCCTCGGCAACGCTTCTAGGGTTTGGGGTGGCCTCGACGCTTCTAGGGTTTTGGGTGGCCTCGCGACAATGCTTCTAGGGTTTGGGCCAGACCACCTCTCTCATGAATGTCCGACGTCCGGACCGACAAGGGATTTAACAAAATGGCGCCATTTTGGATGTGCAGAAAATGGTCCCTATTTTTCATGATCTCATCTACCCTTCTATATGTCACGTTGTCTAGTGTCAACGGATTCAAGAAAACCATGGCTTCGTCATTAGCCGGAAGTAACAGGCGCATGATGGTATGAAGCTCTCCAAAGTTATTTTGGAACGGAGTCCTGATAGGATAATTCGCTTTTTGTATGAAGTTCAGCAAGAGGTTTTCGAATATCGCTATTTGGAAGGCCTTTGGTGAACTTCGTACCAAAAAGCGAATTATCCTATCAGGAATCCGTTCCAAAATAATTTTGGAGAGCTTCATACGATCATGCGCCTGTTACTTCTGGCTAATTATGAAACCATGGATTTCTTCAATACTTTGACACAAGAGAACGTGCACATATAGAATGGTAGATGAGATCAGAAAAAATATGGATTAACTTAATTATGCACATCCATAATGGGGGGGATTCTTGATAAATCTCTTATAGATCTCGAGAGAGTTTGTCGGGAAGGGGCAGGAGGGGGTAGGAGACCGACAACGTTTTTTCTAGGGTTTGGGTGTCCTCGAGAGTTGGTCCAGCGAGAGGGGGGTGCTCCCGTGGTCTAAAATCGGTCTATGCACGGTAGAAACATTTTACCTTAGTAACTTAGAAAAAATGTTGTCGGGGAGGGGCTATATCGACCCCCCCTCATGTCGAAGTTATCGGGGAGGGGGTATAACGACAACGACGACATACATACATGGAAAAAATGTTATCGGGGAGGGGGTATATAGACACCCCCCTGATGTCGAAGTTATCAGGGAGGGGGTATATCGACACCCCCCTGATGTCGAAGTTATCGGGGAGGGGGTATATCGACAACGACATACCCGATAAAAAATAAGAAGAGGAAGAAGAAGAAAAAAAAAGAGGAGAAGAAGAAGGAATAGAGGAGAAGAAGAAAAAGAAGAAGAAAAAAAGAGGAGAAGAAGAATGAATAGAGGAGAAGAAGAAAAAATAGAATATTATTCTATTTTTTTTCTTCTTCTCCTCTATTCCTTCTTCTTCTCCTCTTTTTTCTTCTTCTTTTTCCTCTTCATATTTATTTCTCCTCTTCTTCCTCAACTCTTCTTCTCCTTCTTCTTCTCCTTCTTCCTCTTCTTATTTTCCTTTTTGCTCTCCTTCTTTTTCTTCTAAATATGAACATATACATAAATGACTTTGATCATACACAATTTTCATATACATACACACGGTTTTTTTTCTAAATATGCACATATATATGAACATATACATAAATTGACAAAAAAATACATATATGAAAAAAATGCTATGAACATATACACACATATATACACATACATGTATACATACACACACATATATACACATACATATATGCATATAGCATATATGCAAAAAAGATTCTAACTTTTGCAGGGGCGGCGCGCGGCAGCAGCGAAGGCCAGGGGCGGCGGTGCGGCGGCAGCGCAGGGCAGGGCGGCGGCGTGGCGGCCGCACAAGGAAGGGGCGGCGCGCGGCGGCAGTGAAGGGCAGGAACGACGGCCCGGCGGCAGCGCAGGGCAGGGGGAGAGGAGAGGAACGGCGCGGCGGCTCACAGTGGGAGCGGGCAAGGCGTCGGGGCAGCTCGGCGACGGCGACGACGGTGGCCGCATCACGGGCAGCGACGGCGAGGAGGCCCGACGAGGACAAGGGCGTCGGCGAGGGCGTTGGCGTCTAGGGCAGCAGCCTGGCGGCGTCGAGTGCGTTTCACAATCGGGGGAGAGAATGAGGAGAAACTACTAAGTCTTGGCTTATATAACAAAGGCTTTAGTCCCGGTTGGTGGCACCAGTCGGGAACAATACCACCCTTTGGTCCCGGTGCGTGCCACCAACCGGGACCAAAGGTCTCTTTTGGCCAGGCGAAAGAGCGGGAAGCACAACCCTTTGGTCCCAGTTGGTGGCACGAAACGGGACCAAAGGGGGGCATTTGTCCCGGTTGGTGCCATGAACCGGGACCAAAGGGGGGCATTGGTCCCGGTTCGTGCCACGAACCGGCACCAATTGCCTTGCACAGCGACGTGGTGGGAGTTCAGTCCCACCTCGCTAGTTGAGAGAGCCCGCACCGGTTTATAAGCTCCGCTGCCTCATCCCTCTCGAACTCCTCTGAACTTCAGGCCTACGGGCCTAATCTAACACTACTATGCCTGTGGGCCTACTGGGCCTGCTGCGGGCCTGCATCCTGGCCCAACATACTAGTTGGGTTTCTAGTCGTATGCAGGCCGTGGTGGCCCTGTAGGCGGCATTTTTTCTGTACTTTGTTTGTTTTATGCTTTACTTAAATTTTTAGAGTTTTTGAGTGATTCGTTTTGCTTTAGGTAACATATTTTGTTATTTTAGTTTGCTACTAAAGTTTCTAACAAAAAAATACTTTATGAAAATTCTTTTTGCTATTAATGTTTTGAACAAAAAATACTTTGATAATTTAAGTTGCATAAATTTTACAAAAATTTAGTTTAAAAAATACTAGAGGTTTATAAAATCTTTTCAGTTGTTTCCTGTTGCTGTTAGAGTTTTATAAAAGCTTTTTAGTTGATTCTTTTTGCTATTGAAGAGTATTATAGTTTTGTTTTAGTTGACCATAACAGAACATTTTAATTGATTATTTTTAGTTCATTCTTTTTGCTATTAGAGTTTCATTAAAGTTTTCTAGTTCATTCCTTTTGCTATTAGTTCATTCTTTGAGCTAAATGACCCTGAAATTGAAAAGCACTTCAAATGAACTGTGAAAAGGTTGAAAGTTGGCATGGTATCATCATTTCACCCACATAGCATGTGCTAAACAGTTGAGACAGTTACGGCAAAAACTGGATGCACTTCGTGTACAAAATGGACAATCTCTTTCGAAGTAACACGGTTTCGGACGAAAACTCATCTTTTGCAAAGGGATTTCATTTTTTGAAATTATTTGAACTCCAGACTTTTTGTGTGTTCAAAATGCACCATTCAAAGCCACATCATCAATTTTCAACCCTTTCTAACTTCATTTGTTATTTTTCATGCATTTACTGATTTTTTGAGCTATATGACCCTGAAATTGAAAAGCACTACAAATGAACTCTAAAAAGGTTAAAAGTTGGCATGGTATCATCATTTCACCCACATGGCATGTGCTAAAAAGTTGAGAGGGTTACGGCAAAGACTGGATGCACTTCGTGTACAAAATGGACAATCTCTTTCGAAGTATCAAGGTTTCGGACGAAAGCTCATCTGTTACAAAGGCATTTCATTTCTTCACATGTAATTGCAGTGATATTCTAGATCAAGGGCATCATCATAATAGTTGTGGAGAGAAAGTCTTCACTTTTTCTTCGCTTGTGTCCTTTGCTTATTGCGCCGTAACCATGGATAATGTTTATCGTTTAACGGGGTGCTTGGGTCAGCCTTGACTTTGAAGGGAGGAATTTCACGAAACTTTTCATAATCTTCAGACATGTCTGTCTTGCCCTCCAGTCCCACGATGTCTCTTTTTCCTGAAAGAACTATGTGTCGCTTTGGCTCATCGTTTGATGTATTCGCTTCCTTATCTTTTCTTTTTCTCAGTTTGGTAGACATGTCCTTCACATAGAAAACCTGCACCATATCATTGGATAGGATGAATGGTTCGTTTGTGTACCCAAGATTGTTCAGATCCACTGTTGTCATTCCATACTCTGGGTCTACCTGTACCCCGCCTCCTGATAGATTGAACCATTTGCACTGAAACAAAGGGACCTTAAAATCGTGTCCGTAGTCAAGTTCCCATATGTCCACTATGTAACCATAATATGTGTCCTGTCCCCTCTTGGTTGCTGCATCAAAGCGGACACCGCTGTTTTGGTTGGTGCTCTTTTGATCCTGGGCGTTCGTGTAAAATGTGTTCCCATTTATCTCTATCCTTTGTAAGTCAATACAGTCGAAGATGGTCGCCTGGCCAACGACTACAGCTCATCAGAAACAGTGTTGTCACCTCTGAGACGTGTTTCCAACCAACTGCCGAAAGTCCTGATGTGTTCACATGTAATCCAGTCGTCACACTGCTCCGGGTGTTTGGAGCGCAAAATGTTCTTGTGTTCATCGACATACGCAGTCACCAAGGTAGAGTTCTATAGAACTATGTAGTGTGCTTGAGATGAAGAATGCCCTACATATTATTGAATCCCCTCCTAGCGTGCCTTTTCCAGTCAGTCTGCCCTCATACCATGATTGAGCGAGACCAATCTTCTTTAAGGTCAGGAATGAAGTCAACACAAAACCCAATGACATCCTTTGTTTGATGTCCCATGGAGATGCTTCCTTCTGGCCTAGCGCGGTTACGGCCATATTTCCTTAGGACTCCCATGGACCTCTCAAAGGGGAACATATTGTGTACCAATACAGGGCCCAGAATGACAATCTCGTTGACTAGATGAACTAGGACATGCGTCATGATATTGAAGTAGGATGGTGGGAACACCAGCTCGAAACTGACAAGACATTGCGCCACATCACTCCTTAACCTTGGTAGGATTTCTGGATCGATCACCTTCTGAGAGATTGCATTGAGGAATGCACATAGCTTCACAATGGCTAATCGAACGTTTTCCGATAGAAGCCCCCTCAATGCAACCTGAACTAGTTGCGTCATAATCACGTGGCAGTCATGAGACTTTAGGTTCTGGAACTTTTTCTCTACCATATTTATTATTCCCTTTATATTTGAAGAGAAGCCAGACGGGACCTTCATACTGAGCAGGCATTCAAAGAAGATTTCATTCTCTTCTTTGGTAAGAGCGTAGCTGGCAGGACTTTCATACTGCTTTGGAGGCATGCCGTCTTTTTCGTGCAAACGTTGCAGGTCCTCCCGTGCCTCCGGTGTATCTTCTGTCTTCCCATACACGCCCATGAAGCCTAGCAGGTTCACGCAAAGGTTCTTCGTCACGTGCATCACATCGATTGAAGAGCGGACCTCTAGGTCTTTCCAGTAGGGTAGGTACCAAAATATAGATTTCTTCTTCCACATGGGTGCGCGTCCCTCAGCGTCATTCGGAATAGATAGTTCGCGGGGACCCTTTCCAAAGATTACCTTTAAATCATTTACTATAGCAAGTACATGATCACCTGTAGTCATGGCGGGCTTCTTTCGGTGATCTGCCTCGACTTTGAAATGCTTGCCTTTCTTTCGACATTGATGGTTGGTCGGAAGAAATCGATGATGCCCCAGGTACACATTCTTCCTGCATTTTTCCAGGTATATACTTTCGATGCCATCTAAACAGTGCATGCATGAGTGGAATCCCTTGTTTGTCTGTCCTGAAAGGTTACTGAGAGCAGGCCAATCATTGATGGTTACAAACAGCAACGCATGCAGGTCAAATTCCTCCTGTTTGTGCACATCCCACACACGTACACCGTTTCCATTCCACAACTGTAAAAGTTCTTCAACTAATGGCCTTATGTACACATGAATGTCGTTGTCGGATTGCTTAGGGCCTTGGATGAGACTGGCATCATAATGAACTTCCGCTTCATGCACAGTTGTTGTGATTGCTGCTCTGCTCCCCAAAATGATTAATGCCATCCACGCTTAAACCAAACCATACGTTCCTTGCGTCACCTGCAAACTCCACCCAGTACTTTCTCTCGATTTTTCTCCACTGCGTCCCATCAGCGGGTGCTCTCAACTTCCCGTCTTTCTTACGGTCCTCTCTGTGCCATCGCATCCACTTGGCATGCTCTTTGTTTCTGAACAAGCGTTTCAACCGTGGTATTATAGGAGCATACCACATCACGTTGGCAGGAACCCTCTTCCTGGAGCGCTCACCGTCAACATCACCAGGGTCATCTCGTCTGATCTTATACCGCAATGCACCGCATACCGGGCATGCATGTATCTTCTGCACCTCCAATCCTAGAGGGCATACAACCTTCTTTGCTGCGTACGTACTGTCGGGCAATTCGTTATCCTTTGGAAGCTTCTTCTTCAATATTTTCAGTAGCTTCTCAAATCCTTTGTCAGGCACACCATTCCCTGCCTTCCACTGCAGCAATTCCAGTACGGTACTGAGCTTTGTGTTGCCATCTTCGCAATTGTGGTACAACCCTTTTTTGTGATTCTCTAACATGCGATCGAACTTTATCTTCTCCTTTTCACTTTCGAACTGTCTCTTTGCATCAACAATGACCCGGCGGAGATCATCATCGGGCACATCGTCTGGTTCCTCTTGATCTTCAGCTTCGCCCATTGCAGCATCACCGTATTCAGGGGGCACATAGTTGTCATCATCCTCTTCTTCTTCGTTGTCTTCCATCATAACCCCTATTTCTCCGTGCTTGGTCCAAACATTATAGTGTGGCATGAAACCAAGCAGGTGGGTGTGAAGGGTTTTCGAGTCAGAGTAAGACCTCGTATTCCCACAGCTAGGGCATGGACAACACATAAAACCATTCTGCTTGTTTGCCTCAGCCACTGCGAGAAAATTATGCAGGCCCTCAATGTACTCAGAAGTGCGTCCGTTACCGTACATCCATTGTCGGTTCATCTGCGTGCATTATATATAATTAAGTGCGTCAAAAACAATTACAGAATATCATGAATAGAAGTGCGTCAGAACATCATGAACACCTCATGTGTATAGGAGGTGAGCTAGAGCACCACTAAGCTCTCCCCTCGCAGGCCAGAAAAACAAAGCAGTGTGGAGTGCTCTGCTCACTGGCGAAGAGGTATATATAGGCATCTTATTGGTCCCGGTTCGTGGCTGGAACCGAGACTAAAGGACCCCCTTTTGTCCCGGTTCCAGCCACAAACCGGGACCAATGGTTGTGGGCCAGGAGCAAGGCCCATTGGTCCCGATTCGTGTCTGGAACCGGGACCAAAGGGTCCAGACAAACCGGGACCAATGCCTAACGAGGCCCGGCCGGCACCCTGGCCTCACGAACCGGGACTAATGGGCTGCCCAGGCCTGGACCAAAGCCCTGTTTTCTACTAATGGGCGGCTATTTCTCGCATTAAGCGAGACCGTAGGACTCCCGCTGCGATCTTCGACAGTAAAGGGCCTGCCCACTCTGGCTCTTTTGATGCTCCTTCATATGTACCGGGCTATTCAATGGTGCCTGATAGGCCCTGTTTTCATCCACTCAGCTATTTGACGTTGTTGGGGCTACCCAGATGGTGAGGCCATCTGGTCGGCACATCACCGGCCCGGTGTGTCCCTTCTCTCTTCTTTTATTTCTATTCAATATTATCCCTTTCCGTGCTTCCTTTTGTTTATTCGGTTGTTGAACCTGTGGACGGAGGAGGCGTGCCGCCCCCCTCATTTTGTGTCATTTGGCTCACCCGTTCATGTAGCATCTCTTGCTCTTGTGTGTGGGGAAGCGGCGACTATTTCTCGCATTAAGCAAGACCGTAGGAACTCTCGCTGCGAGCTTCAACGGTAATGGGCCGGCCCACTTGTGCACACTTTTTTAAGAAAATAGTGAAAAAAGTGCGCCGCGGGGGGGGGGGGGGGGGGGATTCAAACGTGGTCTCCTAGATAGATTGCAGTAGTGCTAGCCACCAGGGTAGCGTCAGGATTCTGATCAAGTAATAGGGCGGGGTGTAGTTGAAGCGAAATGAGCCCGAGCATCACTTTTTTTATTTTTTCCGTCCAGGATGTTTCTTTTCTTTTCTTCTTTTTTTTCATTTGTTTCTTTGATTTTCTTTTGGTTGTTCTTTTTCTTTTTTGTTTTTCTTTGTTTTTTTGTTTTCATTCTATATTTTGTGTTTGTGAAAAACATATTTCAAATACACATTTCACATTTTTAAAATACATATTTACTTTTTTAATACATAGTCAACATTTTTTCTATACATATTTTTTCAAATGCTCAATTAACGGTTTTTGAACACAAGATTAGCAATTTTTAATACATGATCAACATTTTTCCTATACACACTTTAATCTTTTATCAAATGCTTGATTAACACTTTTCAATAGAAGACTAAAACTTTCCAATACATGTTCAACATTTTTCTATGATCATTTAACATTTTACTAATGCTTTATCAGCATTTTTCAAGTGCAACATAAACATTTTTTTGAATGCTTGGTCAGCATTTTTTCTATAAACATTTAAATTTTTCCAAATGCTTGATTAATGTTTTCATATACATGATCAGAAGATTTCATCAAATTTTTTAATACGTGGTCAACATTTTTACATTCATTACTTTTCAAAGGCTTGATTAACTTTTTTGTTTTTCAAATACTTGTTTAACATTTTTTTTTCAAATTCTTGATTAACATATTATAAATACATAGTCAACTTTTTTCACCAACATTGTATATGTTTTGTATACTTCTTTCGTAGGCATGTTCTATATTTTTTCTATACACATTTTTCAAATACATGATTAACATTTTTCAAAACATTAGAATAAATATATTTTGCAATTTATATATAATGCTTAGAATCTTTGGAAGTGTAAACAAAAGTAAAAAAAGGAAAGAAGAAAAGAAAACAAGAGGTCAACCTGACAAAAAAGAGAGGCAGTGGCCTCGCGGGAGCTGGGCCGGCCCATTTAGGCAGGCTCCTTGAACGAGAACCGACTCTCTCTCACTTGTAGCGATACATACTCACGGCCGTGTGTGGAGGGGGCAGTGGGTGTCGGATGTTTGGCCTGCTAGGCCTCATTTGTTTCCTGCTGGACCCGACCTTCTATTCTGTGTTTTCATGTGTTGGCTCTTTTAATGACCCGGCTATTCAACACTGCCTGATCAGACCTTCTTTTCCACCTGACAATTGGATACTGCCAAAACTACCAGAATGGTGAAGGCTATAGCGGACCCATCTGTAGTTGGATGGTTAGCAACATAGTGGTACATTAGTGGAGAAAAGTCTAGCTATGGCGTGCCAAAAACAGCCTGGCCGGCATAGACACACAACGCCACTAATATGGCGTCATTGCTAAAATGTAGTGGTGGCGTTGGAGGACATGTCAGCAGTATCCTACATCGTGCTGACGTATCACTAGTCCAACGCCAACACTAAGTTCGTCATAACTCTGGCGTGCCTACTTGTCCAACGCCAGCAAATGGTTTTTTGATAATAATAAAAATTGCTCATCAACACAAGCTACTTACTTAATAGATACTACTGAACACAATATACTCATCAACACTAGGTACTTACATAATAGATAATCATTACAGAAGAGGCTCATGAACTCAACAAGTTGATATTAAACATCACAAAAGTTGCTCACTCAAGTACTCTAGTTACTCGATCATCATCAACTAATAAGATGAACTAGCTAGCTACTTAAAAAACTAATATTCATCAAGGAGTATGCCCAGCTGTTGAAGCTTCTTTCTATCCCCCTCTCCTTCTCTTCTGAAATGATCTATGTCCATCTTCAGGTCAATTCTCTCAGCCCTGAGGAGTCTTCTCTCCTCCTTTAGTTTATCCCGAGCCTCGACGAGCTTATCCCTCTCATCCCAAAGCTGATAAGTCTCCTGAACGCGCCGAATAGTCTCCTTGCGTAGCTCTTTAATCTCCACCTTTATCTCATCATTTGCCCCTTGCACGCTCTTGATGACATACTCATAAGTGTCTAAGAATTCATTATTGGCCATGTCCACCACACCGACTCGTTGTTGCCTCTAGAATTGGGGATGACCTACAAACACAACGCGTATACGATCAAGATAATATGCAATTTCATATCACTGAATATTGACACCGATTTAAAGTAGTTCAAATATTGCAATGTATAGAAGTAAATAAACTAGATAGCATGTGGTGACCTACAACAACAAGTTGCATAGCAAACTAGATATGTTGGTTATAGAGGATCAATCGATAGAAAAGCTCGACAAGTGCCAGACTTTTAACTTCCAATGCTATTTTCTCTTTCTTCTGGAACCGGATGATAGTTATAACAAATTATCAGCCTAAACAATTTATTTGGACACAAGGACTGGCCCCGATTTCTAAACATAACACATTTTATCCATTTCTACTAGATTTATCAATATCTACTAAACTAGCTCAGATCCGCCAACAAAGGGAGACACACAAGTAAATAAATTCTACACATTACACATTCTATCTATTTCTACTAAATATATCAATTACTACTAAACTAGCTCAGATCCACCAACGGAGGGAGACATACAAGTAAATAAATTCTTCACATAACACATTTTATCCATTTCTACTAAATATATCAATTTCTACTAAACTAGCTCAGATCCGCCAACGGAGACAGACACACATGTAAATATCTGATTATCACTACAATTTCTACACAAAGCAATGCATGCAACTAACTTTGAAATCTACATGACACAAAGCAAATCCCAATGGATCTCGGTCCTGTGGCGTGTCTGCGAACGGAGGAGTAGTGGATCTACCCTTGGTGCCGGCGAGGGGCGGCGACGGGGCGACAACGAGGGGTCGACGGGGCAGCGGCGGCTTTGGTCCAGGGGGAGGAGTTGTGTATACGACCAGACCGGGTGGGGTGTGAAATGAGAGAGAGCGGTGACTTAGGTCTTTTACTAAGTTGACTCAGGTATAATCACAGGCCAAATAAAAAAGGACTAAGATTAATGAAAGACTTGACAAAATAAAAGACTCAAAATTTGAACTGGTAGTAAAGAAATAAAAGTCCTAAATTGATTAAAAAAAAGTAAAAATAATAATGATGAGTACATATTAGGATAAAACACTAAAAATGTGACTAGTATAATCATTAAATACTTAAAACCCTTATAAAATTAAAAAACAATTTCTGACGTGCATAGAAAACAAACGACAACACCAAGAAATTAACTATGGCATACATACAGAACCTACGGCACCACTATATTCCAAACGTTTAGTACATATGGCCCAAAAGATTTGTGGCGTCTCTATAAAAATCTGCGCAGCACTAAACATGTAAATCTGGCATGCTAATTATCCCCACACCAGCACTATGTGAAAAAAAATAGTGCTGGCGTGGATGGAAAATGGCGCGCCATCAACGAAAGTTGTGGCTAACACTTTTTCCACTAGTTGTATCTCGAGCCCGCCAGGGTTCAAGTCGTAGGCTTGACAATGGTGCTTGCATTTTTCTGAATTTATTTCAGTTTTCCGACCATGTTCGTTCAGTAGGGGAAGACATTCCCGTTGACTACAAGGAGCTAGTGGTGACTTCCAGGGGCGAAGCCAACGGGGAGGCGAGCGGAGGCCAGACCCCCCCTATGGGCCGGCCACCCCCATGGATTTGTAGGGGGGACTAGTACTAATCTTCGATGTAATCTTTGCTTAGCTACCGTCCATTAGCAAAGGCTGCCACCATCGTTTCATGCATTCACCGTTGCTGGCTAGCACAAAGCCCAAAGCAGAATGGTCCAAATGGCCTTTGTCGTCCAGGGCGTTTGCTGTTTGTGAACGCATCAATCAAATGGATCGATAACCATCCACAACCCACGTATTGACGCATACAACACTTTTCTGATCCACGCATTCGATCTCTTGCGACCATGATAGGGTTTGGTCAAGCGCTGCCGCCTGCCGCTGATCCGTTCATGGCAGGCGATTGGAGAAGATTCTATGAGCTAGCAACTATCCTTTGATCAAATAATGTTTGTATTCTAGTTATTTGGTTGCCGTGGCCCGTCATTGCAGCTCTAGGGCATAGGCACACATAATCTTTCAGAAGCTCGGACCGCCTAGCGTTTTGTCGAGCGTTGGTGATCAGGGATGGTTGTTGCGCGCCTGCTAACTACCACACTAATAGTTGGTGATCAGGGATGGTTGTTGCGCGCCTGCTAACTACCACACTAATAGTTGGTGATCAGGGCATAGGCACACATAATCTTTCAGAAGCTCGGATCTGCATCGACCTAGCGGTGGAGGTGACAAGATAGGGTGGATTTAATGCTATAGGTATGTTTTTCGAACATCTTGATAGTTTCTTCCTAATACAACACTAATTGATCATGTTTGTTCAAGGATCTGTAGGAATTGGTAGCTATCAAATCCACATCAGGTACAATTTAAGTGTTGACCCAACCAATTTAGATGCACTAAACACAACCATTTAATTAACAATAGTTTTTTTCGTTCTTACATCTTAAACTTATATACAATAATGTTATTTTGGAGTATTTTGGTTACACCTCTCTCTCTCTCTCTCTCTCTCTCTCTATATATATATATATATATATATATATATATATATATATATATATATATATATATATATACCAGTAACGGTATGTACAAAATCTAGTAACACAGTGTATAAAATGTAGTAATTCTGAAATATTTTCTTACTATCCAAGTTTTTAATTTTCTACATCGTCTAAAAAATTACTATATTTTGTATAAAGCATTACTAGGGGTGTTGAATATATAAAGAATATATAAAGCATTACTATATATATATATATATATATATATATATATATATATACACACACACACATATATATATGGAACTGTTCATCATTACTAGCTATAGCTAAGAGATGCTCCTGCTGCATTTTTTGTATGCATAATATGGGCAATGTGAAACACGAAAGATTGGTATAAACTTTTGGCAGTCACAAGGCACAAAATATTTTTTGGCTTCACCTTCATCTCGCCCCCTCCCCCCTCCCCATGCCTAAATCCTGGCTCCGCCCCTGGTGACTTCGTCAATCTCAAGATGATATGTCTGCTCAGTCTCTCAGAGGCGGTCATAGGAGTAGGGTGTGCGTGCATGCGTTCATAGGGATGATTGTATGCTCATGTATGTGAGCAACTTCGATTATCGCTTATCCGAGTTGGCACATCATGGGCCAGTGTATCTCTTCACATTCTTTTTTTAGATAACCACTTATCGGACAAGTTACACATTTTCCTTTTTTCATAGATTCGTTTATTCAAAATGTTTTATCTCTTAAATCGTTTGTCCAAATCGCAAACATTTTTCACCGCGTCGAGATCTTCGAAACTAGATCTCATGTTAACAGTTTGACAAACTCTTTTTTCCACAAAAAAGTAGAAGAAAGAAACCTAGATCCTGAAGCACGATTTTTTTCCTTTTCTGAGAAGCATAGTTGTGCCTCTCGCGGGAACAAATCTATGCCTCCATGAGAAGCAAATATGTGCCTCTCCCAGAAGAAAAAACCCGCGTTCTTTTCATTTCTGAGAGGCACTCGCGGAAGCAACCGTGCCTCCACAGGAAGCAAATCTATGCCTCTCGTCGAAGAAAACAATAATATGTTTTTTCCTTTTCTGAGAGGCAAAGGTGTGCCTCTCGCGAAGCAAACCTTCGTCTCCACAAGAAGCCAATGTGCACCTCTCACAGAAGAAAAAAAAGCACGTCTTTTTTTTCCGTTGTGCCTCTCGCGAAGCAAACTTGTACCTCCACGAGAAGCAAATTTGTGCCTCTCGGAGAAGAAAAAAATGCATTTTTTTAACTTTTCGGAGAGGCACAATTGTGCTTGTAATGGAAGCAAACTTGTGTCTCTATGAGAAGCAAATATGTGGCTCTTGCAGAAAAAAAAATGTTTTTAACTACAAAAAAATCAATTTTTTGGGGGGGTCCAAGACCTAGGGGAGACCGGGCAAAAACTGAAAAGCCGAAAAAACCCATGTAACACCCGAAAATGTGTATAAGAAAAATTCCCTGGTAGTGTCCACAATGCGACACGCTGCAGCGGCTGAGACCGCGCCAAGCACACTTAAAGTGATTTTTAGAGGCTCCTGCAAGCGAAACCTGCAATTAGTTGCTCTTCCTCTTCTCTATTTTTCTATGAAGGCTTTTTCATACCACATTGTGGTTACCCGGATACTTAACGTTGCCTGATCGGGCCATTATTTTGTCGGTTGTTGGACGTTGTTCGGGTTTGCATGCTCTAGTTGTTGGGTCGGCATATATCGGTTAGGGCATCTCCAACTCTGACTCATAAACTGGACACCGCAGCCGGGAGCGGTTAGGGAGACCAGTACGTGGACATGGATATGGCAGCTGATCATCTAATGTTGTCCGCACGTGTCCGCCGGTAAAAGCCAATTTAAAATTCAAACATGTCTGATCCATAGCACGCGCCAGATCACATCATTGGCGGATCACAACCAAAAATAGGCAAGTTTGCTTAGTCGTTACATGCCCGATCACAAAAGAATATGAGTCCTACAGTTTGTGCAATCAGACAAGCTCAATTTGCCATTGTCGCCGTGTGGGCTGGTTCCTCCTCGGCCTCGGCCTCCTTGTCCGCCACCTCGATCTCCTCCTGCTCCATCCTCTATAGGTCATCCTTTTCTAGCTACAACATCTTGAAATGGACGGCTTGCACAATCATTCTTGTGTCATCATCGAACTCCGCCAGCTTCAAGGTGAGCATCTTCGCGTCCTCCCAAGCGATTGTGATCTCCACCTTCTTATCCTCGAGCATCACCTTCTTCTTCTCGATCATGGCCCTCTTATCTTCGAGCTGGATCTCCATCCCGATCGCCTTCATCAACAAGTCAAACATCTCCGCCTTTTTTCCTCCTTGATGTTGGAGCACTTGGCATATGCCTCCTTCTTCTTCGTCAAGATGTCTTCGAACCCCTCTATCATCTTGGCCGCCATACCTTCTTGCTTCGCCTTCTCCTCCTCCCATTTCTTTCCATGGAACCCTCTTCTAACATTCTTGGGCGGTTCATTTGTTGGGTAGATTGGGTCACTAGTTTGTTCCTCTATGCCTTAAGCGACGGTCTTTGCAATGTATAGGTTCCACTTTGGGTTGTCCATTCAGCTTCAAACAACAATGCATGATGGTAAAGTTTTTCTTCTCTAGCTTCTTGAACACACTACACGCACGAGAAGGCTACAACAAAACATTTTCAACAATGCATATCCAGCTACAAATGATCTAGAGAATAATGCATACATATCTGTCTACGAAACTATACATACCGGCAAAAAAACTATGCATATCCGGCTACAAATGATCAACACAACAAGCATACATATATGGCTGCAAAACTATGCATATCCGGCTACAAAACTTTGCATATCCGGCTGCAAATGATCTAGACGACAATGCATACATATCAGGCTACAAACTAAGCATATCCGGCAACAAAACAAAGCATATCCAGCTACAAATGGTGTACACAACAATGCGTACATATCTGGCTATAAATGATCGACACAACAATGCATATCCGGCAAGTGATGTACACATATTAACAATTTACTTGCTCAGTGATTTGCGCACCACTTGGCCACCCTGCGGTAAGTTGCCTCAAGTGGCCGCAATACTTCGACACTGCCCCTTGAATGGTGTACCATTGAAGGTTGAGGGACTTTGATTCATGGTTCTGGATGACCACGTCGAAGTAGGCGTGAAATGCTTGTGTTCATGGAACCAAGTGTGAATGTTGGCCCAAAAGGTTATGCCCTTTTGCTTAGTGCCATCCATCTAATCGAGGCTAGTAGACAACGATGCATCACATAAAAACTCGTCCTCCCGCATGTTTAAGCTTTCTCCTCTGCCCCTCTTCTTTGAATTGCAATCGAACTCATCTGGGTCCTCGCCGTCCTTCTCCTCCTCCTACTATCCATCGGCCCAATCCTACTTGTGTGTGTTCGCACCCGGCTGGGTGTAGTCCAGCTGCTTCATGCCATGGTGGGTGTAGGTGCAAGACTGGGTGTACTTCTGCATGCCCGACTGGTTGTAGGTGTCGGATTGGGTGCTCTCCGAGTCATCCACCTGCTCGTCCTCATAGGAACCTCTCCTCCACACTCCCTCATAGAAGATCTCGTATATCTCCCTGTCAGCGTCGTCGTACACTGGCTCTCCCGCTTTAGGCATACTAGTGAACACCGGCCGGGCACTCACCTGCTTCACGCCCGCCATCCGTTTCCGGACAAGCGACAACGATGAACACTTAGAGACACACAACAACACCGCATTGACGTCGATGATGAACGACACAACGGGGGATACCGGAGACTGTCTACCCAGCTGCTTGGCGGCGTAGAAGTATAGAGTCTTGTAATGTTTCGGCCATGGCGGTGGCTGCACGGTCGGCAGGGACGGCGCCACCCCCCCCCCCCCCGACCCTGGCCCCGACCTCCACCACGTCTGCGACTAGCATGCCCACTGCCTTGTCTGTCACCAGCACAACCTCAACCAGCCTTCTGCTTCCTGGCGTTTCTGGCTTTGCCTTCGCTTTGATGCGACAATTTTGCCGCGTCGCCAACTTGACCTTCCGGGCGAGTGTGATGTTTGGATCCTCCACCGCCTCCATCTCTGGCAGAGTCTCCTCCACGTCCATGTGTCTGCGGTCGGAGGGAAGAAAAGAGTGGGGAAAGGGCGAGAATTTGATGGAGAGCCGCCAACTACGAAAGCATGGGCTCCGCCTCAGTTTTTAGTGGGCCGAGGGTCGGAGTCCTTCGTGGTTCATGCCCAGACTCCAACAAAGCCCCCCTCCCAGTTCGTCTTGACTTTGCGGGAAACTATGGTTCGGACTGCTCCACGGGACGATGGTGGTCAGCGTTGGCTGGCTTGCGGGGTCCGGACAATTGTGTCCAACGGATACGGGTAGTTTGAGGGTCGGCATTGGACATGCCCTTAGGACCCATGTGCCTTGGGTGGTGGTTGGCGTTGCCTGGGAGGGGGAGTGGTTCTTGTTTAACTAGTTGGGTAATAACATGTCGGTTGCTCGCTCGTTTCATTCTTCACCCCTGCCTAGGCCCTATGTGGTGGGTGGGCGTGGGATTGGACGGGTAACGTCCCCTCTACTTCCTCGCGCTAGACTTCTGGTGCTCTTTTCTAGTCTAGCCAGTTATTTGTTGACATTGGGTCATTTTCTGGGCCCTTGTGTCAGCGTGTTGGGTCGACGACTTAAATGTGTGAGGGCGTCGATTGGGAAATTTCCTATTTAACCCGGTTGGAAACAACATGCAATTTTTATTGAAGAATTCGATGAACTAAACTGTTTATTCAATGCACTGTGCTAGTTCCTGTTTTCTGCTGGTTTTTATATTTTCAAAAAATATAATATTTATGTACCTCAAAGAATATGGAAAAATTCAAAGGTTCTTAGGATGCCAGAGAAAACACAACATAGGGCCAGGCCTAGGGGTAGCTCACAGCAACTGGACACTCACCCTACATGCACCCAGCCCGCTAGCGCGCTCGAGCAGAGCATTTGTGATTCCTAGGTCTCCCATTGTGCCCTCCTTTGGTTGCAACACTACTTATACCCACTAGACCTCCGTCTTATTTATCACCTAGTTTTTCTTCGCCGACAGCTTCCATTCTAAGGTGATCTTCATTTCAGCCCTGATATAGTACTCTTCGGGAGGGGAATTATCACAATCTTCATCAACCTTGATCATCGGTGCTCTAATATAAGTTGTGAGTAGTTCATCCCACAACTACGGGGTCATGGCAATAGCTAAGATCACTACTGGAATCATGAACTTTGTTGTCTTCCATGGCTGACGGCAAAGGCATGCCTGGCAGACGGCAAAGGCCTTTGCCGTTAGCCAGCAGACGGCAACACATCCGGCTGAACAAACTACATCAAAGGGCTCTTTACTGTCTGCTGGCGGACGGCAAAGATGCAAAGGTCTTTACCGTCTGCCAGCAGACGGCAAAGGGCCTGGACGACACACGTGGCAGCTTAGGTCCGTTAAGGGGTTAACGTCGTGCTTTGCCGTCTGCTAGCGGACGGCAAAGTGCCCAAATAGGCCAGCCCAGATGCCACAGGTAGCTGACACGTGGCATGCTTTGTCGTCTGTTGCCTGATGGCAAAGCTCTTTGCCATCTGCCAGCAGATGACAAAGTGCCTGTATAGCCCCTGTTTTTTCTGTTTTTTCTTAAATTCAATCAATTTCACAGAATTTCACACATTTGCAAATACTTTCAACAAGCATACCAACACATATACATACCAAATCATATTCCTGCCATACGGATATGATCATCCAACACATATACATACCAAATCAAAAGTCCATATGCAACACATATAGCTAGCCAACATATCCAACAACAAGCATACAATGCTTTCATCCATACATACATATATAGGTAGCAAGTTTCAAATTGTTCATCCTACGAGATTAAAAAAAGGAAGCACAAGGAGAATAGTAGACTCCATCAACGCAAGCTTCCTCATCTAAAACAAATCTGCAAATTGGGAAAGAAGAAAGTTAGAAGAAGAAGAAGAAGAAGAAGAAGAAGAAGAAGAAGAAGAAGAAGAAGAAGAAAAGAAGACTAGAAGAAGAAGACTAGCTAGAAGAAGAAGAAGAAAAAGAAGAAGAAGAATAAGAAGAAGAAGAAGAAGAAGAAGAAGAAGAAGAATTTTTCTTCTCTTTCTTTTTCTCCTCTCCTCTTCTTTATCTTCTTATTCGTCTTCTAACTAAGGTAGGTACAAATGCCATTTTTAGCTAAGCTAGGTAAACATGCTAAGTGTAGGTCATTTTAGAGCTAAGCTAGGTAAATAGGTTATTTTGGAGCTTAGTAAGGTTATTATGTCATTTTCGAGGAAAAAAAGCTATGTCTATGTCATTTTGGAGGTAACAAAGATTATCATGCCATTTTTGACCTAGGTATGCTAAGTATGTCATAAATGAACTGAAGAAGCTAAGTATAGGTCATTTTTGAGCTAACCTAGGTAGTTATGCCATTTTTGAGCTAACTAAGCATATTTATTCATTTTGGAGGACAAAATGGTAAGTGTAGGTCATTTTAGAGCTATCCTAGTTAAAATCGGTCATTTTGGAGCTAGGTAAGATTATTTTGTAATTTTGGAGGAAAATAAACTAATTATATGACAGTTTGGAGCTAAACCAAGGTTATTATGCCATTTTTTTACCTAAATAAGCTAATTATGTCATAAATGAACTAGGTAAGCTAAGTATAGATCATTATTGAGCTATCCTAGGTAGTTATGCCATTTTTAGCTAACTAAACATGTTAAGTCATTTAGGAGGGAAAAATGCTAAGTATAGGTCATTTTATAACTATCCTAGGTAAAGTATAGGTCAGCTAAGCTTATTATGTCAATTTGGAGAAAAATAAGGTAAGTATAGGTCATTTTTGTGCTAACCTAGGTGATGATGCCATTTTTGAGCCAACTTACGTAAGTGTAGGTCATTTCTTGGTCCAACTTAGGTAATTATGCCATTTAGGAGGAAAATAAGCTAAGTATGCATTTGTTAAGCAAAACACTAGAGAAAACTTACCCTCAGCACAACAAATGCGATGAAGATCACAACTAAGGTAACAATTGATCCAATGGCATAATGATACCAAGCCTCATTATCAATGGCATATTTTCTTATCTTCTTAATCTTCAAGCGCATTGCATCCATCTTCAAGCGCATTGCATTCATCTTCATCTTGTGATCATCGACGACATCGGCACCATACAACTCCAATATCATCTTCTCTTCTTCATTTCTTTTAATTTTTTCTTTCAAATACTCATTTTCCTTTTCAACTAAATTTAACTTCTGTACAAGAGGGTCGGTTGCAATTTCCGGGCATGTCTTGTGAGTCCAGGCGTGTTTCGAATTATACCCCTTGGAATACCCTGGATGCTCTGGATCTGGCTCAAGAGTGTTAACTGATTCAGGGTCTCTTGGCCTATCAACGCAGGTGGTGCATAGTTTTTGACAACTGTACCTTTGATGAAGTTCTTCTTGTCTTTCCTGAACTTATGGCGAGGATCCAGGAACTGTCTATGCAAGTCGAAGCAAGAAAACTTGCGACCGGCCTGAAGCCAACGAAACTCAAAAGCTCCCTTGCATGTGGGGCACGGGAACGTTCCATGCACACACCAGGCAACGAATAGCGCATACGTCGGCAAGTCATGCGTCGAGAACATGTACCAGACATGCATTATGAAGTTCTGTTTGCTAAAGGCGTCGTATGTCTTGAAACCATTATCCAAGGCTTCTTGCAATTCGTTCTTCAGCGGCTGCATGTACACATTCATATTCTTCCCCGGATAGTTGGGCCCTGGAATTATCAACGTCAAGAAAATGTTCTTTCTTTGCATAATCTGTCCAGGGGGAGATTGAGTGGAATGACAAATACGGCCAACAACTGTATTGGGCTGCCGTCAGACCAAACACACTGAACACATCCGTGCTAATGGCGACTCGAGGATGCCTTGGATATGCCGCTTTTTCATGATGTAATGCATCGAAGCGCTTCCACGCTTCACCGTCCGATGTGTGCACCATCATTAGGTTCCCATCTGCATCTAGTTGGGTTCTTTTGCCCGTTTTGTGCCGTGTCATTTGTCTGGCCGTCTCTTCGACCATGAAAAGACGTTGAAGTCCTGGTACGATTGGCATATACCGAAGAACATTCACTGGGAGTTTGGTCTACGTCTTCTCACCCATACCGTTGTCTACCACAACATACCTAGATGACTTGCAAATGTGACAATAGTTCAAGTTCACATACTGAAGCCTAAATAAGGCACATCCTTTCTCACAGGCATGTATCTTCTCATAGGGCATCTTAAGAGAACGGATGATTTTGTCTGACTAGTACATGTTTGCAGGTAGTACATGGCCTTTGGGTAGAAAACTTCCAAATACTGTCATCATCGCGTCCTAGCATTCTCTGCGCAAGTTGAATTGAGCCTTCAGAGCCATTATTTATGAGATGGCATCCAGCAGACAAAGCTTAGTGTGCTTGTGGAGAGGACGTTTTGAAGACTCCAACATTTCATTGAAGGCCTTTGCACATTCCTCCATCTCATCGTCCGAGTCCCGAGCATCATCAAAGTCTGGCACCATGTCTTCCATCCCGGTACCATGCTCGTCGATGCGACGACGAAGCACCTCAGCTCTGGCACGTTGGGCAGACTCGCCATGAAATGTCCACACCGTATAAGCTAACGTAAAACCCCTCTTCTGCAGGTGTTTGCCCATTTCATCCTCTGTCCTCTTGTGCCAATTGTCGCACCAGGCACAGGGGCACCAGGTTGTCCTCTGTCCATTGCAAATGTGGCTCTCACAAACCCCTTGGTTTTTGTTAACCATTCATTGGTCATGTCTTTCTGACTAGTGTGACCGGTGTACATCCACGCACGATCACTCATCTTGCCTAGCTACTGGACACATAAGAAATATATATATAAATCAGCAGGTATATATTCATCAGTTAATGGAGATTGTCACTTTTATTACGTCCATGCAACCTAGACGCTAATAGGTAAAGATAGGGTCCTAATCCAACCCGAGTATGTGTAGATTGGGTTCATTTTCCCATGCTCTGCTCCGGATCTGACGCAAAATTTCGGCAGCACCTCCCCGCTGCTCTCCTGATACATGTCTCGGCAATAAGCAGAGAGGATGTGTACCCGGAGAACAACAAGGAGGCACTGACGAAATTCTGCATCGGATCCGGGGCAGAGCATATCGGAAAATGAACCCAATCTACACATACTCGGGCTGTCCATGGACAACGTTGGACAATTTGAAAGAATCACGCTTATAAGTATGCAAATGCATGCATATTTATAGATGTAACCCTTTCGAACGAGAGACGCATAGTGGTCACACATAGTATTGATTGTAGACACCTATAGCTAGCAAGTTTCATCGGCACGAAGACCGGAACAGAGCAAATGAAGGGGGGAGGAGGAGATGTCATTTCTGCTCACCCACGAACGCAGGGGCGGAGCTCGTCGATCGCACGGGGACGTCGTCGAACACAAGACCCTCGCACCGACGAAACAACTTCACATTTAAAAAGACCTGATCAACAAAAATATGATGTTTTTTATAGCAAAATCAAAAAATATATGACCTAACTCATAATTCACAAATATATGACCCCGTTGGCCTTTGGAAGGCCGAAGAGCACCTTTTTGGGGTCGGGGGAGTCGTGTCGGGGTCGGGGTACTGTGTCAGGGTCGGGGGTGCCGTGTCGGGGCGTCGGGCTGTCGTTTCAGGGTCGGGGTGTTGTGTCGAGGTTGGGCGTGCCATGTCGAAGTCGGGGTGCCGTGTCGGGGTCGCGGTGTCGGGGTGTCATGTCGGGGTCGGGGTGTCGTGTCGGGGTCGGGGTTAGGAGTTAGTGGGTCGGGGTGTCGGGGGTGTCGTGTCGGGGTGTCGGTCATGTCTTCTTCTTCTATTCTCCTCCTCCTCCTCCTCCTCATCCTCTTCCTCTTCTTCTTCTTCTTCTTCTTCTTCTTCTTCTTCTTTATTTTCCTTTTACCTCTCCTTCTTTTTCTTCTTCCTGCTTTTTTCCTTCTTCCTCTTGACTTCTTTTTCTTCTTCATTTTCCTTATTTTTCTTCTTCCTCTCCACTTCTACTTTTTCTCCTTTTCTTCTTCTTTTTCATCTCACAAAATGTACTAATAACCTAAAATATGACTAACCTAAAAAAAACAACTAAATCAACTAACCTAAATTACTAACAGTACAACATAAATAAAAAACAACAAGAAAGAAAGAAAGAAAAAAAGTGAAGAACCTCACCGGGGGCGGCTGGACGGAGCGGCGCGGGCGGCGGGGGGGCGGCTGGACGGAGAGGCGCCGGGCGGCGGGGGGCGGAGCGGCAACGGGCGGCGAGTGGCCCGAGCGGCGGGCGGCCGCAAGGCCTGGGGGGCGCCGGGGCGGGGGGCGGCGGGGGCGGCTCGGGCACGGGGGGCGGCGGTGCGGGTGAGGTGTGGGGAGAGAGAGAGAAAGGGGAAGAGAGAGGGGTGAGGCGCGGGCGCTGGACGCTTTTTAGTTAGGTCACGACTCTTTGCCGTCTACAGCAGATGACAAAGAACCTAGCTAGTGGGGTGGGCCGGGGGAAATGGCCGTTAGGGTGGCCATTTTCTTTGCCGTCTGCTAGCTGACCGCAAAGAAGCTTTGCCGTCTGGCAGCAGACGGCAAAGAAATTGGCCATTAGATCATTCTCGTTAGTGGGCCACCCACCCTCTTTGCCGTCTGCAAGCTTCTATGTCTCAGCTAGCAGACGGCAAAGAGCAGGCTGACGACAAACATGATCTTTGTCGTCAGCTCATTCTTTGCCATCAGTTTACTGTATGCTGATGGCAAAGATGTTCTTTGCCATCAGCTAGCTGGCGGCAAAGAGCTGCCTGATGGCAAAGATCTGCCTGATGGCAAAGATCTGCCTGATGGCAAAGATCCTGATTCTAGTAGTGAGATGTAATATCTCCTCTTTGTAATTCAATACAATAGCACTATTAGATGCCCTACATGATTATGGTCCATCTTATATAAACACTATTGGTAATGTTGATCACATGATGAATTATTTATTTTTGTAAGATTGTGTGGATGCTCCATCTTTTATTTATATATGCTAATTTTCTCAGGTCATTTGTCTTCTTTTGACCAATTTAGATGGGTAATCATCCATGGGCAAGGTGTGCACTAGTTGGGTTTAATTTTGCATGTAAACTACCATGGTGATAGTGAAAAAGGCTTGCATTGTACTATAGCTACTAAGAAAGAATGTATGTATGAGGCCACTAATGAAATTATGCAATACAACAACAGTATTGTTGTAGTGCATCGTTTCCTTAGTGGCCTCATGTACACAAGTTTTAAGTATAACGCATATAATTTCTTTAAGACTGGCGATATATTATTCATGGATAATAGACATGAAAGATGCAAAAATTATAAAGATGTTGGAGACGTATCACATCTTTACTAGGTCGCCTTCCTGAATGGGCAGTTTATTCACAGTGGGATTGTGGGGCTTCATGATATTGTTCAGGAGGTTAAGGAACGGTGCCATAGGATTGTGTTACATAGGTAGGGTTTTAGAAGACTTATGAACACTTGGACTACTCTTTCGTCCACCAAGTTCTTGAGCGGAGGGGGCTCCATGTTCATTGTTGTTGTTGTTGCATCATGCAGATCATCATGATTAGTGCCGCTATCAATAATATTGGGGAATTAGCCCCTTGCATAAGCTCTTTGCGCTGGGTGAGGCGGGGGGGGGGGGGGGGGCTATCCCTCCCTCTTCTATAACCTTGTGGTCGACTCCCTCGTGGCTATTTTGGAGATGGCCAAGATAGCTCGTCATGTCTTAGGTATGGTTCGACATAGTATCCCTAGAGGTGATGTGATCCAGCTACAGTATGCAGGCTACACCGTGATCCTGATGGAGGGGTTAGATCTTGAAATCATCAATCTCAAGTTCTCACTCCTCGGCTTTAAGAGGAGTAGGCGTCTCTTCTGGTTAATGTTTGTGACAACGACATGGACCACGTGGACTACGTGTAACAAAATGGTTATCAAGCGGATCCTTCCGGGGCCTGTTTCTGACTCTATGTTTAAGATTTTGGCTTTTTTGCCGCACACTAGTAGAAAAAGGGTCATCTGTCCCGGTCGGTAAGGACCTTTTGTCCCGGTTTTTGAACCGGGACTAAAGGGTCGTTACTAATTCCCTAGCCCTTTAGTCAGCATTTCAGGGGTCGGTAAGATGGGCTTCCACGTGGCGGTGTGGCGAGCCCAGGCAGGAGGGCCTTTGGTCCCGGTTGGTGGCACTAACCGGGACCAATAGGCATCCACGTGTCAGCATTTCAGGGGCTGGGGATTTTGTTTTTTTTGAAAGGGGGGAGGGGTTGGGGGTTTTGGGGGGTTAATTTAGGTGTTTCATATATTGTGTTAGCTAGCTAATTCATAGAGAGAAGTGTCCTCTCTTATCTCCGTGCTTGGTCGACACTACGTACTAGTACTATATACGTATAGAGAGGACTAGACACGCTAGCTAGTAAGAAAATGAAGGAAACAGAAGATCGTCATGAACATATGTATACAGAGAGAAGTGATATCGACCACCTCTCCTTCTCCGAGAGATTGGTCGAACAACAAGTTCTCGTATATCTATCCGACACTACTGGCTACATATATACAATAATTATCTCTTACAATATAATCTCCTAATTACATATGAAGTCAAGGTCCACATGGTATTCTCCGTCTTCAGCGATCACGTGGTCAAGGAAGAATGCCGCCAATTCCTCTTGAATTGCTCGCATACGATCTGGTGCTAGGAGTTCATCCCGCATCCGAAAGATCTAATTTGAAGAAGGGGGTCAATACATATATATATATGAATAAATGAAACTCAACACAAATGATGGTAATAAAATAAAATTGTGAATATTACTGCTTACGCACTTCATATTGTTCGTCAGAGTAGCCCCGCTCACAGGTCGTGTGGCGGATGGACTCGCAAACTTAGTATCCACAGAAATCATTCCCTTGTTCCTGCCACAACCACTTTACAAGAAATAGAGGTCAATCAAACTGATAAGCAAGCATGCTAAATGGTATTGATGAAACTAGCGTTTGAATCACTAGGAGATGCGCAGAACATGCTACTATAGTACTTACTTTCGGGTGTCTAAATTGCAACTTCTTCGGCAGTCCCGGAGCTTTTTTGGTGAATTTTCTCCAAACCCTGCCAGACAAAGAAAACAATTACTTGATATCAGGAAATGAACAAAGTTGCTGATATGGTGGTAATGATCGATTTAACTTACTTCTCGAGCATTTGAGTCATGTCCGCATAGTCCTGGGGATCGTTTCGTCTCGAGTCTAAGACGGTTACTACTCCCTGCTCAAGCTTAATCTCTAGGAGAATATAGTGGAAGCTGCGCACGCATGCATAAGTTATCAATTACATTACTATAACCTGGACTAATAAGGGAAACCGAATATGCACAAGACAGTAACACTCACTTGAAGTTGTAAGGAAAGAGTATTATATCTTTGTTTTCATTTATTACCAACGATCGTAGCAAGTTGGCCTCGGTATTTTCGGCATGATATTTAACCTCAGTTGAATATATGAGATTTGTGTTAATGAATCCAATATCACCGATTTGTCTTTTCTTCAATTCGGCGATCTTCAATCAGCATAATATAGTGAGGATAATTATAAATACATGCAATGAAAGAGCTGACCGATATAGAGAGACTTAATGACAGAAGTAGTACTACTTACAGACAGTAGCAAGTGACCGTTGATTTATCGAGGGCCTTTTGATTGAAAAACTGGAAGAACTCCTCAAATGGAACATTCAATAGTTCAATTCCAACGAGGTCATGCTCCTCTTTAACTCTCAGGATCAAAGTATCCCTCCCCCAGGCTCTTTGCAAGTTTTCATGTACCAATCATGTAATCTTCGCATCATCGTTGTTAGAGATCTTTCATCTTTGACGAGAGGCTTCCCGTAATGGTATTTGTGTTCGTCCACCTCCAAGAAATCATAATGTACATCGTCGGGCAGGTAATCTCCAAGATTGCTATAACCGGCCACCATCCTCGGATCATTAGCGACGATGTCTTTAGACACCTTGAGCGGGGGGCACGATTGGTTCGCTTGTTCGCCGAGCTGGGCAATTTTTTTCCCAGCTCGTCGTTCACTGACAGTACTTCCCGACCGCTCCGCTTCGGCAAATGTCTTTCCAATAATGCACTCATAGTTGCATTTCGGCGGAGACTTTGGTGGTTTTGTCAGGGCAGCCAGAGTGCGCTTCGCTTTTACCGGATCTACCTTCTCCTCCGCAGGTGGATGTTTCTTTGCTTTCACCCCTTCAAAGAAGTTCTTCACATCGGCTTGCACGATCTTCGTGGTTTCCTCCTCGGTCCTCTCGTATGGTAACTTCTCTGGAGTCTTCAGAGAAGGACCGAATCTGTATTGCCTCCCGCCTCTGGCTGTACTGCTAGACGCCGGCAGAGCAGACGGAGCGGCTGCGGCTGTCTTCTTTCCTTGCTTACGAGGCAGAGGAGAAGGACTACGATGCGCCGGAGCAGCCGGAGCGGCGGCGGGTCTCTTCCGCCCTTGCTGACGAGGCGGAGAAGGAGACGGAGTGCCGCCACGCGCCGGAGAAGGAGGCTGAGTGCCCCGATCACTCGCCGGAGGAGGAGGCGGAGGAGAAGGCGGAGTGCCGCCACGCGCCGGAGAAGGAGGCTGAGTGCCCTGATCACTCGCCCGAGGAGGAGGCAGAGTGCCCTTACTCGCCGGAGGCTTCCAGTTCGGAAGGTTGATGAGCTCCTTCCGCCATAGGCATGAAGTCTTCAGAGCAGAACCCAGCCGAGTCTCCCCTTCACCGGTAGGGTGGTCAAGCTAGAGGTCCTCAAATCCCTCCGTTATTTCGTCCACCGTCACCCTAGCATATCCTTCTGGAATCGAACGACAGTGAAAAGTTGCGCCGGGTTCAGGAGGTCGAACAGAGCCGACAGCCGCCTTGACTTTGAAGTTCTCCCATCGTGTCATAAGGTGGCAATGTTGAGACTCCGTGATAGCATCCACGGGGTAGCTAGCAGGAGCCGTCAAGACATGCTCTGGCTGAAGCAGCTCGGTGGAAGCCACGCTGCTTCTTCGCTGAGATGGCGGGGTAGCTTCGGGGGTAGTTTTGGCAGGTCGATTGTTGCGAGCTACGTCTCGTTCCTCTAGCACTTGAACCCTGTCGTGCAGCTTCTGAATTTGGGTCTGCTCCACTTTTTTCCTCCTCTCCTGGCTTTTGTAATCGTCTGCGTCTGGAAAACCAGCCTTCCACGGAACGGAGCCTAGCGTGCCTCGTGTCCGTCCAGGGTGCTCAGGATTCCCGAGGGCCATTGTGAGCTCGTCGTTCTCTCTATCTGGAACGAACGTCCCTTGGTGCGCTGCATTGATATAGTGCTGAAGCCTCTTGACTGGTATTCTCATTTGCTCGTCCGTCCAAACGCACTTCCCTGATACAGGGTCCAAGGTTCCGCCAGCCCCGAAGAACCAAGTCCGGCAACGGTCTGGCCAGTTCATTGTCTCTGGTTCGATCCCTTTATCAAGCAGATCATTCTCAGCCTTGGCCCACTTAGGCCGGGCTTTGAGGTGGCCACCTGACCCCGTGCGATGGTGAAGCTTCTTCTTCGCAGCATTTTTCTTGTTTGTCGCTGACAACTTCTTACTCTTTTCCGATGTCTTGTGGGCCACAAATGCGGGCCAGTGATCTCTGATCTTCTCATATTTGCCGATGAATTCTGGTGTCTCTTCTTTGTCGACAAATGTTTTCAGCTCATTCTTCCACCTCCTGAATAGGTCTGGCATCTTCTTAAGAGCATGAGACTTGATTAGTTGCTCTTTAACTGGCTTCTCCGGATCCTCCTCTGGCGGTAGGGTGAAATTTGTCTTCAGCTCAGTCCAAAGATCATCTTTCTGCATATCATTGACATAAGACACCTCAGGGTCTTCCTTCTTAGGCTTATACCATTGGTGGATGCTGATCGGGATCTTGTCCCTAACCAGAACCCCGCACTAAGCAGCAAATGCTTCCTTTGTCCGGATGGGTTCAATCGGTTGGCCGTCGCGCGCGATTGCTGTGATCTCAAACCTTTCATCTGAGCGCAATTTTCTCTTCGGGCCTCGTCTCTTTACCGAAGTTGTGCTCGATCCGGAGGGCTAGAAAAAAGAAGAAAGACGAGAGTTAATTAATATGTGTACATACCAAAACAATGAATGCATCAATTAGCTAGTCAGCACAGGCTTAACTAATATATTTACCTGGTCGGACTCTGTTCGGTCACCGGAGCCGTCACCACGGGCTCCTTCTTGCACCAGCATTGGGTCACCGGAGCCATCATAATCATGTCTTTCCTCCTCCACTCTTCGATCACCGTAGCCTGCTTCTTCACCCTGTTCTTCCAGACCATCATTGTCATTAAGATACTACAAGACATCACCTCCGGCTAAGATTATGTCCCCCAACACCTCTTCTGCTTCCTCGTCTCCTCCGTGCTCCATTGTTTCTCCAAATATTACAACATGGCAATTATTACACAAACATGACAGCAGGTGGATATATTAGTGCAAACGTAGACCTAGCTTATTCCGGGTTTGGGGTGGCCGCGGCAACGCTTCAAGGGTAGGGGCGCGGCGGGAGGGGGTAGGAGACCGACATCGTTTTTCTAGGGTTTGGGTGTCCTCGAGAGTTTTGGTCGAGCGAGAGGGCCGGGGGGGTGCTCCCGTGGTATAAGTTATCTCGGTCGAAGTTATCCGGGAGGGGGTTATATCGACAATGACGACATACATGCATGGGAAAATAATGTGATCGGGGAGGGGGTAGGTCGAAACCCCCCCCCCCCTCGTGTTGAAGTTATCGGGACACGGGGTATATCGACAACGACATATCCGATAAAAAATAAGAAGACGAAGAAGAAATAAAAAGAGGAGAAGAAGATATTAATAGAGGAGAAGATATTCTATTTTCTCTTCTTCTCCTCTATTCCTTTCTTCTTCTCCTCTTCTTTTTCTTCTTTTTTCTTCTTCTTATTTATTTCTCCTCTTCTTCCTCTCCTCTTCTTCTCCTTTCTTCCTCTTCTTTTTTTCCTTTTTCCTCTCATTCTTTTTCTTCTTCTTCCTTTCCTAGCTAGATATATAAAACTTTTCTAAAAATGTAACTTTTGCATATATACATGGAAAAAATGTTATCGGGGAGGGGGTATATCGACCCCCCCACCCTCTTTTCCTTCTTCTTCCTTCTTCCTCTTTTCTTCTCCAACACAAAACACATCTCATCTCATCTCATCTCATTTCATCCAAAAATAATTCTTTGCATATGAACATACATACATTTACTTTTTTTCTTAAATGTTACATATGAACATTTCCTTAAATGAGCATATACAGCATATACAGAGCATTATACAGTGAACATACATACATACATACATCGTAACAAAAAAAATGAAAAATAGGCCGGTGGTCCGCGACGGCGACGATGGTTGGCGGTGGCGCGCGCTTACGGATGGCGTGCGGGGACGACAATGAGAAGGAAAGGGGAGGAGGCAGGGGCTCATAGCGCGGGGAGGGGTCGAGGTCGCCGGCCGGAATCGGTGCGGCGGCGGACGAACGGCCTCGGGGATGAACGGGTCGCGGGAGCCGGCGTGGTGCTTCCCCGCAGCGATGGCGACGACGGGCGCGGGCGACGGCGACGACGGGCGTGGGCGACGACGATGGCGTCGGCGGGGGCGGCGGGCGGCGTCGGGGCAGCCTGGCGGCGATGGGGCAGGGGCGACAACGGGGGCGCGCGGACGGCGTCTGGGCGGCGGGCGGCGTCGGGGCAGCGAACGGCGTCGATGAGCTCGGCGTCGTCGGGGCAACTGGCGATGAGTTCATCAAATTTTCCTAAGTGCTACTCAGGCCTTTGGTCCCGGTTCATAGCAGCAACCGGGACCAAAGACACCCTTTAGTCCCGGTTGGTGCCACCAACCGGGACGAAAGGCCTCTTTTCAGCAGCCCAAAGGGCGGGAAGCGGCGGCCTTTGGTCCCGGTTGGTGGCACCAACCGGGACTAAAGGGGGGCATTGGTCCCGGTTGGTGCCACCAACCGGGACCAAAGGCCCCCTTTAGTCCCGGTTGGTGCCACCAACCGGGACGGAAAGCCTTGCACAGCGGCGTGGTGGTGGGAGTTTAGTCCCACCTCGCTAGCTGAGAGAGAGCTGCACCTGTTTACAAGGTGCGGTGCGCCTGAGCTGTCGAGCTCCTCTCTGAAGCAGGCTTACCGGCCTAACCTCTCTGTACATGCCTGTGGGCCTACTGGGCCTTCTGCGGGCCTGAATCTTGGCCCATGGATGGGTTTCTAGTCGTATTCAGGCCGTGGTGGCCCAGTAGGTGGCATAATTTTTATTTTTTGCCTGTTTTTTTGTTTTCTTTTTTGCTTTATTTATTTTGTTTTGTTTCTACTTACAACAAAAAACTTATTTATTTTATTTTATTTTGTTTCTAATTACTTATTTATTTTACTTTATGATAATTCTTTTTGCTATTAAAGTTTCTACAAAAAAAGTTCTTTATGAAAATTCTTTTTGCTTTCAATGATTTTGAACAGAAAATACTTCGATAATTTTAGTTGCATCAATTTTATATAATTTTAGTTTCAATAATACTAGAGGTTGCTTATAATGTTTTGAACAGAAAATACTTTGATAATTTTAGTTTCATAAATTTTATTTATGTTATTAAAGTTTATATTATTTTCTTTCTAATTACTTATTTATTTTATTTGTTATTTATCATGCACCATTTTTCATGCATTTACTTATTATTTTGAGCTATAAGACCCTAAAATTGAAAAGCATTTCAAATGAACTCTGAAAAGGTTGAAAGTTGTCATGGTATCATCATTTCATCCATATAGCATGTGCAAGAAAGTTGAGAGGGTTACGGCAAAAACTGGATGCACTTCGTGTACAAAACGGACAATCTCTTTCGAAGTATCAGGATTTCATACGGAAACTCGTCTGTTACAAAGGGATTTCATTTTTTAAAACTTATTTGAACTCCTGACTTTTTGTGTGTTCAAAATGCACCATTCAAAGCCACATCATCAATTTTCAACCCTTTCTGACTTCATTTGTTATCTTTCATGCATTTATTGATTATTTTGAGCTATAAGACCCTGAAATTGAAAAGCATTTCAAATGAACTCTGAAAAGGTTGAAAGTTGGCATGGTATCATCATTTCATCCACATAGCATGTGCAAGAAAGTTGAGAGGGTTACGGCAAAAACTGGATGCACTTCGTGTACAAAATGGACAATGGTATCATACTCGTCTGTTACAAAGTTGGCTTGGTATCATCATAATAGTTGCGTGAGAAAGTCTTCACTTTTTCTTCGCTTGTGTCATTTGCTTATTGCGCCGTAACCATGGATAATCTTC
Source organism: Aegilops tauschii subsp. strangulata (assembly GCF_002575655.3). NCBI lineage: Eukaryota > Viridiplantae > Streptophyta > Magnoliopsida > Poales > Poaceae > Aegilops > Aegilops tauschii. The sequence continues at coordinate 20,629,267 of NC_053036.3, forward strand.
ATCGTTTATCAGGATGCTTGGGTCAGCCTTGACTTTGAAGGGAGGAATTTCATGAAACTTTTCATAATCTTCAGACATGTCTGTCTTGCCCTCCACTCCCACAATGTCCCTTTTTCCTGAAAGAACTATGTGGCGCTTTGGCTCATTGTATGATGTATTCGCTTCCTTATCTTTTTTTTTCTTGGTCTGGTAGACATGTCCTTCACATAGATAACCTGTGCCGCATCATTGGCTAGGACGAACGATTCGTCAGTGTACCCAACATTGTTCAGATCCACTGTTGTCATTCCGTACTGTGGGTCTACCTGTACCCCGCCTCCTGACAGATTGACCCATTTGCACTTAAACAAAGGGACCTTAAAATCATGTCCGTAGTCAAGTTCCCATATGTCCATTATGTAACCATAATATGTGTTCTTTCCCCTCTCGGTTGCTGCATCAAAGCGGACACCGCTGTTTTGGTTGGTGCTCTTTTGATCTTGGGCAATCCTGTAAAATGTATTCCCATTTATCTCGTATCCTTTGTAAGTCAATACAATCGAAGATGGTCCGCTAGACAACGAGTACAACTCATCACAAATAGTGGTGTCACCTCTGAGACGTGTTTCCAACCAACTGCTGAAAGTCCTGATGTGTTCACATGTAATCCAGTCGTCACACTGCTCCGGGTGTTTGGAGCGCAGACTGTTCATGTGTTCATCGACATACGGGGTCACCAAGGTAGAGTTCTGTAGAACTGTGTAGTGTGCTTGAGACCAAGAATGCCCGTCCCTGCATATTATTAAGTCCGCTCCTAGCGTGCCTTTTCCAGTCAGTCTTCCCTCATACCGCGATTTAGGGAGACCTATCTTCTTAAGGCCAGGAATGAAGTCAACACAAAACCCAATGACATTCTCTGTTTGATGGCCCATGGAGATGCTTCCTTCTGGCCTAGCGCGGTTACGGACATATTTCTTTAGGACTCCCATGAACCTCTCAAAAGGGAACATATTGTGTAGAAATACGGGCCCCAGAATGACAATCTTGTCGACTAGATGAACTAGGACGTGCGTCATGATATTGAAGAAGGATGGTGGGAACACCAGCTCGAAACTGACAAGACATTGCGCCACATCACTCCTTAGCCTTGGTATGATTTCTGGATCAATCATCTTCTGAGAGATTGCATTGAGGAATGCACATAGCTTCACAATGGCTAATCGAACGTTTTCCGGTAGAAGCCCCCTCAATGCAACCGGAAGCAGTTGCGTCATAATCACGTGGCAGTCATGAGACATTAGGTTCTGGAACTTTTTTTCTGGCATATTTATTATTCCCTTTATATTCGACGAGAAGCCAGTCGGGACCTTCATACTGAGCAGGCATTCAAAGAAGATTTCTTTCTCTTCTTTCATAAGAGCGTAGTTGGCAGGACCTTCATACTGCTTCGGAGGCATGCCGTCTTTTTCGTGCAAACGTTGCAGGTCCTCCCGTGCCTCAGGTGTATCTTTTGTCTTCCCATACACGCCCAAGAAGCCTAGCAGGTTCACGCAAAGGTTCTTCGTCATGTGCATCATGTCGATTGAAGAGCGGACCTCTAGGTCTTTCCAGTAGGGTAGGTCCCAAAATATAGATTTCTTCTTCCACATGGTTGCGTGTCCCTCAGCGTCATTCGGAACAGCTAGTCCGTCGGGACCCTTTCCAAAGATTACGTGTAAATCATTGACCATAGCAAGTACGTGATCACCGGTACGCATGGCGGGCTTCTTCCGGTGATCTGCCTCGCCTTTGAAATGCTTGCGTTTCTTTCGACATTGATGGTTGGTCGGAAGAAATCGACGATGGCCCAGGTACACATTCTTCCTGCATTTGTCCAGGTATATACTTTTAGTGTCATCTAAACAGTGCGTGCATGCGTGGTATCCCTTGTTTGTCTGTCCTGAAAGGTTACTGAGAGCGGGCCAATCGTTGATGGTTACAAACAGCAACGCGTGCAGGTTAAATTCCTCCTGTTTGTGCTCATCCCACGTACGTACACCGTTTCCATTCCATAGCTGTAAAAGTTCTTCAACTAATGGCCTTAGGTACACATCAATGTCCTTGCCGGGTTGCTTAGGGCCTTGGATGAGAACTGGCATCATAATGAACTTCCGCTTCATGCACATCCAAGGAGGAAGGTTATACATACATGGAGTCACGGGCCAGGTGATGTGATTGCTGCTCTGCTCCTCGAAAGGATTAATGCCATCCGCGCTTAAACCAAACCATACGTTCCTTCGCTCAGCTGCAAACTCAGCCCAGTACTTTCTCTCGATTTTTCTCCACTGCGACCCGTCAACGGGTGCTCTCAACTTCCCGTCTTTCTTACAGTCCTCACTGTGCCATCGCATCAACTTGGCATGCTCTTCGTTTCTGAACAGACGTTTCAACCGTGGTATTATAGGAGCATACCACATCACCTTCGCAGGAACCCTCTTCCTGGGGGGCTCGCCGTCAACATCACCAGGGTCATCTCGTCTGATCTTATACCGCAATGCACCGCATACCGGGCATGCGTTGAGATCCTTGTACGCACCGCGGTAGAGGATGCAGTCATTAGGGCATGCATGTATCTTCTGCACCTCCAATCCTATAGGGCATACAACCTTCTTTGCTGCGTATGTACTGTCGGGCAATTCGTTATCCTTTGGAAGCTTCTTCTTCAATATTTTCAATAGCTTCTCAAATCCTTTGTCGGGCACAGCATTCTCTGCCTTCCATTGCAGCAATTGCAGTACGGTACCGAGCTTTGTGTTGCCATCTTCGCAATTGGGGTACAACCCTTTTTTGTGATCCTCTAACATGCAATCGAACTTCAGCTTCTCCTTTTGACTTTCGCATTGCATCCTTGCATCGACAATGACCCGGCGGAGACCATCATCATCGGGCACTGGTTCCTCTTGATCTTCAGCAGCTTCCCCCGTTGCAGCATCATTGGGCACATCGTCTGGTTCCTCTTGATCTTCAGCAGCTTCCCCCGTTGCAGCATCACCGTATTCAGGGGGCACATAGTTGTCATCGTCCTCTTCTTCTTTGTCGTCTTCCATCATAACCCCTATTTCTCCGTGCCTCGTCCAAACATTATAGTGTGGCATGAAACCCTTGTAAAGCAGGTGGGTGTGAAGGATTTTCCGGTCACAGTAAGACTTCGTATTCCAACATTTAGGGCATGGACGACACATCAAACCATTCTGCTTGTTTGCCTCAGCCACTTCGAGAAAATCATGCACGCCCTTAATGTACTCGGAGGTGTGTCTGTCACCATACATCCATTGCCGGTTCATCTGCGTGCATTATATATAATTAAGTGTGTCAAAAACCATTACAGAACATCATGAATAGATAATTAAGTGACCAAATTAATAGAAGTTCATCATAACATTAAAAGCAAAGTACATACATAGTACTCATCTAACAACATATAACTCTTCAGAGCATCTAATTAATTAAATCACACATTGAAACTATGTAAAACATTTCAATGCAAAAACAAATGCGATCATAATCGCAACCAAGGTAACAATTGATCCAACGGCATAATGATACCAAGCCTCGGTATGAATGGCATATTTTCTAATCTTTCTAATCTTCAAGCGCATTGCATCCATCTTGATCTTGTGATCATCGACGACATCCGCAACATGCAACTCCAATATCATCTTCTCCTCCTTAATTTTTTTTATTTTTTCCTTCAAGAAATTGTTTTCTTCTTCAACTAAATTTAACCTCTCGACAATAGGGTCGGTGGGAATTTCCGGTTCACATACCTCCTAGATAAATAAAATCTATGTCACATTGGTCGGCATAATTTTCATAAACAATAAATGAACCAATAGTTATAAAGATAATATATACCACATCCGAATCATAGACAAGACGAGGGCCGACGGGGGCGGATACCAAAACCATCGCACTATATAATAACAGGCAATAAAATAATAAGAAAATTAGACAAGTATCTATCTAAATTAAGAATTTTTTCTTTCAGAAAGAAGATAAGAACAAGAGGCTCACCACGGTGGTGCCGGCGACGAGATCGGCGCGGGCGATCGACGGCGGTGAAGACGGGAATGGGACGTGACGGGCCGCTAAACCTAGACAAATCTCGAGGAAAATCGAGCTTTGAGGTCGAGCTTCGAGAGGAGAAAGCTTAACTAGTGTGGCTCGGGCATTTCATCGAACACCTCATGTGCATAGGAGGTGAGCTAGAGCACCACAAATCCCTCTACTCGACGGCCAGAGAAAAACAGAGCACTGGAGTGCTCTGCTCGCGGGCGAGCGGTATATATAGGCACCTCATTGGTCCCGGTTCGTGGCATGAATCGGGACTAAAGGGCAGCCTGTGGTCCCAGTTCAAGCCACCAACCGGGACGAATGGTGGTGGGCCAGGAGCGAGGCCCATTGGTCCCAGTTCGTCCCACCAACCGGGACCAAAGGGGCCAGCCGAACCGGGACCAATGCCCCCCACGAGACCCGGCAGGCCCCTGGCCTCACGAACCGGGACCAGTGCCCCATTGGTCCCGGTTCTGGACTGAACCGGGACTAATGGGCTGACCCGGCCTGAACCAAAGCCCTCTTTTCTACTAGTGGCAGTGGTACCCACTATGTAGGCAACGGGACAAGGATCAGCTAGGCGGCATGATTGATGATCTTCGAGTGGTAGGCTGCCAAGTCGCTTCACCCACCAGCCGTTGAGCCCTTAGCTCCAAGGAGTATTGCATCACCATTTTTCTTGTGTTTGTGGGCATGTTTGTCTTGTTGTCTCATCAGACCTATTTTCTCTTCATGCACTTCTATTTGTTGTGTGAATATGGTGGTTGCTTTAATTATAAAGTGAGATGAAAGTGTGCTTTGAAAGGATAAAGGTTTTGCGGTTGAACTACATAAAAGTTTGAGTTGTGAACTCTAGGATAAATTTTCACCCCCAAAAAGAAAAAGAAAAACTCTTAAGGGTAAATTTAGGGAGCAACGTGGACTTCCGTAGAGGCATAGAAAAGGATGCAGCGGCGGCGCGGATGGGATTCGGTGAGAGATCGCAAGAGCTTGCAAGAGTGGAAGGGATGGGATGCAATGCAACGAGTGGGAGGGAAAAAGACTGGGCCAGGGCGGGGCGTATCTGAGGACAAACCAAGAGGAAGTTTGCACGAACTTTCCTGTGGCTACACAAGACACGTGCGAGCAAACTTGTCCTATTTCTCCACGACGCTCCAACCAACCGGACCCTGTGAGGAGTGAGGAGGAACAATTCAACAGGAGATAGCTTGGGAAGAAAGCATGGCACGTATTTGCCAAGAAAGCACGTCCGCACCGAAGCTCTCTATAAAGTACGTGCAGTGCACAGAAAGTATCATCATATCATAGAAAAATAAGCATCCATCTCCTCGGTTCAGCCCACAGGCAACGAACGCACACGAGCGTGCGCACGAGCGAGCGAGAGAGATAAAGATGGCGAACCTGTTCCTGAAGCAGGCGAAGCACTACGCGGCGGCGCGGCCGGACTACCCGGCGGAGCTCTTCCAGTTCATCGCGTCCAAGACGGCGCGCCATGACCTCGCGTGGGACGTCGGCACCGGCAGCGGCCAGGCCGCAGTCTCGGTGAGTCTCCCTCCCCAAGCCCCACCTCTCTCCATCCCTGCCGCTGCCGTCCATGAATTTGTCTTCATCTTTGCGTTCTCCATAGCAAAGCCACGGTAGAAAAGCATTTTTTTAGTGTATAGATTTTGACTCTTTGAATCTTTGATTGACTAGTCTCCAGAAATTTACAATCACCATATATGTGCCTTTTTATGCCGACGTCCCTTTCCATTGACCCATGCTGAGCTTCCGGGTTCGTTTCGACCACTCGATCAGCATCCACTTTTTAGCTAGCTGTTGGAATCTTACTATCTCACTACCTCCAACCATTTCTTGCATTCAACATCAGCAATTTCTAGTGGAATTCAGATACAGTTTGTTGTACAGCAACTGACTTGTCCTCGTCTCTCGTGGTCGTGGCTGCAGCTGGCGAAGCTGTACAAGAACGTGGTGGGCACGGACACGAGCGCGCAGCAGCTGGCGTACGCGCCGGCCCTCCCCAACGTGCGCTACGCCCACACCCCGGCGGACCTGCCCCTCGAAGGCATCCACGCGGCCGTCGCCCCGCCGGGCTCCGTCGACGTGGTCACCGTGGCGCAGGCCTTCCACTGGCTCGACCTGCCGCGCTTCTACGCGCAGGTCCGCTCCCTCCTGCGCGCGCACGGCGTCCTCGCCGCATGGTGCTACACAGAGCCCCGCGTGGGCGCCGCGGTCGACGCCGTCTTCTGGCGCCTCTACGACGGCTCGCAGCCGCACTGGGCGCCCAACCGGAAGATGGTCGACGACGAGTACCGCAGCGCCGACTTCCCCTTCGACCCCGTCGACGGCGAGACCCACACGGGCCCCTTCGAGTTCTCCACCGACCGCCGCATGGACCTCGACGACTACTTCACCTACATCAAGTCCTGGTCCGCGTACCAGACCGCCAAGGACAATGGCGTCGAGCTGCTCGACGACGCCACGGTCCAGGACTTCGCCGACGCGTGGGGCGGCGACCGCGAGGAGGTCAAGACGGTGAGGTACCCCATCTTCCTCAGGATCGGCAAGGTGAGGCCTTGAGAATCAACGAATGCAGCATGATGCAAGTGGCCTTGAGAAAAGGGACGCTTTCATGTCTGCACGTGACGATCGAAGTGACCATGGTGCAAAATGCCGAGCAGCGTACGTGTGCCGCCGCTGGACCATTTTATTTGCATTCCACGCTCTTTTTACAGGACGAAGTGATTTTTGGCATCCTGCTACTACTATCCCGTTCCTATTCCTATTCCAAATTCAGCGTGTAACAAATAATGGTATATATTCCTAGTATCCATCCCATTTTCTAGACAAAAAATTGTAAGTTGTGGATGTTACCTTTGTCTATCGTATAGTATATGAATATTATTTTTGCGGTGTTGCTGAATCTGAGTCAGCTGTGTTAGTCGATTTGCCGGCCGTATGATTTAGAGCGTCAAGATTCGTGCGTTGGCTGTATACGTCTTTGGCTGCGTTTTTGTTTTTTTTGTTTTGAGACAATCTTGGCTGCATATTTGAATGTCGGGCGGGCAACAAAAGACGGACTTTCACGGACACTTAATTAAACCTCAGCCAATAAAATCCTAACCACCCTGTAAATCCCAATAAACCCCCTATGTGTCTAGCATTACTCGTAGGATGGGCATGTCTCTTTGCATCAGTTATAGGCTGTGTGTAAGGAACGTAAAACTACCCTAGGCGACTAGGGTTTCTTACTCTCAAGACTCCTTGTCGCCGTTCAGTTTCTTCCTGCCCACCCACCGGTCCCCCCCCCCTCCCCCCCTTTCGTTGCTGCGTTTGGGCTGACCAAGGGGACAACACGTTCGTCTTCCCGGCCTTGACATTGTTGTCTTAGGTAGGGTTTGGAGGGTTAGATGGCGGGAGGCGGCTGCCTCTTCATCTGCTGGACAGGGTGGATCGGCAACCGCCAGGAGTAAAGGCAGGATGGCAGTTGATCTAGAGAATGCCATGAAGAACATGAAGCTTGGAATTGGAAGAGATCTCCAATCTGGTAAAATCAGCGCGATGAATCTTAGAGAATCCAACGGTTCGGAGGCAGGATCCGTGGGATGGCATGTTCGACACTTTGCCAAGTGTCTCAAAGCCCTCGGCAAACTTTTTTTTTTTGCTTTTCAAGCAGGGTGCTCTGGCCCTTAAACTCCCGGGAAAATATAGGCAAGAAAAGAGCCTAGAAATGCACTTAATGCATTAAATGCCTAGGAATGTATTTAGTGTATCAAATATATAAAATGAATACAGAAAAATGTCCAGTTTTGACATGTAACATCTAATAGTGTATGTTGACTGTAGAATAAAAATACCAATGTCAAAGGATAAAGCAACAGTCAACTTGTCATCAAGCTTGACTAAGGAGTAGACTTTACTCTCATTTAAACCGGATATTCTCAGATTTAACTCTCTTATCACTTTGATTTCCTCACAAATGAGTAATAAATGTGAATATTTGTAGATCCCGTAGTTTATTTTGTTCCCCATAAAAGTGGACGTTATTTGGTGAAAAATCGAGCCAGATATGGGAGAATATGAAGGAGTCTCTTAAAAATGTCAAAGAAGAAAGGCATAGAAATATGGGCTAAGGGTTTTCCGGGATCACAATGCATCGTTTGCAGCCGGAGCTTGCCACTATTTTCCATAATTTGATAATCCTAAGATAGTCGAGATTTTGGCAGGCAAAAAGATGCTTCAGTTGGGTGTGGAGGAGAATGTGCACAAGATCCATGTCAAACTCGATAGCCAGGCAGTGGTGCACATGATCCAAAATCCGGCAAAGAAATGTCTATGGTGGGGCCTTGGGTGGATGAGATCAAATCTGTCGCCAATGAGTTCTCTGAGTTTAAAGTCTCGTGGGTTAGGCGTTCTGCTAATATTGTCGCTGAGGAAAGATGTCAAGTGTGGTATGAGGTTGGACTTTGTCTCGGATGATATTCCAAACTTTGTGTTTTAAATTAAGTGCCAATTTACCCGTAAAGAAGGGTTAAGGCCTAGCCTAAACATCATGTCAAGCTCGGCGGTCAGTAGCACACGGCGACGGGACACACAAGAGGCTCGGCGGGCAGTAGCGCAAGGGGTGAGGCATCAAGGTTGCACACAAGCAACTCGTCTGACGTCCCTCATAAGCATGAAGGGATCATCTCATTGCTATGACCAAGTTCTAACCACCCCCCCCCCCCCCCCCCCCCCCCGCGTTCCCTTACGTCAATTTAATATCCAATCAATAGATCAAATAGATCAAACTTGTGAAGCCACATTTGGTGCATTCACTAGATAATTTCCACACCAGACTATTTGATGGTGCAGATATGCTGATGTCCAGTTGCATGGAACTAGAAAAACGTATTAGTTCTCCAGTTATTGCCCATTGCCGTCACAATGCAACGGGACAATGCCCCTAACAACAATTTATGGAGTTTAAAGTCTCGTGGGTTAGGCGTTCTGCTAATAATGCCCATTGCCGTTGCAAATGCATCTGTACAGAAATTCCATCGGTGCATCACCTGTCCTTTCTGCAATCGATCGAGCCAGAAAATTCCTGCAAACCACTTTAGATTGTCGATCGTTCATGCAAGTTGCATATCTGATCTTGTTAGTGGCGACGATCTACAGATAAAAGCAGAATACTACTGTGTATATCAACTCCCTATAAATACCACAAATCCATCCCATTGAAGAATATCCAACTTAGATCGACAAAAAACACAACTAACAAAGCCACTTCAGGTTCGATTCAAAAATATCCCTAGTCATTCACCCTTCGAATCCCCTTTGTTATAATTTGTAGCTTTACCATAAGCTCATTTACTCAAATTTTTAGTTTCTTTCCCACGCAGATCTATACCGCAACTTGTGAAGCATGAAGGCAGCTAGAGTCCTTATGTTCGTCCTACTGGTGATTACGTCCTCTGCTGCTGCAGCTCCGGCGAGGAAGATGGCGGGAGATGATGGGCAGCAGATGGGCGAAATGGTGACGCAGACGGAGGTGAACGTACTTAACGGGAAGCAATCTGATGGCTATGGTGATCATCGCTGCTCAATGCAGAAGTTCCCCGCTTGCAAACAAGGTCCGTAAGATCATGCTTAGAATCGTCATGGTTGAATGGAGAATTACTTGAGCCAATGACGGACCAGAAGTACTGCAGTGAAAGGTTTATATACGAATAATAAGACTGATGCTCTACAGTAAAAAGGTCGTGTATTTTCAAGATAAATGAATACTAGTAGCATAATTGGGAGTTATATAGTTCCAAAAACGTGGATATGTTACTAGCAGGTCTATATCATACTCAAGTCCATAAATGCGTGATGTATTATGTATACCTTCGGAGCATATATGTATTATGGATGCCTTTGGACTGTATATGTATTGTGTACAAAGATAACTAGCAATTCATAGTAGAATTGTGGGACAAGTCAATATTACACAGGACCAGCCTAAAAATTACTACAAACGAAAGTGCTACATGTTGGTTCTGGTCGCTAATTTATGGGGCAACTCTCTTTTATCTAGTATACCTAAGGGAGTGATCCTCACTATTCTATTTATCTTAACACATGGAGCTACCTCAACTCAGTCATGCATCGAGGTCATGTGTGTGTTCCCAACAACAGAAGGTAAAAGGCTCGAGGCTCGTTTCCTCCGCCAGCCGTAGGTGGTTAGGGCAAACATTCCTCTTCAAACTTCGCGGTTGAGCATGTGGATTCGCCTCCCCTATGACTGCCACTTCAGTTACCGGTGGCGAGGAGGAGAATCCTGGTGCCTCCGTTCCGGCTGGCCTCAACATCCTATGGAAGCTCCAGGACTCTAGGAATGCTCGTGTCTTCCGCAACGAGCTACACTCCCCCTGGATAACCTTAGGAACATTATTTCAGACTTTACTCTTTGGGCCTTTAGGTTTAAGGACCCCGTAAGTAGGGAGGCTGCCATGTCTTGGCGCATGTACCTCCCCTCTCGCTATAATCTATGATGTAACTCGCCCTTGGGCGTTCTTTGAGTAATATATTCAGGTGGGGACCCTCTCCCCCGTTGATTGTTCAAAAAAAATTATCGCAGGTGCGGCACTCTGGAGAATGGCCGAGTTTCTTCTTTGATTTAGTCTTTCGGGCTTTGATCCTCCACGAATTCGTTCGTTTGGACGTCGTCCATGGAGCTCCGGCGTAGATTCCTGTTGTCTCCTAGGGACAATGAGGTTAGGGTTTCTCGTCATGTTGCGAGATTGCGTGTTAGGTGCGTTGATCTATGCAAGGGTTCAATGACGACAACTGTGGCTCTAGGATGCTGGTCCTTAGGGGCATGTGCACAAAGACTTCTCGGCAATCATCGATAAGGTCAAGCCAGCTCCAGTAGGGGAGCGACGACAGCGGCGCATCGGCGGCTCATTTTGGCGGCAGTAGTGATCATTCAGTGATCTCAGAATCTCTATATAATTTTTATTATGTTTAAGATGCTTTGTACTTTTAATGAACATTTATAATAGATATGATCCTTTCTGCAAACAATATGTGTGTCTTCCTGCTACTAACATGCCATGACATCTTGGGTTACTTTCCTCATTGGATCAGGTGTTCCAAAATTCTAGCGAGCAAATTTATTCCAGCCATAAGTGGAGAGCAGCAACAGTTTCTAATAGAGGGGCACTATCTTCTTGGGAACCCATCGTTTCCCCTTCCAAAATTATCGTTGATTCACTAGAAAGTGTACTAAATCAGCGACAATTAATATGTATTTAAGGAAGTACAAGAGTACGGTGGCTAGGCTAAAGGCTAAAGTGATCTATGGTTCTTGGTTGTTTGGCAATGTAGGTAGCTTCAAAACCAATGTCTGATCTCAACCTAAAATATGATCTATCTTCTTGCTCAGGCATCTGGGTCCTTATATGGTATCCAAGTCAGGCTTCACTCTGCACTCCAGCTCTTCGCTAGCTAAGGAAAAGGGAGATATCTTTAGCCAAGATAAACATGTTTCCGGATCTGGTTTGCTGAAAATGTATGCTAGCTATGGGATAAAAGATTATAGAACACTTGGTCTTGTGTATGCATATATTGTCCATTGGTATTCATGCCTCATAGACATTATGTATCTATAAAAATACTATTTCCTCCGTTACAAAATAGTTGTGATGGTTTAGTTGAAATTTCAACTAAAACCACGACAAGTATTTATTAATGGAAGGAGTAGCATACATGTCGACAAGGCCCCCATAGTACGTGATGATGAGTTCAAATAAGTCGGGAATTTATCCAACATAGTCGTACTCATACCCAGACTATGTCATTGGAGAATTCGGTTCCTAGAATTTATGAGGTTACTCGCCAAGAATATCGGTCTCTACTCGAGTTCTAGTCTTAATATCTACTGCAAGCAAGCAAGCAAAAAAGGCCAATGACCTCAATAGGTAATTTCATTCTCTAAGGTTATTCCCGAGTAAGGTATTTGAACCATCATGTTCCATCTGTCATTTTATGTGTTGTTGTGCATGTGCCACATAATTTCCATAATATTCGCTATGTTGATGCGCCAATTTCACGTTGTGATGAAGCAATCCCAACCTGGACAAGTTAAGGGGCATAACGACCACACCTAGATAAAATTTTGGCCATGCATCACACACAAGCGCACTAGCGCCACGTTATTCATGTCCCGGTATTTTTACTCTCACCATAGTTATCTATGAAGTAATGGATGTAACAACGTGAAGTAATGGGACAAACTCAAAGCGCCGCCTTTTAAAACCACTGGCTTGACCTTCAATATTATAAAGGGCCCAAGGGCCCAAGAACAACATGCATTGTTTGAGCCCCAAAGCCTTCGTCATTTTTGTCTTCTTCCTTATGCCCATTCTAAAAGGAAACTCCTCTAATGTCTTAAATGCCAACACCTATGGAAGCCAAATTTATGTCTGGATTAACCAAACACAAGATCCGGTCTGTCTTTACCACAAAACCATCCATGAAGAACCCATGACTTGTTAGTGTCATCACATCTCTGCATCCATTGGGAAGATGGCATCAGATGGACAGAAGTGTAAAAAAACTGTACCTCAACCGAACACTAGCCAAGTACCCATCCCTTCATTGTTTTTGTCAATGGGGTCTCTTCGTGCCACCTTTGCGGTTCTCGGTATTCTTGTTGTGTGTACTTCCCCATGTTAGTGTATTTAGAGGTATTATATACTCCTGCATGACTGTATGTGCACACTTCCCATGTTATTTCGGGTGTTCTTCCCATGTGTTTTGCGTGACAACCTCTATTTATGTGTGTTTGTCTGCAGGCGCACTCGCCTGTAGTTGTTCCAAGTTAGTGTGTGAATATTTGCTTCTTGTTTCCTTACTTTGGAATTTGTTGGGCCTCCAAGCATAGAGGATTGTAGGCCAACATAGATTTCCCTCAATTGGATGACCTAAAATTTATCAAACCATAAGGAGTTCTTGGACAACACCCAATGATCAGTTTCTACACACAATCACATAACTTCTTCTTGGTCGCCAATGAAACTAGCGAGGTTGTCAATCTCACCAGCCTTGCTAGTTACAAGGATATGTATGGTGTGGATGAAATTGATGATTGCAACTAAAATAAAGAAATACAATTGTAAGCAATAAATAAATTTTTTGATCAATGTTGAAAGCAATAACGATGAATGGGCCGGCATCCATAACAGCACTAGCGGCATCTCTCCATAAAGCATAGCATAAGTATGGTGAATAAATTATAGTTTTATATCGATTAAATTGAAGTTTTATAATTATGATTATACAAGGAATGATTGGATATTAGGAAATTAGTCCTTAGCGCATCTCCAACGCTATAAATCAAACTGCTCGTAAATGCCCGGACCATGTTCGGACACTTTGTGCCCTGGAACTACGAGTATAGATCGAAACAGCACAGACCCTTCATTGATGACTAGCCACTGAGTCCCACACGCCAGTGATGGGTCTTAACACTGATGGGCCTCTACTATGGCGTCAGTCATATTAATTTATGGGCTCAGCAAGATGGTTATCATCAACCGGTCTAAATACTAGCTGGGCAGTGATAGCTTGTCCCGATGATAAAAAGGGACCAAAGGTAATCAATGACCAACCACTGTATTTGACACGTCTGTGTAGTCTATTCAAATCAAACCCTCTATTTGTCCCGCCGGTTAGTACTACGATTGTTTGTGGTCTAATATAATCAATCGTTCGTTGCCCCTCGACAATGGAAACCCTCACTTCCCGTCACTCTTTCCGGCCACCACTATTCTTTCCTCTTTTAATTCTGCTTTGTCCCGGCTTCGTCGGCCGGAGATAGTCTTGTGCCATGGTTAGGCATCTTGCGGTGCAAGGACACAGATCGGCCATCGCTCGGCGCCGTCGCACAATCACCACATTCGTGGAGGCCGCCGCCATTCTGTCGCGTCATCTTTCGGATCCGACAATTGCATTCCACCCCGCTGTGTTGGGCGGCGGGTCTGGCATGTGCTTCGTCATTCTTCAGACGCAGCCGTGGCCACGGTGATGAGCTTTGTTTCTTTCTATTAGTGTTAAAATTTGAAGTTAGCTATGTGTCCTGTGGATGATTGAATATTATTGTGCTATAAATTTGTATGTTAGTTTACTATGTATAGCATGTTATTTGTGCACATTAAAACTAGATTTCGAACCTTATGGCCTGAGTACGAAGATTTTTTTTGCATCACTGATGATGAAAGGCATGGATAATTGACTACAAAGGTTCTATTCATATCACCCATGGTTAAAAATCTGAAAATATATACCTTAGTAACTTTGTGCTTATGATTTCCTACATAGCTTAAACAAACTAGTACGTGATATTGCTTGGTGATATCTGAGACGAGTAGTACCTACTATGTATTGTATTTGTTTTTTGTCTTCACATTAATACTACTCCTACTATTTATACTATCACTTTTATTAATATGTATTTAGCTATTAAGTATAGCAATTAAACATTTTCCATGTTTTGAGCCGGTCACTGATAAAGATGTCTTCACTAACCTTGTGCATCGGTGATGATATACTTTGACCGATCAGTGTTGTTCGCGCCTGTAGTGGTGAACATCTTGCATCAAGCGCCCGTAAACTGGTCTGCACATCCGAATTCCTGCAGTCCGGAAACAAAGCTGGGGATGTATATGTGTGTCCGGACCTCTGTCGTGGGAAAATATCAGGTGCTACGGGAGCACCTAAGTTTAGGTGCTCCAAGAGCTTCTCGGTCATTGGATCTAAAATCCAACGGTCATCAACAGATGCGCTGGACCCGATATGCAATACCAAATTTTTGAGGGTGTTTTTTGAATAAAAGCCTGAGCTCTCTCCTCGGCCTTCGGATCTCAGATCTAACGGTTGAAAAGCTCCTGAAGCACCTAATCCTAGGTGCTCCCGTAGCACCAGATATCCTCCCCCTCTGTCGTGTATGCGTCCGACACCCCCAGTCCATACATAGCAATTTCTCTTGTTCCGCTCCAATCACCACTTGACTCTCCCCGCCGCATTCATGAAGCTCTAGAGCGGACGTGACCGGTCACCGGCTTATGCCAGCTGAACGGCGCGACATTCACGTTTGTTGTTTGGTCGTGTGCATCTTAGCTATGCATAGGTCGGGTGTCGCTTATCTGTTGTTGCCGCTTTCTCTCACGCCGAACTGGAGGTAGACTATGGCAAACTGGACAGTTTTCCGACGACCAACGCCCCAGCGCTCAAAACGCCTCTTTTGTATTCAGCGCAAACTGCCTCACACCGGCTTGCAACACACACGTACAACCTGGCTGGCTTTGTAGGCCAGCAGCGACGCAGCGCCTACGCTTCCCACGCACGCACGCACGAACGTGCCCAGCTGCATGCAGCGATCCGCTCGGGCCTCGCGCACGACGCAGCCGGCCGCTGCTAACAGCCAACTACTACACCCCAACTAATACATGCATGTGTTCTCTAAAAAAAAAAAACTAATACATGCATGCACACCCGTCTAGCTAGCTAACTCACACCACCACGTCATGCTTCTGCTGCATCCCGCACGTCCCGCGCGTACCCGACTCGCCCGATGAGTCCGACCGTACCAGTGCGGGACGCACATCCCGCGCGCACTCGACGTGCCCGACCAGCCCGATTGCACCAAGCCGTGGCTTATTCCAACACCCCCCCCAGCCACGGTCTAGAGGAGTCCGTCGTCATTGACGTTTGGCGCCGGCCAAGAGAGCCTGCTCCGCCGCCGGTCCTTTCCGCAGCTGCGGGAACTCACGCCGAAAGTGCCCGTGCTTCCTGCATTTGTAGCAGCGCCTGCAACTGTTGCCGCCGCTCCCTGACGCCACGCTGCGCCCGTCGTCGTCGTCTCGTGCTACGCCTTGCTGGCGCTCCCGCGCTCGCCAGTGCGCCGCCGTGAATAGGAGCTGTCCGTCCGCCCGCTCGCCACTGTCCTGCCGTCGACGCCGAACTCGCTCGCCGAACGCGCACAACCGCCCGAGCGCTTCGTCGAACTCCATCGTCGTCACGTCGTGGAACTGCTCGATGCCGGCGACGACGGGGAAGAGCCGATCCGGCACCGTATCCAGCAACTTCTTGACGAGCGCCGCGTCGCCCAGCATCTCCCCGAGGTTGTCGTACCTCGCCGCCATCGCCACGAGCTTCCTGCCATCTTCAGGCGGTCAAATTCGTCGCGCAGCGTCGCCAGTCTCTCCGCACGGACCCGATTGGCGCCGACGAACCTCACCTTCAGGGAGTCCCATACCTCTTTGGGGGTGAGCTTCGTCGACACCTGCAGCAGCACATCCTCCGGCAACGCCGCGAGAAGCAACGCGCGCGCCGTCTTGTCCTTCCGTGCATTCACCACAGCGTCGCCCGGCGCCACCGCCTCCCATACGGTGTGGACCTCGAGGATCGCCTGCGCGTTAATGGCCTAGACTGTGTAGTTGTCCGCGGTCAGCATCGGCATCGCCATCGTCGCCTATCCGCCCGCGCCGCCGCCGTGTGGGACGAGCGTCATGATCGCCGGTCATCGCCTGAACCGAAGCTCTGTATACCAATTGTTGTTGCCTCTCTCTCACACCGGTTCGCAACACACACATACAACCCGGCTGGCTTTGTAGCCCAGCAGCGACGCAACGCCTAGGCTTCCCACGCACGAACGCACGAACATGCCAAGCTGTATGCAGGCGATCCGCTCGGGCCTCGCGCACGACGCGGCCGACCGCTGCTAACAGCCTACTACTACACCGCAACTAATACATGCATGCACGCCCGTCTAGCTAGCTAACTCACATCACCACGCCACGCTTCTGCTGCATCCCGCACGTCCCGCGCGCACCTGACTCGCCCGACAAGCCCGACCGCATCAGAGTGTCCCGCACATCCCGCGTGCACCCGACGCGCCCGACGAGCCCGACTGCACCAAGCCGTGGCTTATTGCAACATCATCATGCATTGTATCCACTTCATGCTACATCGTAAGTTAGTAAAAGCATCATTTATGAAAATAAAAACTAGATAATTACCACATTGGATTGATCCATGATACAGATATTCTAATGTCCAGATGCATGCGATGCAACTAGAAAACTGTATTTGTTCTCCAGATATTGCTCGTTGCCGTCACAATGCAATGGAACAGTACCCTAACTACAAATTGCTATGGATATATAGGTCGCAAAGTGAGGATACACAGATATTCCACACGTCCATCTCCTGTCATTTCTGCAATCGATCGAGCCAGAGAATTCTTGCAAATAAACCACTTCATATTGTCGATTGATCATGCTAGTTGCATATCTGATCTTGCTAGTGTTGAAGATCTACGCACAAGAGCAGTATAGTACTGTATGCCAAGTTGCCAACCCCCTATAAATATCACAACTCCACCGCATTGAGAAAACATCCAACTTAGATCAAGATTAAACACAATTAAGCAAGGCACTTCAGGTTTGATCCAAGAATATTCCAAGCCATTCATCCTCCGAATTCCCCTATGTTATAACTTGTATCCTTTCCATAAGCCCATTTCCTCAAATTTTAGATTTTTTTCCCACGCAGATCTATCGCACGACTTCTGAAGCATGAAGGCGGCTGCGGTCCTTGTGTTGGTCCTACTGGTGATTACATCCTCTGCTGCTGCAACTCCGGCCAGGATATTGGCTGGAGATGACGGGCAGCAGACAGGCGAAATGGTGAAGAAGATGGAGGTGAACGTACTTACCGGTCTGCCATGTTCTGACTACGGTTGCCATACCCGCAACAGAAACAAATACCCCTGAAACTGAGGATTAAAAAGTGTGCTTACAGTTCGTCATAGCTCAATGAAGAATTATCTGTGCCAATGACGGATCCCAAAGTACTTAAGTGAAAGGTTTATATATGAATAAACAGACCGTTGCTCTACAAGAAAAAAGGTAGTTTCTTAATGAACCGAAAAAAAAGCGGTGTTTCGGTGAAGTATACTACATGAAAGTAGTATAACTGGCAACTATTGTGCCAGAAAGGATATAATATCATGTATGTAATTTCCTTGCATTAAAAAATGCATGATGTATTATGTATACATTCGGATTGTACGTGTATTATGAATACCTGGGATTGTAGAGTCTGAACTTGTGGCACTCGGGTGCTGGTGCCCGATATGCAAAAGTAATTTAGTAATTTGAAAAGATCAAGAACAAAAAAAACCCTTAAAAATACATACATACCAGATGTTGTAACGCAGCGAACCAACCTGTGATTGGATGGTTAGAGGGTAAATATCAAGATGATATGCCGACTCAGTCTCTCGAAGGTGCTCATAGTGGTAGGGTGTACATGTGCGTGTTCATAAGGATGAGTGTATGCGTGTATGTATGAGTGTTTGCGTCTATACTGTGTTAAAAAAAGATGTTATAGCTGTATAAAATGTTTTCTGAAGAAGTACCTGGCAGCGTATTTTTTTTACGAATTTTTTTCGATCTATCCATCTTCAATCATGGCAGTACAACGAACACCAGAAATAATAAAAATTACATCCAGGTCCGTAGACCACCTAGCGACGACTACAAGCACTGAAGCGACCCGAAGGCGCGCCGCTGTCATCGCCCCTCCCTCGTCGGAGTCGGGCACAACTTGTTGTAGTAGACAGTTGGGAAGTCGTCGTGCTAAGGCCGCATAGGACCAGCGCACCAGAACAGCAACTGCCGCCGATAAAGGATAACGTAGATCGAAAGGATCCAATCCGAAGACACACGAACATAGACGAAAAACAACCAGATCCGAGCAAATCCACCGAGGATAGATCCGCCGGAGACACACCTCCACACGCCCACCAATGATACTAGACGCACCACTGGAACGGGGACTAGGTGGGAAGACCTTTATTCCATCTTCAGGGAGCCGCCGCTGTCTCGTCTTCCTGAGTAGGACACAAACCCTAACAAATCAGAAAGGAACTACTAACAAACGGAGCCCTCTCGCCGGCCCTTGCCAGGATCCACCTCGCCTCCATGGCTCTAGGGCCACCGGAGACGAGCCAGACCTGCGGCGGAGCCGGCAAGAGGCACAAACCCTAGCTTTTTTGGTGGAGGAGGAGGAGGCGGTTCATGTGAGCGACTTTTTTGATTGTACCGTTACCTGGCAGCGTATTGTGCATGACGAAAACCAAAATAAAGACTATGCAAGTAATTACTGTTTATTAGTTTTGTATAATTTGTTTTTTTGGCCTGAGATGAATGGAAGTTTATTCATGTGCTAAACTTTTTATACGGATAAAAATGTAGGTCAACTTTGTTTAATAAATAGTTACGGAATTTTCTGGCTTTTTCTGTAAGTAATAAATTATTTTTTCCTTATCAGCTGCACCTGCGCTCTAGTGCATCAGGGTATTACCCTTGGATTGTATACGTATTATGTACGAAGATGGCTAGCAATTCGTAGTATAATCAATAATTACACAGCCACTCAAGATTTCACAGGACTGGCCTAAAATTACAAGAAAAATAAGGTTGGCTTTCATGTGGTTTATTTAGAGCATCCAATAGAAGATGTAGATGCAGAAATACCTAATTTTTGCATCACCGAGGCCCCAAAACCACTCTCCAACAGATGATGTAGATGCAAATTTTATTACATTTTCGTCACCCAGAAATGTAAAATACAACACATCGCGTTACAAATTTGTATCTCCGGCTGCAGGAGATGCAAACGCCAACCACCAACCGCTGTTCAGTTCATTTCCCCCACCTCATTCTTCTTCCTCCTGCCACCTTGCCGCCGCCCCGTGATTCGGCGGCCGCCCATCGCAGCGTGCCGCCGCTGCCCCGCGACAGATCTGCCATCTCCTATGCCCCCGCTGCCAATCCTGCCGCGTTTCGACCGCCGCCCTCCAACCGACGCCGTGAATCGGTCGATTTTCCACCCGCCGCTGCCCCGCGATCCGGCCGCTGCCCGCCACTCAATTCGGCTCTGTAGCCTTATCCGCCGTTGCCGCAGCCTCCGTTGTCGCCTCAACCTCCCCCTCACTGCCGTGTCGCCGCCCCGCCGCAGCCTCCGTCGTTGCATCAACCTCCCCCGCAGCGCCATCGCCAACCACCACCATGTCGCCTCCCCGCCGTCGCCAACCATCACTGCCCCCCCCCCACGGATCGACACCATGTCGTCGAAGAACACCTCGAAGAGCAAGACGGGGTTCTTCGATGTGAGGGCGAAGCCCTCCGGCAACTTCAGACTGGTGTTCAGCGACGTCGGCCGCCTCTTTTGGCTCGGCACCTACCCCACCTTCCACGAGGCCGTGCGTGCCTATGAAGTGGTGGTGTGGCTTGCCGGGAGGCCGAGGATGGACCTTAACTTCTTGGAGATCGAGACGCGGGCGGATGCGGAGTTGCTCGTGCCAGGGGGCATTCGTATGGAGGAGATCATGACAAAAAAGACGAAGAAGATGAAGAAGAGACCCACCATTGTTGTTAGTCTTGGCAATAGCGACGAGGCGGTGATGGCAAGGTTCATGTGGGAGCATCCAAAGTATGTGCAGGCCGAGCAGGAGTACCTTTGGAAGCGCAATGTCGAGCAGAAGAAGAAGGAGGACGAGGCCGGCCCCTCGACGGCGATCCCCATTGTTTCTTACTCGTCAGACTGGGGTGAGTCGATGGAGGTGGACGAGGGGTGCGACTACCCTAGCAAGGATGAGTTCTGGGAGCAGTTCAAGAGCTCCGACGAGGAGTAGTTTCATCTTCGAGTAGTAGTCGTTGGAGTAGTAGTTTGATGGATATAGTAGTTTGAATTAGTAGTAGTCCTTCAAATTAGAATTATGTTTTAGTTAGAACTATGTTTAATTATGTTGGAAATGAAGTACTAGTTGAAGTTACTATGCTTGAATTATGTTTGAAATGAAGTAGTATTTGAAGTTTCTAAGTTTTACATCTCCATTTACATGACCTATTGGAGTTGCACTTTTACATCTCCGTTTTGCATCATCTATTGGAGTTGGCCCTTTTTTGGAGATGTAAAAAGCACATTTTAGAGATCTATTTTACATCTCCTATTTTACATCTCCAAATTTGCATCTTCTATTGGAGATGCTTGGGGCAACTCTCCTCTTCTTGTGTTGAATGTGAGAGCTGCTCCGTTGTTTTGGAAAAGAAGTAATATGGGAAAAATTTCGATAAAGGGTGCATTTATTATCTCAAAATATAGCATCAAGTCAATACAAATCATGATGAGTAATACCCGGCTCTGCATAATTAAGATGCATGCAGCCAATATCCAAAATGTCAGACAAAAGGAAGAAAAAACCGACATGTGGGCAACAGTAGAGTCCTATAGACCAACACTAAGCCTATGTGGAGAGGGTTGGTGGACTGGACCGGAGATTATTCCGCCACACATGTTGGATAAAAATCTCCGTAGCCATCTCCTCAAACCGCGTACACACTACCTTGATCAACGGTTGGTATTCTGCTTGGTGTAGCGTAGACCACATATGAAGCGAGTGCGAACAACGAAAAATTACCAGCATAGGAGAAGAAGGCTTGTCACTGAAAACCAGACCATTTCTACATAGCCAAATGTGGCACCTCGGCTCAGAGAGACCGGAACATCTTGTATTCCAGCCTAGAGATCAAGTCTTCTGGAATACGTCACTGCTTGGCATAGAACAAATAAGCTCGTATTACAAATGATATGGATACAATGGTTCCGATATCACAGCGAATTACATCGGCACGGCGACACTACGCCTTCTCAGGTTGCTCTATGCTAGAAGCAGAACAACTCGTATCAGCGGAACAACGACGGCAGCGATGGACTCCACTCCGCAGGGACTCTGGCTGGAACGCGTATCCTAGCTCGCAAACTCGGGAACCTTGACAAGCAATCAATCACGGCATGACCTGCAAACTGGGCACGCCAGGTGAGTACTTTGAATGTATTCGCAAGCTCACATCAACTAAAGCAACCAAGACAAACAACAACATGGCATTTACAGGTTAAAGATCAATGATGGACATGATATTATTAGAACAACATAAGCATGACATGAACATACCAACATGATGATACTAGCATGCAGCATGTTTAAATTATCATGGTTCAACTTACCCTGCTCGAGGGTTTCTCGAGACCACCACATATGTATCAACATACCAACTTGGGCATCACACGATCACCTCAGGACCAACCAAGCTTGGTATTAACAATACCGTAGTGATCACCTAACCACAAGTAGCTTGATCTTTACCCGGGATCATCACATGACACTATAAACATCAACCAACTTCGGTATCCACGATACCGCTGTGATCCTCTAATGATCACATAAAGATCAACCAACTTCTTTCATCATCGAACCGGAGTTGTTTATTATTCAGGTTATTATTACTGTTGACCCATATTGTGACCTACTACGAACTGGGCCCATATCCGCGGGTGCGGTTATCGATAGATTATACACTCTGCAGAGGTTAGTACACTATACCCACACCACAGAACCCATGGCCTCGTGCTCGCATTCGGGTGGACCAACGGCGTTCCGACAAAACCAATCTATTGGATGACACTCTCCCGACCACTCCGACAAACTCCCCTTTGGGCTAAATCCTAGATGGCCCTGATGTCACTGCGTGACACCCAACGGCCACCGTCGTTGCAAAATAAAAACGGTCCCAAACGGGGACATGTGCACATTACCAAACTCGGGCTCACAAGGATTATGGCCACCTACCTGATCAGGGTATTAGCACGCGCACATAACCTTCCCTAGTTGGAGGCACCAACGAGAGGCATGCCAATAGACCGCATTAAGTCCTTCCAAAAAAGGCAAATGTGGTTGCACTGGTCAGCTCATCTCGATGGCACTATGACTCAGCCAACAAGTGTTCAAGTTCATTTAATATCCGGTTAAACTTGAAAAGTAAATAGATGAGCCATAATAAAGTAACATGATGAAATGACAATGCATAAGAGCATGATATCAACATGAACATGGATAGGAGGTATAACCATATGCAACCTTAGCATCAACTATAATAAAACAGTAGATGCAGATGAACATGGCATAGCGATGATCATGTATATCACAAGTACTTTACATAACTGCGATAATAATCCATCGGAGAACATCACTATTACCAGCATGTCCTACTAATAAGCATGACATACGAGAATAATACTAGCATGTAGTAACATGCTAAAAAGGTGCATAAGAAGATAGCATGATGATAAGCATGGATCCACAAGAATAACCGAAACAGTAATAACAATAGCAACTGAGCGAGCAATTATTAAATATTCAAGTGGAAACCATGGATACTGCAAATCCATCATGCAAGTGGCTGTCCTGGATTGCCTGGGGATGAATAATACACCAGGAGGAAGTGCGAGGAACTCGAGGAAGAAAATGTAATCTTACCCAAAACAGAGCCAGAATACGCTTTCCTAGTGGGGAAGACGTATTCCTGGAACTGCGCTTCCACTTATCCAGCTGTACAGGGGGTCGCGGTCGGTGACAGGTTGGTCCAATCGGATCTCTCTCTCCTCCCGCCTCCTTCTTCTTCTCTCGTCGCCTGCTCGCAGAACAGAGGGAGGTCACTGACGTCGGCGCTCGTCCCGCTGACTCCGGCCATCATCCGCGGCACTCCGACCACCGGTGAGCTCGGGAGGGAACACCGCTTCCATCCTGGCACCGGACGAATGCCGGGGAGGGCTGGGCTGGCGGCGGCTTGGAGGCCCGCGGGCAAGGCTGGCTTCGGGGCATACATGCACCCTGGGGACGAACTGAAGAAATGCGGAGCACCGTAGGGACCTGGGGAGTTCTCTGGTGGTGGAAAGATGACGGGAAAAGCTCCGGTGAGTGCGAATTTAGGCGGAAGGATGTGCCGGCCATGGAGGCAAGGGGAGGGCAGGAGAGCTCCTGGAGATTGGGGAAGAGGTTGGGGAGAGCTAGTGGAGGGAGTTGAGGCTGCTGGATGGCTCGGAGGGGCTCGGGCGGCTTATATTGCCGAGGCGAGATACCCATGGCCGGAGTCCGCCGCGAGAGTCCGGCCAATGCTCCGACAGGGATAGGGCTCATGGGTGGGCGTGGACAGGACGGGAGAGAGCAGTGGAGGTCAGGGAGCAGAGCAAGTTGCCAAGGGCACGGGGAGGAAGGGGCCGAGGCGTGAACAGAGCCGAACGACCACTGTTCGCTCGTGGACGCGCGGTGGCTAGCACCGGGAGGATGCTACCAGTGGTGAACAGGGGCTAGACATGGACGGGAGGGAAGGAGAGGTCACCTCGGCACTCAGGGACGCGAGAACCGCCGGGAAGCGGAGTACTGATACGTCTCCGTCGTATCTATAATTTTTGATTGTTCCATGCCAATATTTTACAACTTTCATATACTTTTAGCAACTTTTTATACTATTTTTGGGACTAACATATTGATCTAGTGCCCAGTGCCAGTTCCTGTTTGTTGCATGTTTTATGTTTCGCAGAAATCCCATATCAAACGGAGTCCAAACGGGATAAAAACGGACGGAGAATTTATTTTGGAATATTTGTGATTTTTGAGAAGTAAAATCAACGCGAGACGGTGCCCGAGGTGGCCACGAGGGTGGGGCCCACGCCCACTCCAGGTGGGCGCCCCCGCCGTCGTGGGCCCCTCGTAAGGCGGTTGATGCTCTACTTTGGCCGCAAGAAAGCTAATTTTTGGAAAAAAGATCTGGGCGAAGGTTTCAATCCAATAGGAGTTACGGATCTCCATATATATACGAAACGGTGAAAGGGCAGCAGACGAGAACGCAGAAACAGAGAGAGACAGAGAGACAGATCCAATTTCGGAGGGGCTCTCGCCCCTCCCACGCCATGGAGGCCAAGGACCAGAGGGGAAACCCTTCTCCCATCTAGGGAGGAGGTCAAGGAAGAAGAAGACAAAGGGGCCCCCTCTCCCCTTCTCTTCCGGTGGCGCCGGAACGCTGCTGTGGCCATCATCATCACCGCAATCTTCACCAACAACTTCACCGCCATCATCACCAACTCTCCCCCCTCTATGCAGCGGTGTAACCTCTCTCTTACCTGCTGTAATCTCTACTTAAACATGGTGCTCAACGCTATATATTATTTCCCAATGATGTATGGCTATCCTATGATGTTTGAGTAGATCCATTTTGTCCTATGGGTTCTTTGATGATCAAGATTGGTTTGAGTTGCATGTTTTATTATTGGTGCTGTTCTATTGTGCTCTCCCTGTCGCGCAAGCGTGAGGGATCCCCGCTGTAGGGTTTGCAATATGTTCATGATTTGCTTATGGTGGGTGGCGTGAGTGACAGAAGCACAGACCCGAGTAAGTAGGTTGTTTGCGTATGGGATAAAGAGGACTTGATACTTTAATGCTATGGTTGGGTTTTACCTTAATGATCTTTAGTAGTTGCGGATGCTTGCTTGAATTCCAATCATAAGTGCATATGATCCAAGTAGAGAAAGTATGTTAGCTTATGCCTCTCCCTCAAATAAAATTGCAATAATGATTACCGGTCTAGTTATCGATTGCCTAGGGACAAATAACTTCCTCGTAACAAAAAGCTCTCTACTAAAACTAATTTAGTTGTGTCTTTACCTAAACAGCCCCTAGATTTTATTTACGTGCTCTTTATTATCTTGCAACCTATCCAACAACACCTACAAAGTACTTCTAATTTCATACTCGTTCTAGGTAAAGAAAACGTCGAGCATGCGTAGAGTTGTATCGGTGGTCGATAGAACTTGAGGGAATATTTGTTCTAGCTTTAGCTCCTCGTTGGGTTCAACACTCTTACTTATCGAAAGAGGCTACAATTGATTCCCTATACTTGTGGGTTATCAAGACCTTTTTCTGGCGCCGTTGGCGGGGAGCAATAGCGTGGGGTGAATATTCTTGTGTGTGCTTGTTTGCTTTATCACTAAGTAATTTTTATTTGCTGTTCTTAGTTGTTCTCTATCTTTAGTTATGGATATGGAACACGAAATACCAAAACAATTAGGTGTACTTGCTGCTCATGGAGATGGAGAACCTCCTAAAACCCTCGATGCTTGTTATGTGACAGATATTATGTACTACTTTGATAATCCAGAGAAAACCCCATTCAATTTGGTAATGGGAGTAACGTTGGATCAACGTGAATACTTCAGGGATTATCGCTTGACACAAAAAGGGAAACTATTATGGGATCAAATTTATATATTGAAGTGGTATGCTCGGCAAGTATGCTTGAGTTATGATTATACTTGTTGCTCTAGGATGAAGGCTCCACACCTTCCCTTTTCATGAAAATTTAATGATAATAAAACCTTAGCTTCTTATGCTAATGGTATATATGATTACTATGATGTGGAACAAATAGAAGAATTTGTTGCTTTTATGGGTGCTTATGAAATTGAATCTATGTTTAAAGAGTTTGAAGATTTTGATGATGTTGTTTATAGACCTGAAAATTTAGCTATCCTTAAATATTGTTATGAGAATTATGAATACAATTCTGAATTAATGCACTTATTGAGAAAGTCTCCCCTGTCCAAGAAGAGACTAATATTTTGCAGGAATCTATGGAAGAAGAAATTGATGAAACTGTGAGCTCATTGGATGAAAAAGATGAGGAGGAGAGCGAAGAACAAAAGGAGGAAGAGCGGATTGATCACCCGTACCCACCTTCTAATGAGAGTAACTCTTCAACTCATACATTGTTTAATTCCCCTTCGTGCTTACCGAAGGATGATTGCTATGATGACTGTTATGATCCCTTTGATACTTTTGAAATATCCCTTTTTGATGATGCTTGCTATGCTTGTGGCCAAGATGCCAATATGAATTATGCTTATGGAGATGAACTTGCTATAGTTCCTTATGTTAAACAGGAAATTCTTGCTATTGCACCCACACATGACAGTCCTATTATCTTTTTGAATTCTCCCGACTACACTATATCGGAGAAGTTTGTGCTTATTAAGGATTATGTTGATGGGTTGCCTTATACCGTTACACATGATGATTTTGATAGATATAATATGCATGTGCTTGCTGCTCCTACTTGCAATTATTATGAGAGAGGAACTATATCTCCACCTCTCTATGTTTCCAACATGATAAAATTGCAAGAAACTTTTTATACTATGCATTGGCCTTTACTTTGTCTGCATGAATTGTTCTTTTATGACATGCCGATGCATAAGAAGAGAGTTAGACTTCGTCATTACATGATATATGTTACTTTGTGCTCACTACTAAATTACAAATCATTGTTAATTAAAATTGGCTTTGATATACCTTGGGATCCGAGTGGATTCACTACTTGAGCACTATATGCCTAGCTTAATGGCTTTAAAGAAAGCACTGCCAGAGAGACAACCCGGAAGTTTTAGAGAGTCATTTATTTCTGTTGAGTGCTTTTATATAGTTTAAAAACAAAAAAAATAAAGAGGGGAACCTAATTTTTTTTCAAAAAGAAAAGCGAAAGTGAGAAAGACGAGCATTGTTGAAGTGGGAGCTAGCCTTGAACTTTGTTCATGCTCACGGAAACTTTGTGAATCTTGATTACAGAAACTTTTCAACAAAAATAATTATCCCCTTGTACAATTCCATTGTATTATAAAAATAATGTGCCAAGGTTTGCCTTTGGATGTTTACAATGCTTGTTGGTTTGTACGGTGCAGGACAGAAACTTTGGCTATAGTGTGCGATTTTTCATTTTTTACTGGACGTCAAATGGTTCTGATTCTTTTTGCACTGTCTTTATATACAAATTGTTTATTTTTCCTAATTTTGGCAGAAATTTTCAAGTTAATGTTCAGATTATTACAGACTGTTCTATTTTAGACAGATTCTGTTTTTGATGCATAGTTTGCTTGTTTTGATGAAAGTATCAATTTATATCAGTGGATTAAGCCATGAAAAACTATATTACAGTAGACACAATGCAAAAACAAAATATGAATTGGTTTGCAACAGTACTTAGAGTAGTGATTTGCTTTATTATACTAACGGATCTTACCGAGTTTCCTCTTGAAGTTTTCTCTGGATGAAGTGTTCGATGATCGAGGAGGTCTCGATGTGAGAAGAAGGAAGAGAGTCAAGAGCTCAAGCTTGGGGATGCCCAAGGCACCCCAAGTAAATATTCAAGGAGACTCAAGCGTCTAAGCTTGGGGATGCCCCAGAAGGCACCCCCTCTTTCTTCAACAAGTATCGGTATGTTTTCGGATTCGTTTCGTTCATGCGATATGTGCAATCTTGGAGCGTCTTTTGCATTTAGTTTTCACTTTTCTTTTCTTTTTGCACCATGCTGGTATGAGATGGTACTTGGTTGATTTATAGAATGCTCTTTGCACTTCACTTATATCTTTTGAGTATGGCTTTATAGAATGCTTCATGTGCTTCACTTATATCATTTGAAGTTTGGATTGCATGTTTCTCTTCACATAGACAACCGCCATTTGTAGAATGCTCTTTTGCTTCACTTATATTTGTTAGAGCGTGAAAATATCTTTTGTAGAAAGAATTAAACTCTCTTGCTTCACTTATATCTATTTAGAGAGATGACAGGAACTGGTCATTCACATGGTTAGTCATAATATCCTACATAAAACTTGTAGATCGCTGAATATGATATGTTTGATTCCTTGCAATAGTTTTGCGATATAAAGATGGTGATATTAGAGTCATGCTAGTGGGTAGTTGTGGATTTTAGAAATACTTGTGTTGAGGTTTGTGATTCCCCTAGCATGCACGTATGGTGAACCGTTATGTGATGAAGTCGGAGCATGATTTATTTATTGATTGTCTTCCTTATGAGTGGCGGTCGGGGACGAGCGATGGTCTTTTCCCACCAATCTATCCCCCTAGGAGCATGCGCGTAGTACTTTGTTTCGATGACTAATAGATTTTTGCAATAAGTATATGAGTTCTTTTTGACTAATGTCGAGTCCATCGATTATACGCACTCTCACCCTTCCATCATTGCTAGCCTCTTCGGGACCGTGCATTGCCGTTTCTCACCTCGAGAGTTGGTGCAAACTTCGCAGGTGCATCCAAACCCCATGATACGATACACTCTATCACACATAAACCTCCTGATATCTTCCTCAAAACAGCCACCATACCTACCTATCATGGCATTTCCATAGCCATTCAGAGATATATTGCCATGCAACTTCCATCATCATATACATGACTTGAGCATTTAGTGTCATATTGCTTTGCATGATCGTAAGATAGCTAGCATGATGTTTCCATGGTTTGTCCGTTTTTTGATGTCATTGCTACGCTAGATCATTGCACATCCGGGTACACCGCCGGAGGCATTCATATAGAGTCATATCTTTGTTGTAGTATCGAATTGTAATGTTGAGTTGTAAGTAAATAAAAGTGTGATGATCATCATTATTAGAACATTGTACCATGTGAGGTTATCAAAATAAAAGAGGCCAAAGAAGCCCAAATAAAGAAAGAGGCCAAAGAAGCCCACCAAAAAAATAAAAAAATAATAAAAAAAGAAAGAAAGTGAGAGAAAAAGAGAGAAGGGGCAATGTTACTATCCTTTTACCACACTTGTGCTTCAGAGTAGCACCATGTTCCTCATATAGAGAGTCTCTTGAGTTATCACTTTCCTATACTAGTGGGAATTTTCATTATAGAACTTGGCTTGTATATTCCGATGATGGGCTTCCACAAATGCCCGAGGTCTTCATGAGCAAGCAAGTTGGATGCACACCCACTTAGTTTCCAGTTTGAGCTTTCATACACTTATAGCTCTTAGTGCATCCGTTGCATGGCAATCCCTACTCCTCACATTGACATCAATTGATGGGCATCTCCATAGCCCGTTGATTAGCTGCGTCGATGTGAGACTTTCTCCTTTTTGTCTTCTCCACACAACCTCCACCATCATATTCTATTCCACCTATAGTGCTATGTCCATGGCTCACGCTCATGTATTCCGTGAAACTTGAAAAGGTTTGAGAACATCAAAAGTATGAAACAATTGCTTGGCTTGTCATCGGGGTTGTGCATGATTTGAATATTTTGTGTGGTGAAGATGGAGCATAGCCAGATTATATGATTTTGTAGGGATAACTTTCTTTGGCCTTGTTATTTTGAAAAGACATGATTGCTTTATTAGTAGGCTTGAAGTATTATTGTTTTTATGTCAAATGATAGACTATTGCTTTGAATCACTCGTGTCTTAATATTCATGCCATGATTAGATACATGATCAAGATTATGCTAGGTAGCATTCCACATCAAAAATTATATTTTTTTATCATTTACCTACTCGAGGACGAGCAGGAATTAAGCTTGGGGATGATGATACGGCTCCGTCGTATCTATAATTTTTGATTGTTCCATGCCAATATTCTACAACTTTCATATACTTTTGGCAACTTTTTATACTATTTTTGGGACTAACATACTGATCCAGTGCCCAGTGCCAGTTCCTGTTTGTTGCATGTTTTATGTTTCACAGAAACCCCATATCAAACGGAGTCCAAGCGGGATAAAAACGGACGTAGAATTATTTTCGAATATTTGTGATTTTTGGGAAGTAAAATCAATGCGAGACGGTGCCCGAGGTGGCCACGAGGGTGGGGCCCACGCCCACTCCAGGTGGGCGCGCCCCCACCCTCGTGGGCCCCTCGTAAGGCGGTTGATGCTCTACTTTGGCCGCAAGAAAGCTAATTTTTGGAAAAAGATCTGGGCAAAGGTTTCAATCCAATCGGAGTTACGGATCTCCATATATATACGAAACGGTGAAAGGGCAGCAGACG
Organism: Aegilops tauschii subsp. strangulata; assembly: GCF_002575655.3. Classification (NCBI taxonomy): domain Eukaryota; kingdom Viridiplantae; phylum Streptophyta; class Magnoliopsida; order Poales; family Poaceae; genus Aegilops; species Aegilops tauschii. Next base: position 20,660,110 of record NC_053036.3, read on the forward strand.
AGATCGCAGAAACAGGGAGAGACAGAGAGACAGATCCAATCTTGGAGGGGCTCTCGCCCCTCCCACGCCATGGAGGCCAAGGACCAGAGGGGAAACCCTTCTCCCATCTAGGGAGGAGGTCAAGGAAGAAGAAGACGAAGGGGCCCCCTCTCCCCTTCTCTTCTGGTGGCGCCGGAACGCTGCCGTGGCCATCATCATCACCGCAATCTTCACCAACAACTTCACCGCCATCATCACCAACTCTTCCCCCCTCTATGCAGTGGTGTAACCTCTCTATTACCCGTTGTAATCTCGACTTAAACATGGTGCTCAACGCTATTTATTATTTCCCAATGATGTATGGCTATCCTATGATGTTTGAGCAGATCCGTTTTGTCCTATGGGTTATTTGATGATCAAGATTGGTTTGAGTTGCATGTTTTATTATTGGTGCTGTCCTATGGTGCTCTTTGTGTCGCGCAAGCGTGAGGGATCCCCGCTGTAGGGTTTGCAATATGTTCATGATTTGCTTATGGTGGGTGGCGTGAGTGACAGAAGCACAGACCCGAGTAAGTAGGTTGTTTGCGTATGGGATAAAGAGGACTTGATACTTTAATGCTATGGTTGGGTTTTACCTTAATGATCTTTAGTAGTTGTGGATGCTTGCTAGAGTTCCAATCATAAGTGCATATGATCCAAGTAGAGAAAGTATGTTAGCTTATGCCTCTCCCTCAAATAAAATTTCAATAATGATTACCGGTCTAGTTATCGATTGCCTAGGGACAAATAACTTCCTCGTAACAAAAATCTCTCTACTAAAACTAATTTAGTTGTGTCTTTACCTATACAGCCCCTAGCTTTTATTTACGTGCTCTTTATTATCTTGCAACCTATCCAACAGCACCTACAAAGTACTTCTAGTTTCAGACTCGTTCTAGGTAAAGCGAACGTCGAGCGTGCGTAGAGTTGTATCGGTGGTCGATATAACTTGAGGGAATATTTGTTCTACCTTTAGCTCCTCGTTGGGTTCTACACTCTTACTTATCGAAAGAGGCTACAATTGATCCCCTATACTTGTGGGTTATCAAGGACCGACGCGTCCCATTGCACAGAGCGCGCCACAGCGCGCAGAGCGCGTGCACAGGCGTGCAAACGTATCGTCACCGCGTAGACTGGCAGGGATAGGATCAGAGAAGATTGCAAACGTTGTCTGGGGTGTTGTCCTTACTCCATATGACAGTCTAGAGTTGATAGATCAAAGAAAGGAGCTCTGTTTTGATGGGAGGCCTCACTAAAAGTTTGTTGTAGCAAAATTGGTTGCATTACTGTGATGAACATAGAAGGGTTAATAGGACGACTTGATGTCTGGGAGGTTTAGTGTAGGAAGGACTACTGTCCTACTAATTTTGAGGTGATTTGGACCGTGATTTAATATAATTGCTTAACAACTGCACAAGCTGGTCCAGAATCAAGATCATGAAGTGGCACTCACTAGGAGGGTTGGATTGGGCTAAAACTTGGTGGCGGGGGGGGGGGGGTCATTTAGGCATAAGAAGAAACTATATAAACTTCATGCCATTTGGACATGCCAAAATGGCACTTCCTTCACAGTGGTCTTCTCTGGACAGAATATTGAGAAAATTCTAGAGAAATATTGGATAAATGAAATGTGCCCAAATTTTGTGGACATGAGTTATATGGATAGAAGAAGGTCCTGGTAAACTTTCAGAATTTATGGAGCAATAGAAAATATAGTTGCTTCACAACCTGAAAATATGAAGCAAAGATTGGATGGGGTGCTCACCATGAGCATGGAAGTATGGATATTTTTACATATCCAAGGTTCATATGGTCCAATGAAATTTTGAGAATTTTGTGGGAATTTTAAGAAAGACAAAAATATAGGTTGCTTCACAAGTTAGGGAAAAATATTATTCCTTTAATAGAAAAAGGATTATTCCCAAGAAAAAGAATTTGGGATTGGGCTAAGATGAAAATGACATGGTCTTGGGATGGATTTGAGCATGACAAGCCACTTGGGAGAGGAACCAAAGGTGTTCTCCTCAGGTTTCAAGACCACAGAGCCACAGAAAAGCAATTTCAAATAAAATCTCAAAGAAATTCAAAAGAAAAAGAAAGGGCCAAAAATCAGGGTGTGACAAACCTTCCCCCCTTAAAAAAATCTTGTCCTCAAGATTTGGTTGCTCACTGAATAAGTATGAATATTATGACTTAAGGAAACCATTTCCAACTCAGGTATCCTTTTTTATATGATGTTCCCATTGAATTTCATGTGCTCTGGGTGGTTTGCTTCTCTGTATCCGCATTCTGACAGGTATCACCTCACCTATTCATCCTTACAATGGCTCCAATTCTTTTATATCTACCGGCTTAACTGGGCGCGGTAGATTATCATGACTACAATTTATGCCCTTCTCACAAGTCTGAGAATGATTTCCAAGAGACATGGCATTCCTTTATCTAGCTCTAACTATATTCCATTGGGTTGTGAACCAATCCGGATCTGTGTCGAAGCTAGCATAAACGAGAAACATGTCCTTAGTACTTTTTAGGTACTTCGGGATGTTCTTGACCACTGTCCAGTAATCTACTGATACGTCTCCAATGTATCTATAACTTTTTATTGTTCCATGCTATTAAAGTATCATCCTTGGATGTTTTATACTCATTTACTAGCAACGTTATATCATTTTTTGGGACTAACCTATTGACATAGTGCCCAGTGCCAGTTGTTGTTTCCTGCTTGTCTTTTACTTTGCAGAATATCAATACCAAACGAAGTCCAAATGCCACGAATCTTTTTGGAGATTTTTTTCTAGATAGAAGACACCCTAGGAGCCAAAGAAGTGTACTATAGGAGGCCCGTGGGGCCCACTAGGCACCAAGCACGCCCTGCTGGGTAGTGGGGCCCATAGGAAGCTTCTCCACCAAGCTTCTCCTTTATAAATACTAAAAAATTCCAAAAACCCTAGGGGAGTCGACGAAACACAATTCCAGCCGCCGCAAGTTCCAGAACCACGAGATCCAATCTAGAGGCCTTTTCCGGCACTCTGCCGGAGGGGTCAACAATCACGGAGGGGTTATTCATCATCACCCATGCCACTCCGATGATGCGTGAGTAGTTTACCACAGACCTACGGGTTCGTAGGCAATAGCTAGATGGCTTCTTATCTCTTTTTGATCTTCAATATAATGTTCTCCTCGATGTTCTTCGAGATCTATTTCATGTAATGACTTTTTGTGGTGTGTTTGTTGGGATCTGATGAATTGTGAGTTTATGATCAGATCTATCCATGAATATTATTTGAGTCTTTGTTGAACACTTTTATGCATGATTGTTATAGCCTCGTATTTGTTCTCTGAAACTTTGGTTTGGTTTGGCCAACTAGATTGATTTTTCTTGCCATGGGAAGAATTGCTTTGTGGTGGGTTCGATCTTGCGGTGCTTAGACATGACACGCATGTATCGTTGCCACTAAGGATAAAAATATGGGGTCTATTCCTACATGAATAGATCTTGTCTACATCATGTCATCATTCTTATTACATCACTCTGTTTTTCCATGAACTTAATACACAAGATGCATGCTGGATAGCGGTCGATGTGTAGATCTTGTAGTTGATTACTACATGGTTTATTTGGTGGAAGACTATATGTTCAGATCTATTATGCTATTTAACACCCCTCTGATCTTGAGCATGATTAGCATTTGTGAGTAGTTACTTTTTCTCTTGAGGTCTCGGGAGAAATCTTGTTGCAAGTAATCATGTGAACTTGATATGTGTTCGATATATTGATGGTATGTATGTTGTGATTCCCTTAGTGGTGTCATGTGAACGTCGAAATACATTGTGGAGTAGTTATTAGATGATGGGTTGCGAGAGTGACCGAAGCTTAAACCTAGTTTATGCACTACTTCTTAAGGGACTCATTTGGATCCAAAAGTTTAATGCTATGGTTAGATTTTATCTTAATACTTTTCTCGTAGTGGCAGATGCTTGCGAGGAGATTAATCATAAGTAGGATGTTTGTTCCAGTAAGAACATCACCTAAGCACCGGTCCACCCACATATCAAATTATCGTAGTAGCGAACACGAATCAAACAGACATGATGAAAGTGACTAGATGAAATTCCCCTATACCGTCAAGAACGCTTTGCTTATCGTAAGAGACCATTTTGGCCTGTCCTTTGCAAAAAAGGATTGGGCTACCTTGCTGCATATTATTTTTCATTACCGTTACTTGCTCGTTACAAATTATCTTGCTATCAAACTACTCGTTACTTATAGTTTCAGTGCTTGCAGAGAATACCTTGCTGACAACCACTTGTCACTACCTTTTGCTCCTCGTTGGGTTCGACACTCTTACTTATCGAAAGGACTACTATTGATCCCCTATACGTGTGGTTGATCAGCTTCTATATCCACGAAAAGCAATCTAGACCCCGTTCCAGCACCCTGCCGGAGGGGGAAATCATCACACCATCTTCATCATCCCCTCGGCCAGCATAATGAGGAGGGAGAAGTCCACCCTCGGTGCTGAGGGTTTGTACCAGTAGCTATGTTTTTAATCTCTCTCTCTCTCATGTTCTTGATTTGACACGATCTTGATGTATCACGAACTTGTTGGGAATCGTAGCATAATTTTAAAATTTTCCTACGCTCACCAAGATGCATCTATGGAGTATACTGGCAACGAGGGGAAGGGAGTGCATCTACATACCCTTGTAGATCGCGAGCGGAAGCGTTCCAATGAACGTGGATGAGGGAGTCGTACTCGCCGTGATCCAAATCACCGATGACCGAGTGCCGAACGGACAGCACCTCCGCGTTCAACACACGTACGGTGTAGCGACGTCTCCTCCTTCTTGATCCAGCAAGGGGGAAGGAGAGGTTGATGGAGATCCAGCAGCACGACGGCGTGGTGGTGGATGTAGCGGGTCTCCGGCAGGGCTTCGCCGAGCTTCTGCGAGAGAGAGAGAGAGGTGTTGCAGGGGAGGAGGGAGGCGCCCAAGGCTGTGGGTGCTGCCCTCCCTCCCCCTTTATATAGGCCCGTGGGGGGTGCGCCAGCCCTGGGAGATGGGATCTCCAAGGGGGGGGGGCGGCGGCCAAGGGGGGAAGGGGTTGCCTTGCCCCCCAAGGCAAGGGGGAAGCTCCCCCCCCAGGGTTCCCAACCCTAGGCGCATGGGGGGAGGCCCAGGGGGGCGCCCCAGCCCACTAAGGGCTGGTTCCCTTCCACTTTCAGCCCACGGGGCCCTCCGGGATAGGTGGCCCCACCCGGTGGACCCCCTGGACCCTTCCGGTGGTCCCGGTACAATACCGGTTACCCCCGAAACTTTCCCGGTGGCCGAAACTTGACTTCCTATATATAATTCTTCACCTCCGGACCATTCCGGAACCTCTCGTGACGTCTGGGATCTCATCCGGGACTCCGAACAACTTTCGGGTTTCCGCATACATATATCTCTACAACCCTAGCGTCACCGGACCTTAAGTGTGTAGACCCTACGGGTTCGGGAGACATGCAGACATGACCGAGACGCCTCTCCGGTCAATAACCAACAGCGGGATCTGGATACCCATGTTGGCTCCCACATGTTCCACGATGATCTCATCGGATGAACCACGGTGTCGAGGATTCAATCAATCCGTATGCAATTACCTTTGTCAATCGGTATGTTACTTGCCCGAGATTCGATCGTCGGTATCCCAATACCTTGTTCAATCTCGTTACCGGCAAGTCTCTTTACTCGTACCGCAATGCATGATCCCGTGACTAACGCCTTAGTCACATTGAGCTCATTATGATGATGCATTACCGAGTGGGCCCAGAGATACCTCTCCGTCACACGGAGTGACAAATCCCAGTCTCGATCCGTGCCAACCCAACAGACACTTTCGGAGATACCCGTAATGCACCTTTATAGTCACCCAGTTACGTTGTGACGTTTGGCACACCCAAAGCACTCCTACGGTATCCGGGAGTTGCACGATCTCATGGTGTAAGGAAAAGATACTTGACATTGGAAAAGCTCTAGCAAACGAAACTACACGATCTTTTATGCTATGCTTAGGATTGGGTCTTGTCCATCACATCATTCTCCTAATGATGTGATCCCGTTATCAATGACATCCAATGTCCATAGTCAGGAAACCATGACTATCTGTTGATCAACGAGCTAGTCAACTAGAGGCTTACTAGGGACACGTTGTGGTCTATGTATTCACACATGTATTACGATTTCCAAACAATACAATTATAGCATGAATAATAGACAATTACCATGAACAAAGAAATATAATAATAACCATTTATTATTGCCTCTAGGGCATATTTCCAACAGTCTCCCACGGGCACTAGAGTCAATAATCTAGTTACATTGTGATGAATCGAACACCCATTGCGTCCTAGTGTAGATCATGTTTTACCCTAGGGAGAGGTTTAGTCAACGGATCTGCTACATTCAGGTCCGTGTGTACTTTACAAATATCTATGTCTCCATTTTGAACACTTTCACGAATGGAGTTGAAGCGACGCTTGATATGCCTGGTCTTCCTGTGAAATCTGGGCTCCTTCGCAAGGGCAATAGCTCCAGTGTTGTCACAGAAGAGAGTCATTGGGCCCGACGCATTGGGAATCACCCCTAGGTCGGTAATGAACTCCTTCATCCAGACTGCTTCCTGTGCTGCCTCCGAGGCTGCCATGTATTCCGCTTCACATGTAGATCCCGCCACGACGCTTTGCTTGCAACTGCACCAGCTTACTGCTCCTCCATTCAAAATATACACGTATCCAGTCTGTGACTTCGAGTCATCCAGATCTGTGTCGAAGCTAGCGTCGACGTAACCCTTTACGACGAGCTCTTCGTCACCTCCCTAAACGAGAAACATATCCTTAGTCCTCTTCAGGTACTTCAGGATATTCTTGACCGCTGTCCAGTGTTCCTTGCCGGGATTACTTTGGTACCTTCCTACCAAACTTACGGCAAGGTTTACATCAGGTCTGGTACACAGCATGGCATACATAATAGACCCTATAGCCGAGGCATAGGGGATGACACTCATCTCTTCTATATCTTCTGCCGTGGTCGGGCATTGAGCCGTGCTCAATTGCACACCTTGCAATATAGGCAAGAACCCCTTCTTGGACTGATCCATACTGAACTTCTTCAATATCTTATCAAGGTATGTACTCTGTGAAAGACCAATGAGGCGTCTCGATCTATCTCTATAGATCTTGATGCCTAATATATAAGCAGCTTCTCCAAGGTCCTTCATTGAAAACACTTATTCAAATAGGCCTTTATATTTTCCAAGAATTATATATCATTTCCCATCAATAATATGTCATCCACATATAATATGAGAAACGCTACAGAGCTCCCACTCACTTTCTTGTAAACACAGGCTTCTCCATAAGTCTGTGTGAACCCAAACGCTTTGATCATCTCATCAAAGCGAATGTTCCAACTCCGAGATGCTTGCACCAGCCCATAGATTGAGCGCTGGAGCTTGCATACTTTGTTAGCATTCTTAGGATCAACAAAACCTTCCGGCTGCATCATATACAACTCTTCCTTAAGGAAGCCGTTAAGGAATGTTGTTTTGACGTCCATCTACCATATCTCATAATCATAGTATGCGGCAATTGCTAACATGATTCGGACAGACTTCAGCTTGGCTACGGGTGAGAAAGTCTCATCGTAGTCAACCCCTTGAACTTGTCGATAACCCTTAGCGACAAGTCGAGCTTTGTAGATGGTCACATTACCATCCGCGTCCGTCTTCTTCTTAAAGATCCATTTGTTTTCTATGGCTCGCCGCTCATCGGGCAAGTCAGTCAAAGTCCATACTTTGTTTTCATACATGGATTCTATCTCGGATTTCATGGCTTCTAGCCATTTGTCGGAATCCAGGCCCGCCATCGCTTCTTCATAGTTCGAAGGTTCACCGTTGTCTAACAACATGATTTCCAGGACAGGGTTGCCGTACCACTCTGGTGCGGAATGTGTCCTTGTGGACCTACGAAGTTCAGTAACTTGATCCGAAGCTTCATGATCATCATCATTAACTTCCTCCCCAGTCGGTGTAGGCGCCACAGGAACATTTTCCCGCGCTGCATTACTTTCCGGCTCAGAAGGGGTGACTACCACCTCATCAAGTTCCACTTTCCTCCCACTCAATTCTTTCGAGAGAAACTCCTTCTCCAGAAAGGACCCGTTCTTGGCAACGAAGATCTTGCCTTCGGATCTGAGGTAGAAAGTATACCCAATAGTTTCCTTAGGGTATCCTATGAAGACGCATTTTTCCGATTTGGGTTCGAGCTTTTCAGGTTGAAGTTTCTTGGCATAAGCATCGCATCCCCAAACTTTTAGAAACGACAGCTTAGGTTTCTTCCCAAACCATAATTCATACGGTGTCGTCTCAACGGATTTCGACGGAGCCCTATTTAAAGTGAATGCGGCAGTCTCTAAAGCATAGCCCCAAAATGAGAGCGGTAAATCGGTAAGAGACATCATAGATCGCACCATATCCAATAGAGTGCGATTACGACGTTCGGACACACCATTTCTCTGAGGTGTTCCAGGCGGCGTTAGTTGTGAAACTATTCCACATTTCCTTAAGTGTGCACCAAACTCGTAACTTAAATATTCTCCACCACGATCTGATCGTAGGAATTTTATTCTCCTGTCACGTTGATTCTCAACCTCACTCTGAAATTCTTTGAACTTTTCAAAGGTTTCAGACTTGTGTTTCATCAGGTAGACATATCCATATCTACTTAAATCATCAGTGAGAGTGAGAACATAACGATATCCTCCGCGAGCCTCAACACTCATTGGACCACACACATCGGTATGTATGATTTCCAATAAGTTGGTTGCTCGCTCCATTGTTCCGGAGAACGGAGTCTTGGTCATCTTACCCATGAGGCATGGTTCACACGTGTCAAATGATTCGTAATCAAGAGACTCCAAAAGTCCATCTGCATGGAGCTTCTTCATGCATTTGACACCAATGTGACCAAGGCGGTAGTGCCACAAGTATGTGGGACTATCGTTATCAACTTTACATCTTTTGGTATTCACACTATGAACATGTGTAACATCACGTTCGAGATTCATCAAAAATAAACCATTGACCAACGGGGCATGACCATAAAACATATCTCTCAAATAAATAGAACAACCATTATTCTCGGATTTAAATGAGTAGCCATCTCGAATTAAACGAGATCCAGATTCAATGTTCATGCTCAAAGCTGGCACTAAATAACAATTATTGAGGTTTAAAACTAATCCCGTAGGGAGATGCAGAGGTAGCGTGCCGACGGCGATCACATCGACCTTGGAACCATTCCCGACGCGCATCGTCACCTCGTCCTTCGCCAGTCTCCGTTTATTCCGTAGTTCCTGTTTTGAGTTAGAAATATGAGCAACCGCACCGGTATCAAATACCCAGGAGCTACTACGAGTACTGGTAAGGTACACATCAATTACTTGTATATCACATATACCTTGGGTGTTGCCGGCCTTCTTCTTGTCCGCTAAATATTTGGGGCAGTTCCGCTTCCAGTGACCACTTCCCTTGCAATAAAAGCACTCAGTCCCGGGCTTGGGTCCATTCTTTGACTTCTTCCCAGTAACTGGTTTACCGGGCGCGGCAACTCCCTTGTCGTCCTTCTTACCCTTGCCCTTCTTGAACTTGGTGGTTTTATTCACCATCAACACTTGATGTTCTTTTCTGATCTCCCCTTCCGCTGATTTTAGCATTGAATATACCTCGGGAATGGTCTTTTCCATCCCCTGCATATTGTAGTTCATCACAAAGCTCTTGTAGCTTGGTGGAAGCGACTGGAGGATTCTGTCAATGACCGCGTCATCCGGGAGATTAACTCCCAGCTGAGACAAGTGGTTGTGCAACCCAGACATTCTGAGTATGTGCTCACTAACAGAACTGTTCTCCTCCATTTTACAGCTGAAGAACTTGTCGGAGACATCATATCTCTCGACCCGGGCATGAGCTTGAAAAACCAGTTTCAGCTCCTCGAACATCTCATATGCTCCATGTTTCTCAAAACGTTTTTGGAGACCCGCTTCTAAGCTGTAAAGCATGCCGCACTGAACGAGGGAGTAATCATCAGCACGTGATTGCCAAGCGTTCATAACGTCTTGGTTCTGTGGGATTGGTGCATCACCTAGCGGTGCTTCTAAGACATAATCTTTCTTGGCTACTATGAGGATGAGCCTCAGGTTCCGGACCCAGTCCGTATAGTTGCTGCCATCATCTTTCAGCTTGGTTTTCTCTAGGAACGCGTTAAAATTGAGGACAACGTTGGCCATTTGATCTACAATACATAGTGTAAAGATTCTACACTAAGTTCATGATAATTGAGTTCATCTAATCAAATTATTTAATGAACTCCCACTCAGATAGACATCCCTCTTGTCATCTAAGTGAAACATGATCCGAGCTTAACTAGGCCGTGTCCGATCATCATGTGAGACGGACTAGTCAAGATCGGTGAACATCTCCATGTTGATCGTATCTTCTATACGACTCATGCTCGACCTTTCGGTCCTCCGTGTTCCGAGGCCATGTCTGTACATGCTAGGATCGTCAAGTCAACCTAAGTGTATTGCGTGTGTTCCGAGGCCATGTCTGTACATGCTAGGCTCGTCAACACCCGTTGTATTCGAACGTTAGAATCTATCACACCCGATCATCACGTGGTGCTTCGAAACAACGAACCTTCGCAACGGTGCACAGTTAGGGTGAACACTTTATTGAAATTATTATGAGGGATCATCCTACTTGCTACCGTCGTTCTAAGCAAATAAGATGCAAAAACATGATAAACATCACATGCAATCAAATAGTGACATGATATGGCCAATATCATCATGCTCCTTTGATCTTCATCTTCGGGGCACCATGATCATCTTCGTCACCGGCATGACACCATGATCTCCATCATCATGATCTCCATCATTGTGTCTTCATGAATTCGTCATGCCAACGATTACTTCTACTTTTATGGCTAACGCGTTTAGCAACAAAGTAAAGTAATTTACATGGCGTTATTTAATGACACGCAGGTCATGCAAAATAATAAAGACAACTCCTATGGCTCCTGCCGGTTGTCATACTCATCGACATGTAAGTCGTGATTCCTATTACAAGAATATGATCAATCTCATACATCACATATATCATTCATCACATCTTCTGGCCATATCACATCACATAGCACTTGCTGCAAAAACAAGTTAGACGTCCTCTAATTGTTGTTGCAAGTTTTACGTGGTTTGTAGGTTTCTAGCAAGAACGTTTCTTACCTACGTATGACCACAACGTGATTTGCCAATTTCCATTTACCCTTCATAAGGACCCTTTTCATCGAATCCGTTCCGACTAAAGTAGGAGAGACAGACACCCGCTAGCCACCTTATGCAACTTGTGCATGTCAATCGGTGGAACCTGTCTCATGTAAGTGTACGTGTAAGGTCGGTCCGGGCCGCTTCATCCTACAATGCTGCCGAAACAAGAAAAGACTAGTAGCGGCAAGAAGAATTGGCAAACTCAACGCCCACAACTACTTTGTGTTCTACTCGTGCATAGTAACTACGCATAGACCTGGCTCATGATGCCACTATTGGGAATCGTAGCATAATTTTAAAATTTTCCTACGCTCACCAAGATGCATCTATGGAGTATACTGACAACGAGGGGAAGGGAGTGCATCTACATACCCTTGTAGATCGCGAGCGGAAGCGTTCCAATGAACGTGGATGACGGAGTCGTACTCGCCGTGATCCAAATCACCGATGACCGAGTGCCGAACGGACGGCACCTCCGCGTTCAACACACGTACGGTGCAGCGACGTCTCCTCCTTCTTGATCCAGCAAGGGGGAAGGAGAGGTTGATGGAGATCCAGCAGCACGACGGCGTGGTGGTGGATGTAGCGGGTCTCCGGCAGGGCTTCGCCGAGCTTCTGCGAGAGAGAGAGAGGTGTTGCAGGGGAGGAGGGAGGCGCCCAAGGCTGTGGGTTGCTGCCCTCCCTCCCCCCCCTTTATATAGGCCCCTGGGGGGGGGTGCGCCAGCCCTGGGAGATGGGATCTCCAGGGGGGGGCGGCCAAGGGGGGAAGGGGTTGCCTTGCCCCCCAAGGCAAGGGGGAAGCTCCCCTAGGGTTCCCAACCCTAGGCGCATGGGGGGAGGCCCAAGGGGGGCGCCCCAGCCCACTAAGGGCTGGTTCCCTTCCACTTTCAGCCCACGGGGCCCTCCGGGATAGGTGGCCCCACCCGGTGGACCCCCGGGACCCTTCCGGTGGTCCCGGTACAATACCGGTTACCCCCGAAACTTTCCCGGTGGCCGAAACTTGACTTCCTATATATAATTCTTCACCTCCGGACCATTCCGGAACCTCTCATGACGTCCGGGATCTCATCCGGGACTCCGAACAACTTTCGGGTTTCCGCATACATATATCTCTACAACCCTAGCGTCACCGGACCTTAAGTGTGTAGACCCTACGGGTTCGGGAGACATGCAGACATGACCGAGACGCCTCTCCGGTCAATAACCAACAGCGGGATCTGGATACCCATGTTGGCTCCCACATGTTCCACGATGATCTCATCGGATGAACCACGGTGTCGAGGATTCAATCAATCCGTATGCAATTCCCTTTGTCAATCGGTATGTTACTTGCCCGAGATTCGATCGTCGGTATCCCAATACCTTGTTCAATCTCGTTACCGGCAAGTCTCTTTACTCGTACCGCAATGCATGATCCCGTGACTAACGCCTTAGTCACATTGAGCTCATTATGATGATGCATTACCGAGTGGGCCCAGAGATACCTCTCCGTCACACGGAGTGACAAATCCCAGTCTCGATCCGTGCCAACCCAACAGACACTTTCGGAGATACCCGTAATGCACCTTTATAGTCACCCAGTTACGTTGTGACGTTTGGCACACCCAAAGCACTCCTACGGTATCCGGGAGTTGCACGATCTCATGGTGTAAGGAAAAGATACTTGACATTGGAAAAGCTCTAGCAAACGAAACTACACGATCTTTTATGCTATGCTTAGGATTGGGTCTTGTCCATCACATCATTCTCCTAATGATGTGATCCCGTTATCAATGACATCCAATGTCCATAGTCAGGAAACCATGACTATCTGTTGATCAACGAGCTAGTCAACTAGAGGCTTACTAGGGACACTCATACAACAAGCTGTGAAATATGACTATCTGTTGCAAACACTTAGGTTTCAGCACTCATACAACAAGACAACTTTCTCAAATGTTGGAATCTTCAGTAGTTACCACTAGCTGTGAAATATGCCTTCCACTTTCAAGTTGGCTTCCTAACCCTCTTGGACCCAATCTCCATCTCAGAGTTGGCAGCTTGCCTTGGAGCATTGAAAACTGTGTACCCTCTGCTAGCTGTTGATGCTCTGGTGTTCTTTGCTGGAGAAGCAATGGATGACCTTGTGTTCTTGGCTGGTGAAGATGTGCTAGGAGCCCCTGTCTTCTTGGTTGCTTTGGTCTTCTTGGTTGCTTTGGTCTTCTTGGCAGGTGCTGATGTGGCAGGTGCTGGAGTAGCAGAAGCAGCTCCCTTGTTCCTCTTTGCTGGTCCTGGAGTAGTTGTGGCTGTTGCAGGCCTCTTCCTAGCTATGGCTGGTGCTGATGGTGCTGATGGTGGTGGTCCGGGTGGGGGTGGGGGTGCAACTACACCTGTAGAAGCTCTGGTAGATGAAGAGTAGTCTGACCTATTCTCCTGCACATTTAACAAAGCAAATTTTAATTAAACCACCTAGCCTATGAAACAGAAGTGGAACATCAAAATTATACCTGGTGATTATTCTTTCTCATCTGCAGTTTGGGTTTCAGTGGAACACCACAAGTGGTATATCTGTAACCTTGCATATTGCAATTGCTACAGGTCACTGTGCCAATTCTTGATGTATCCTTCTTGGCAGGCACCTCAAAATGTCCTTTCCTCCTAGCTGTTTGCTTTTTACCCTTCTTTTCTTTGAATACTGGAGGAGATATGTCATCCCTCATGGTGTGTGGCCAACAATCAGGGCCTGGAACAGGGTATATAATATGCTTGTAGGTTTCACAGTAGAGGTGCTTCTTGAAGAACTCATGGACAAAATCTTCAGGGTGTAGCTTCACCTTCTGCATTGCTGCTATAGCATGACTACATGGAACAGCTGTCATATCCCACCTCCTGCAGTCACAAGTGTAGTTGTTTAGGTTTACACAGTAGGTCTTTTCTGAACTACTTGTAACTTGCCAAATGCCTGGTCCAGCCATATATGCATCACAATATTTTGCCCACTTCTTGGCCTCCTCCAATATCTCAGAGTAAGTGGGTGTGATATCCCACCTACATGTCTCTGTCTTCTCCCTAATATTCTGAAACTTGATCATGAGTTTTGTCCTAATTCCTTCAAGCATTGTCCTTATGGGCTTATTCCTAACATCCAGAATAATCCTGTTGAAAACTTCACTAAGATTGTTTACAACAAGGTCTGTCTTGCATATAGTATCCAATCTATGCCTGGCCCAAGTATGGACTGGTATGTTGGACAACCACTTCCATGCCTCCTCACTCTCTTTCTTCAATGCTTCCATGCCCAGATCATGCCCATGCTTAGTGAAAGAATATGCAGCCTGGTCTAGATGTTTTTTCAATTCATCCCCTCTAAACCCAGCTGATTGGAAGTTGGCATATATGTGTCTTAAACAAAATCTTTGAGGGGAATCAGGAAATACATCCTCTATTGCATTGAGCAGACCCTGTTCATTGATTTTGTATTAATAACTAGTGAAGTAAGTAGAGAAAAGAAAAGCAGTACATAGTGCAAGAAAAGCAGTACATAGTGAAAGGAAAAGCAGTTAAATCATGAAGAGTAGTTGTACCTTTTGCCTGTCTGACATAATTGTGTAGGGCCCAAACTTGTTGCCACTACCAATTACTGTCCTTAACTGTGTAAGAAACCAAGTCCAACTATCTGTCTCCTCCTTGTCAACAACACCAAATGCAATAGGGAAGATGTTGTTGTTGCCATCCCTCCCTGTTGCTGCCAGGATTTGCTGCCCAGTGCTTAGTTTGATGAAGCATCCATCAAGACCTGCATTTTAAGCCATTAGTAAGCAGCAACATGTAATGCAATCCCTATTTAAGCACTATACAAACTAGATTTATCTATGAAAGGCCTACAACCATTTATGAACCCCTCCTTACAAGCAAACAGACAATAAAACATGTAATGAAACCTTGGGGTAGGTGCTGGGTGGAGTTCAAATTCCTTTGTTGTCACAACACACCTACTACCAGGGTTTGTGTCCAAAACACACTGCAGATAGTCACTTAACCTGTATTATTGTGTCTTGTGATCCCCTTGCACAACATCAACTGCTTTCCTCCTTGCCCTGTAGGCCAAACTTTTTGGAACATGTACTCCAAATTTCTTTTTTGTATAACTCAGTATAGTCTCAACACCTGCACCAGGATTGGATCTTACAGTATCCTCAACAGCCTTTGCAACCCACTTCATGGTAACCTTTGTGTTCTCTCCACTTGCTCCACAGGTGTGATCAAGATTCATCATCTTGATGCTAAAGGTTGACTCATGGGAAATCTTAATATAAAACTCACAACCATGCTTTCTATCTGAGCACTAGGCTATGATCCTACTTGGATCATTCCTATGGTACTCAAAGTTCCTAAGTGTCCTAACATGGTAGTTTCTCAATGCTTCTCTGAACTCTACCACATTCAGAAAGCACAAATGAATACTAAACTGTTCATGTGCATCAGGCCTAGAGGAATCATACCATATTCTCTCCTTCTTCTTCAATTTTCTCTTGCTGCCACAAGGCAACCTAGGTGCATCATCTTCTTCATCAGAAATGCCTTCATCACCTGGAAAGCAGAACTCATCAGCTTCTGGCACAAAATCTTCAAACTTTTTGTGATCTGGCTCACTGTGTGATCTGCTTGTTGGGCCTTGTTTCCTCACAGGTATCTTCTGTGCCACAGTTTTCACATGATCTGAAGCTTCTTCTTCATCATCTTCTTCAGAACCATTTGGCTCCTGCCAAAACTCTGAGGGTTCAGAAGCACCCCCAAAATAATGCTCAGCCATCTCTTCCTCTTCCCTGTAGTGCTGACTTGTTCCTTCACCACCTTCATCTTCTCCCCTAGCCCAAGACTTGTATGAAATTTTCTTCCCTCTGTAATCACCCCTGAAAAACTCAAAATTTGAAGAGGATTTGTCCAACTCATCTTCATCTTGATCTTCATCTCCTGCTTCAATGCCTTCAATTTCAACTGCCTCTTTTCCCTTGTTGAAATTACAACTCTGCTGTGTGTTAAAATATGGATCAACAGGCACAACTGGAGGCTGTGAAGAATTTGAGACAGGGTAAAGGACACCTTCTTGGGAAACACTATAAACAATGGGATCACCAACTTGACTCAGTGGAATCTGCTCTTCAATCAAGGTGTGGTCCATGTTTGCATCTGCTGGATTTGGGTCACTAGCCTCTCTCACTGTTATGTTCAATACTTTCTTCTCAGCAAACAAATCTAGCATCTCCTCCACCTTCTCATCACTGTCCAAAACCTCAATCCCCTCCAGCCCCTTACCCTCATCCTTAACATATGACAGATAGGCATCCAACCCATAGCCCTCAAGTTCAATAAGTGCTAACAAAAACAGGTAATTCATTTCTGATAAGGAAAACTTCCTTTCCATGTTGTCTCTACCCTGAAAATGCAGCCTCAATTCCCATACTTCATCATCCAAACTACGCAAAAAAAAGAAACAACACATTCAGATTTCTTCAGATTTTCAAGTTAAAAAGTATGCAACGGTTTCACTTGCACAACATATCATCCAAACCTAAACCCTAATTCATATATTGAGTACAATGTATACATAATAATATACCAAAGAAACTAATTCATTAACAATATAAGAAACAAATCCTAACCCTAGTTCATAAATAAACTAAGAAAAATAATTAAAACAATTCATAACTTACTCCACGCCACCAAGTGAGGAGGCCCACTGGTGCCCGCCTTCTGGATCTGCGTGGATGCATTTGGCCACTGCCCTGGCCGCGCGGAACGCCGGCGACATCTGGACCTCCTGCGTCGGTGGCCCAGACGAGCGCTGGGTCGGGAAACTTGCGCTGCCTAGCCACTTATTGACCTCGGAGTGAGCACCGCCCTCGCCGCTGGCTGTCGGCCCAGGCTCGCCGTCCTTCTTCTTCGTCGCCGCCATCGTTGGGGGAGACAGAGAGCACGGGGGAAAGGAGGAGCGAGAGAGAGATGCTGCCGACAGAGAGAGAACGGCAGTGAGCGAGCGGGTGCGGTCCGACCGCACCGGTCGGTCCGAATAACGGCCTCGCCGTCAAGCGCGGCGCTGACGTGGCCTGACAGGCGGGCCCGGACCGTCAGAAAACGGTTTAAAACGCTAGCAACGGGCGATTTGGGTTTTTTAGACAGCCGACGAGAAAAGTGGTAGGTATCAGTCACAAACAAAAAAGTGGTGGTTTTTTGGAACCATAGGACGAAAAGTGGTAGTTTTATGCTATTTACTCCCGGCTGGACATATACCAAATAGGTTTAGAACACTACAAGGGTGGGAGTGCTTGCATTATTATGGTCGATTTGGCTATGTAGAAATCACATTGTTCAGGTTATTTACCTTGTATGCACTAGCTTCATATACGGTCTATATTAAACAGAGTATCAATCATTGTTCAAGGTGGTTTGTATGCAAATGAAACGGATGACCATTCCACTACCTCCTTCGACATGGCCATATATAATGTCGGTCCTATATGACTTTACTGCTGTCGATATGTCATATTTTTTTCGTTGTGTCAGACCGGTTATGTTGACTTTATGCATCTTAGCTACGCAGTAACGCAGAGGCCTGGCGTTGCTCATCGTGCTTCGTATCCGTTTGATACTTTATTTTAAGTTAATAAAAGCTTCATTTTATAATAGTAAAAACTAGATAATTACTACATTGGATTAATCCATGATACAGATATTTTGATGTCCAGATGCATGCAACTAGAAGACCGTAGTAGTACTCGAGATAATGCTCGTTGCCGTCACAATGCAATGTAACAGTGCCCCTAACTACAAGTTGCTATGTATGTATAGGTAGCCTAGTGAAGATACAGAGATATTTCATCAGTCCATCACCTGTCATTTCTGCAATCGATCAAGCCAGAGAATTCCTGCAAACCACTTCATATTGTCGATTGATCATGCTAGTTGCATATCTGATATTGTGAGTGGCGAAGATCTACATAGAAGAGCAGAATACTACTGTATGACAAGTTGCCAACCCCCTATAAATATCACAACTCCAACGCATCAAAAAATGTCCAAGTTAGATCTAGATTAAACATAATTAAGCAAGGCATTTCAGGTTCGATCCAAGCACATAACTAGTTATCCACCCTTAGAATCCCCCTTTGTGATAATTTGTAGCTTTTCCATTATCCCATTTCCTCAATTTTTTGTTTCTTTCCCACGCAGATTGGCACCACCACTGTGAAGCATGAAGGCAGCTACAGTCCTTGTGTTGGTCCTACTGGTGATTACATACTCTGCTGCTGCAGGTCCGGCGCGAAAGTTGGCAGGAGATGACGGGCAGCAGACAGGCCAAATGGTGACGAAGACGGAGGTGAACGTACTAAACGGGAGGACAGGTTCTGGCGACGGTGAGCATAACTGCCGAATGAGCTGGTTCGTCCCCGCTTCTTGCAAACCAGGTCCGTAAAAACCTGCTTATAAATCGTCATGGATAAATGGAGAACTCTGTGAACCAACGAGGAATCAAGAAGTACTGGAGGGAATGGTTTATATATGAATAAAGAGACCGATGGTCTACAAGAAAAAGGCAGTCCATTTTAGGTTATACTAGTATAATTGGCAGTTGTACTGCCAGAAACATGGATGTAATTAGCAGGTATAATATACTATCCTCGCAGCCATAAAAGCATGGTATGTTTATGTATACCTTCGGATTGTATGTGTTATGAATTACTGTATATGTATACCTTTGGACTTTATATGAGTTATGTACAAAGATAACTATCAATTCATAGTAGAATTGTAGGGCAACTCAATATTGCACAGGACCAGCCTAAACATTACAGTCAAAAGTAATACATGTTGGTTTTCGCCATTAATTTACTGGACAACTCTCTTCTACTTATTTTGAATGTCAGAGCTCCTGCCCTTGTTTTAGCAAAAAGAAAAAGGTATTATCGGAATGTCTATGACATATGTCTACTGCACTCCTCGCAGGTTCGTATGTAGCCTCGAGCACTTCAAAATCACTGGTTAAAATTGTGGTACTATGAAATTAATGCAAGTGCATTTCCAAAATCTGACAAATGTGATCATTTATCTAACTACAGAAAAGTGATCATATCTTCTCCTGAAATTTCTTGCATGTACGTACCTACATTAATATTCACCAATGCTCTCATTCCCCCATAAAAAAAAGAAAAACCCTAGCCCCAAGACAACCTCTCATCCTCATCCCCGCTGTTTACAGCAGTCTCTCTCGCCTCAGACAGTAGGTATCGGCACCGGGAGACGGGGGAGACCATGGATCTCTGCGCTCGCTTGGAGTTCCGCTCTAGTTTCTCAGGTTTTTTGTGTCCTCATGCCGTTCATCCAGATGGTGTAGAGACGTACGGCATCACAATATAATAACTAAAAACCAGATCATTTTCTTATCAAAGAAAATGAATAAGAGATGTCAAGTGGTTATAATAACAAAGAGATGTTCTGTATATTTAGTTATTTACAAATAGACAGATGATGTTTTTCTCGTATTTTCATGCATAAAAAACTCATGTTCAGAAATTCTCTTTGTAAAGGAATATAAAATGTTAGCAAAAGGACTCGTTCTTTGTTCAGGGAAAGTCACTGTAGATCCTAGTGTCCATATTTTAACATACAGATCAATTCTGAATTGATTTTATACATGGAGCGGAAAGAAAATGCGGATGGTTGGATGTGCACCCAAAAAACGAGACAGGTTTTCGTAAACCTGGGGGCATTGCACCCGCAATGAACAGTAAAGTCTGAGTGCAATTTAAGAAATCTCAAACAGCATATACATATGGTAATATAAAGGGAGCTCTCTTATAACTGTTATTACGACAAGAAATCAAATTGATCAGCAATAAAAACTGTAATAACATAGAGAAAAGGGTCAAAAAAATACACATATGATAGAATACAATGAACACTTGCATGCTTAGACCATACATCTTCTAGCTTGTTGAAAGAAATAAAATTATATCCTTCATAGTAACTGAAGAAAGAACATCGCGATGCCGTGAACCTGAAGTATGCAGAGGCATGCACGGCAGATCGATGTGACTCAGACCATCTTGAGAACAGATCTATAGGTATTTACGGTCATTACCACGTTTTATCAGTCTAGCTAGCATGGTTTGGTGCAAATGCACTTCCTCTTCAAGCCAGAGCACTTGCCGCTGGTGAAGCCCTCGGTGAGGCAAATGTTGGCGCAGTTTGTGCCAACCATGCATATCCCCTTGAACCGAGTGCTATCCGTCTCGCACACCCTCGGCTCCTCCGCCTGCGCCGGCGCCACCTCTGAACACAAAACGTCGATTGCCCGTCATTATTTTGAAGCATAAATCATTAGGTAGCATGCATATTGATTCGTATGAGCATAGAGTTGATACACACCAGAAAGAAATATATTAGCAGATAATAACCATAAAACGTGCCTAGTTGCTTACCCATGGCGACAACCAGCAGCAGGAGGAGGAGGACGGCCGGGAAGAACTTGTGTGATGACGCCATTTTTGGTAGGTGTTAAAAGGGTTAAAGGGGGATGTGAACTACACTTCCTTAGGGCTGGGAAAAACTGAGTGCGGATTAGAAACCCAGTGCGAGCTTGAGGTTATATACGAACGCCAACAGCTAGCAGCATCCATGGAATTGCGTTATTGAGCACCGCCACAAGGCTTGTATGTGCAGAACCACACAGCACCGACGTCATGCAAGGAGATGCATTCAGCACCAGACATATGTAACTAACTGCTATTATTAGGAGTAAACCAGGGCCATACAATTGCCAAATGTCCTCTATCACAAACGTACCACTTTTTCATATAAATCCATAGTGCTGAAACCTGAAAATGAGGTTGTTTGTTCTACTGGTGGAGTTCGGTGGCAAAATAAAAAAGGTGCAACATGTTTTTTTTTCTTTTTTGAGAAATCGCCGGGGGTTCCCCTACCTGAATATATTATTCAAGTTTTGCAATCCATCGTTTGACAGATTACAAAAGGGATTATATAAGCACATGTAAGTGTGATAAGAGGTATGAACGCCACAAGGAAATGGCGAGCCTGTGATAAGCACCTGCTTTTCTTCAGCTTCTTCATCGTGTGAATGATAGCATTAGATCGCAAATGGCGAGCCTGAGAGTGGTAATGCTGTGGTGGTTCTCATGACTGAAAGTCATGGCATTTCGAGAAGCCAAAATCTTCCATAGAATAATCAGAAGCATTGTGTGCCATATCCTTGGGTCGACAGTAGCAGGAAGGTAGCAGTTCCAGAGAACGTGGAACGCTGAGTGAGCGGGCATGAGATGAAGATGTCTGCAATGTCTTCGCCTTCAAAACAGCATCTGGAATAAATGGTATCAGCAGCAATGTGCTGGTGCAACAAGTTAGCCTTTGAGTTCAGTTATCCACGAAAGAGCAGCCATGCAAATTCTTCACCCTGCCGGGCACTCGAGAGGACTACATCATCTTTCCGCATGGTTAGATTGTAGGCAGCTATGGTTGATAAATGAATACCACCGAGGAGGAAGCGCTTATCTGGACATGTGACGGCTGGAAGTCACGCAACAACGACAAATGGAACCCAACTCGGTAGCAGCAGTAGACCGAAATTCAATATGGTAGCCACCCTAGCTAGGGGCAGTGTAGTGTGAGAATGTAGACAGGGGAACAGTACTGCTAGTGGTTTATGGTGCAGCCAAGTATCGAGCAAGAAGTAAGTGTTAGTGCCAGCCTTTGTTAAGACAAAGGTGATGGATTGTAGAGCTGGCATTTGCTGGTTTATAGTTTTACAGAGAAAGCATTGGTTGTTGTTTGGCGTGATAAAGGAATTTGGGTGTTGAAGAGCTGGTCAATCCAGCCAGGGTTAGAGTATGGTACAAGAGATTTAATAGCAAACTTCATAAGTTTTTTTTTAGAAAAAGAGGATGACCCCCGCGTCTGCATCTGGGCGATTCATACGGCCACTTTATTAATTATTCTCACAGGACCTTACAAAGTCATACAACAGTAAGACTAAAGCCGCCGTCTAAGCATCAAACTGTCGCAACACCTATCCAGTTGATGAAGGGGCGCAGATAGCCTGGGCCTAATACCAAACAGACATCGCAGCCAAGCCTAACATCTAAGACCCGAGACCCCAACCTAGCCACTTGCCGGGTCTGGGACACACACTGGTCCGGCGTGCTCTCAGAGGCCGCCGCCGCCAACTGCCACCGCTCCATCTTCAGAACTGTACTGATGCATCAACCTTGCTCGGTCCAGCTATCGTCGACGCCACCACGGCGCCCAACGGCACCTCCTCCTTGCGCGCAAACAGCTGAACACATCGCGGTCGCCACTGATACACCTCAGCGCCATGCTGCCAAGTACCACCAGCCGACACAGCTTGAAGTCCTTGGAGGATCTGTCGTGCGTAGCACCTACCGACCAGGCATGACCAAGCGTAGCACCTGTCGATCAGGCATGACTTAACATCTCCACCGAAGCTCCGTGCAAGACGAAGCCGCTCCACCTCCTGCCTCTGACTTCCAGCACTGCTCCACACACGATGCTCCCAAGAGAGAACGACACCGCAGTGCCGCCATCATCCGGTCTGGAACACCAGATCCTAGGGTTTCCCCCGGAGCAGTACGAGTGGGTCGACGGTAGTCACATGACGATGCCTTCATCAAGGTAACGACATGGAACGCCGCCATCGCCCGCCGTCAGCTCGGTTTTCACCGGAAACTACGTCTCCCCGACTCGCAGCTGGTGCTAGATGACGGATCCCGAGATCTGAACACCCAGCCTCAGGTCGACCACCTCTGACGGAAGAGATGACCACCACCGCCGGCTGCACCAGTCAGAACAGATCTGAACGAAGGTGCTGCTGACGAGACCACCAGGCCCTCCACGCCGCCATCGCCGATCTGAAGGCAGCACGCACGCCACCGCAGCCAAGCCGGCCGCCGCCGACCGCAGCCGCCGCCGCCGCCCGAAGGGCCATCCGCACCGCCCGCAGCCCTGGCCGCCGCCAGGACGGGCCGGCCTCCCGCCGCCTGCTACAGCCATCCGCCGCGCCGCAGATCCCAGATCGGTCGCGCCACCACACGCCTTGGGGTCCACCCCACCCCGGAGACGCGCGCGAGAGGAGATCCCCCGCCACCGCCGTCGGCCCCCGGGCTTAGCCCGGCGGCGTCCTCCGGCGGCGGCGGAGGGAGAGGAGGAGGGAGTTTGCGGCGGCGGCGGCTAGGTTTCTGGCTCCGCCCGAGTCGCCCTAGGGGGAGGACGACGAGGGGCCAGCAAACTTCATTAGTAGACAAACTTCATAAGTAGACAACTATTTTGTTGTCATAGGTTTCTGAGACCAAGAGCATGAAACTTTTTGGCTTTACACGCGTTGTTCCAGGCAACGAACCATTGTGCACCAGTGCATGTGTCTTTGGCAGCCCCAAACAAAGCACTGAGGATCCACTACAGGAACCATTTAATATGCCGACGGTTATTGTCGGCATAGATTGAGCTAAGCTAATAGACAAATCGAAACCTTCATCATATCATGGCCGTCTGCAAAGCTGAAGCTATGCCGACGGGCCCCGTCAGCATAAGTACACCATAGGCAAACAGCATAAATAAACCTATGGTCCCCGCAAAGCTCCGATCTACAACGTCGGTGACCGTCGGCATATCTATAACCTTCAGCATACATCTTATTGGCCGACGGATGGCTAATGTCGTTAAGTCTATGCCGTCGGCACAAACGACGGCCGTCGGCACATAATAATTACAGTTTAAAAATACAAAATATATATTAAACTGATTATAAAAGTAATTATATAAACATAAATATATGATTATAAAAATAATAATAGGATAATTATTACTTACAAGTAAATTTTTTTTAAAGAACTATGTCGACGGTTACCGTCGGCATAGGTGGCCATCGGCATAGAATTTTTTAGAAACTTATTTTCTGCTTTTAGAAAAGGATTCAATGTGAGTTAGATAAACTTAAATATATACAAATTATATTTCAATTTGGGGTAGAATTTTTCATAAAGTAAATACACTCTTTGTTTATGTTTTTGAAATTTTTTAAAGTGTTACCTCATGTACTTTCGCAAGTAGGTCTTTATACTTTTTAAAAATCACAATTAATTCCGTCGATTTTGATAAACTTTTTATATGTTTTTCGATCAGAATCTAAGGATTTTGTTGGTATACTATCTTTTGAAATTTGAACAAATTAAAGTCATGTTTGTTTTACAAATTTCACATAACACCCTCTTGTTTTGATTTTTTTTTACAGTTTTCAATCCTTGGCCAAATGAGAAAAAAATATATCTATTTCCGTTAAAAAGGTTCATGGATTTTAGAATTCATGTGTTTAGTTTGAAATGTTTAATTATTGCTTTGATGCTTTCCTGCAGTAGAGAAAGCTACGCCCCCTAGATTTCAGGGTCCACCGGCCCAGTGTGAGGCCGCTCGGAGGCCTTCAAAGAGCAGCAATCCCACCCAAAGTTGCACTGCCCTCATACATGTGTAAAAGTGTGGTGGTAGGTTCAAACACACAACATCCAACTTCGAAGTGTGGCCCCCTTCACAGACGACACTATCGCCGACACTTAGAGGGGGAAACTGTGACGGAGGTTCAACCAGGAGGGGAATCTTGTGATAGGTTGGGCCCAAACTTTGTTTTAAAACGTTCCTATGGGATAAACTACGACAACCAGGTGGAAAAGCCCATTGCTGGAAGGCCGTCTGATGAAAGTCAAATGGTTAGATCACCAGGTCAACTAGGTCAGGGTTAGGCCGCTCGGGGGACTTCAGGGTGTAGCAATGCCACCAAATCTTGTGTTGGGTGCTCTTACATGTCTGAGAGTGTGGTGGTAGGTGTACACACCCAACACATAGCTCCGAAGTGTGACCCCGTTCACGGACGACACTGCCGCCGGCACTTAAAGGGGGAAACTGTGATGGAGGTTCAACCTAGAGGGAATCTTGTGATAGGTTGGGCTGAAACTTTGTTTTCAAATGTTCCTATGGGCTAACCTACGAGAACCAAGTGGAAAAGCCCATTGGTGGAAGGTTTTCTGATGAAAGTCAAAGGGCTAGATCATTGGGTCAACCGGGTCAGGGTTAGGTCGCTCGGGGGCTTTCAAGGTGTAGCAATGCGACCAAATCTTGCGTTGGATCCTCTTTCATGTCTGAGAGCATGGTTGTAGGTGTAAACACCCAAAACACTACTATGGAGTGTGACCCCCATCACAGATGTCACTGCCACCGGCACTTAGAAGGGGAAACTGCGATGGAGGTTCCGGAGGCAGTCTATTAATAGGTTGAGCCCAAACTTTGTTTTGAAATATCCCTATGGGCTAACCTACAACAACCAAGTGGAAAAGCCCACTGGTGGAAGGCCGACCGATGAATGTCAAACGGCTAGATCGCCGGGTCAACCGGGCCAGAGTTAGGCCGCTCGGGGTCCTTCGGGGTGTAGCAATGCCACCAAATCTTGCGTTGGGTCCTCTTACATGCCTGAGAGTGTGGTGGTAGGTGTAAACAACCAACACGCAGCTCCAAAGTGTGACCCCTGATACATCTCCATCATATCTACTTTTCATAACGCTTTTCCTTTTGTTTTGGACTTAATTTGCATGATTTGAATGAAACTAACCCGGACTGATGCTGTTTTTAGTAGAACTGCTATGGTGTTGTTTTTGTGCAGAAATAAAAGTTCGCTGATTGGAACAAAACTTTTTGGAGATTTATTTCAGAATAAAAGAAAAATACTGGAGCCAAGAACCACCGGAGGGGGGCCCCGGGTGAGGACAACCCACCAAGGCGCCCCCCTCCAGGCGCGTCCAGGTGGGTTGTGCCCACCTGGTGGCCCTGCAGACCCTGATTCCAACTCCATAAATACCTATTTTTCCAGAAAAAAAGGGGAGAAAGAATTATCGTGTTTCACGAGACTGAGCCGCCGCCACCTCATGTTCTTCATCGGGAGGCCAGATCTGGAGTCCGTTTGGGGCTCCGGAGAGAGGGATCTTCGATCTTCGTCATCACCAACTCTTCTCCATCGCCAATCCATGATGCTCCCATCGGGAGTGAGTAATTCCTTCGTAGGATCGCTGGTCGGTGAGGAGTTGGATGAGATTCATCATGTAATCGAGTTAGTTTTGTTAGGGCTAGATCCATAGTATCCATTATGTTCTGAGATCGATGTTGATATGACTTTGTCAAGCTTAATGCTTGTCACTTTGGGCATGGGTGCCATGATTTCACATCTGAACCGTTTATGTTATCACCATTATATCTATGTTCTAGATCCGATCCTGCAAGTCATATTCACCTATTACGTGTTATGATCTGTAAACCCCGGAGTGACCGTAGTTTGAGGAGTTCATGTATTCACTATGTGTTAATGCTTTGTTTCGATTCTCTATTAGAAGGAGGCCTTAATGTCCCTTAGTTTCCATATGGCCCCCGCTGCCACGGGAGGGTAGGACAAAAGATGGCATGCAAGTTCTTTCCATAAGCACGTATGACTATTAACGGAATACATGCCTACATTATATTTATGGACTGGAGCTAGTTTTGTATCTCCCTAGGTTATGAATGTTATACAATGAATATCATCCAACGAATCTACCGATCCAATGCCTATGAATTTCCTACATATTGATCTCGTTAAGTTACTACTCCTACTGTTACTTCTACACTTGCTACAAAATCACTGCTATCATTGTTACCGTTACTATTGCTACTAACATTACTATCAAAACTATCATATTATTGTGCTACTGATCATATTGCTAAAGATATTTAATCTCCAGGTGTGGTTGAATTGACAACTCAACTGCTAATACTTGCGAATATTCTTTGGCTCCCCTTGCGTCGAATCAATAAATTTGGGTTGAATAATCTACCCTCAAAAATTGTTGCAATCCCATATTATTTGAGTCACTTGAGATTATTATTTATTTATCATTATGAAGAATCTGAAAGATACCAAGACTAAGATTTTTCCCTTTAAGGCGATGGGAGGTAAGGAACTGCCATCTAGCTCTGCACTTGATTCACCTTCTATTTTGAGTAGAATTGCAACACCACCACATGCTATTAATCCTGATATCTCGCCAGTTATTGATGATGCTACTTCTATGAATGCTAATCATGATGATGCTAGTACCTTGTGATACGTCTCCTACGTATCTATAATTTTTGATTGTTCCATGTTGTTATATTATCATTCTTGCATGTTTTACAATCATTTTATAGCAACTTTATATCATTTTTTCGAACTAAACCTGACTGACATTGTTTTCAGCAGAACTACCATGGTGTTGTTTTTTGTGCAGAAATGAATGTTCTCCAAATGAGCTGAAACTTTTTACCGAATTTTTTTGGAACAACAAAAGAGACCCCCGAAGCTTCGTGGGAGCGCCAGAAGAGCCACGAGGAGGGCACAACCCACCAGGGCGCGCTTGGTGCGCCTGGCTTGCCCCGGTGGGTTGTGCTCACCTCGAGGCCCATCTTCGCGTGAAACCGATGCCAAAAAATCCTATAAATAGAGAAACCATTAGAAATAAACCTAGATCAGAAGTTCCACCGCCACAGGCCTCTGTAGCCACCAAAAACCAATCTAGACCCCGTTCCGGCACCTTCTCGGAGGGGGCAATAATCTCTTCATCATCCCGGCAGCCACCACGATGAGGAGGGAGTAGTCCACCCTCGGGGCTGACGGTTTGTACCAGTAGCTATGTGTTTAGTCTCTCTCTCGTGTTCTTGAGATGTCACGATCTTGATGTATCGCGGGCTTTGTTAATATAGTCAGATCCTATGGTGTTTTCCCCTCTCTATCTTGTTGTGATGAATTGAGTTTCCCCTTTGAGATTTCGTTTTATCGGATTGAATACTTTTATTATTTGAGAACACTTGATATATGTCTTGTAGTTGAATACTCGTGGTGACAATGGGGTATCGTGTTGATTCACTTGATATATGTTTGGGCACTCAACTCGCGGATTCCCGAGGTGACATTGGGGTAATCTATGCATAGGGGTTGATGCACGTTCTTGTCTTTGTTTCTCCGGTAGAAATCTTCGGGCACTCTTTGAAGTTCTTTGTGTTGGATTAAGTATTATGATTATGAATTTGCTTTGGTGTTATTTTAGTACAAACTCTAGGATAGATCGAACGGAAAGAATAGCTTTGTGTTATTTTAGTACGAACTCTTGAATAGATCGAACGAAAACAATAGCTTTGAGGTGGTTTCGTACCCTACAAGCAATTTATTCTTATGTTGTCCGCTAGATAGGAACTTTGGAGTGATTCTTCATCGCACTTCGAGGGGTGGTTATATAATCCAATTATAATAGCATTGCTGAGAGATTGCACTAGCGAAAGTACGGACCCTAGGCCTTGTTTTCAAGCATTGCAATACCGTTTGTGATCACTTTTGTTACTTGCTACCTTGCTGTTTTTATTGTTCCTATTTCAATTTTAGGGTCTTATAGCTCAAAATAATTAGTAAATGCATGAAAAATAAAAAATGAAGTCAGAAAGGATTGAAAAATGAATATGTGGCTTTGAATGGTGCATTTTGAACACACAAAAATTCAAGAGTTCAAATAAGTTTTAAAAAATGAAATCCGTTTGTAACACACGAGTTTCCGTATGAAATCCTGATACTTTGAAAGAGATTGTCCGTTTTGTACGCGAAGTGCATCCACCTTTTGCCGGGACCCTCTCAACTTTCTTGCACATGCTATGTGGATGAAATAATGATACCATGAAAACTTTCAACCTTTTCAGAGTTCATTTTGAAATGCTTTTCAATTTTAGGGTCTAATAGCTCAAAATAATTAGTAAATGCATGAAAAATAACAAATGAAGTCAGAAAGGATTGAAAATTGATGATGTGGCTTTGAATGGTGCATTTTGAACACACAAAAAGTCAGGAGTTCAAATAAGTTTTAAAAAATGGAATCCCTTTGTAACAGACGAGTTTCCGTATGAAATCCTCATACTTCGAAAGAGATTGTCTGTTTTTTACACGAAGTGCATCTAGTTTTTGCCGTAACCCTCTCAACTTTCTTGAACATGCTATGTGGGTGAAATGATGATAACATGCCAATTTTCAACCTTTTCGGAGTTCATTTGAAATGCTTTACAATTTCCGGGTCTTATAGCTCAAAAAAGCAGTAAATGCATGAAAAATAATAAAATGCATAAAACTATAATATTTGTTATGATCAACTAAAAAACTAAAATCAATTAAAGTATTCTGTTATGATGAACTAAAATAAAACTATACTATTCTTCAATAGCAAAAAGAATCAACTAAAAAGCTTTTATAAAACTATAATAGCAAAAGGAATCAACTAAAAAGCTTATATAAACCTCTAGTATTTTTGAAAATAAAATTATATAAATTTTATGCAACTTATATGAACAAAGTATTTTTTGTTCAAAACATTAATAGCAAAAAGAATTTAATAACAAAAATTAACAAAATCTGGTTATGATTAAAATAGATATTTAAAATAAGCTAAAATTACCAAATTGAGTATAATGATAAAACATATTAATATTAAATAGCAGGAAATGGAATCACTCAAAAATCTATTTTTATAGTAAATTTATTCATAAAACTAGTGATTCACATAACAGAAAGTTTATAATTTTTGTGACCTAAAAGCAAAAAAGAAATCACTAAAAAACTATAAGTATTCAGTTTTAAGAAGAAATAAAAAAATAAAAAGAAAAAAAGGAAAAAAATGTCACCTACTGGACCTCCACGGCCTGAATACGACCAGAAACCCTACAATTGGCCAGGATTCAGGCCCGCAGAAGGCCCAATAGGCCCAACAGGCATGGCAAAGTAGAGATTAGGCCCGTAAGCCTGCAATAGAGAGGAGCTAGAGAGGGTGGCGGCAGCAAAGCTTATAAACCACTCCGAGCCCCTCTCAACTAGCGAGGTGGGACTAAACTTCCCACCGCACCGTGCCAGCACAAGGTCTATTGTCCCGGTTCGTGGCACTAACCGGGACCATAGGTGGGCATTGGTACCGGTTGGTGCCACGAACCGGTACCATTGGTTTTGCTATATAAGGTAGCACTTGTGAAAATTTCGCCAACTGCTCCCATTCCCCAGACGCCGCCAGGCCGTTCCTCGTCGTCGTCATCACCGCCCCGAGCCCCTGCCCCGACGCCGTCGCCCCGCCCCTGACCCGCCGTCGACGTCGACCTCGGCGTCGCCGTCGCCGCCCCCGAGCGGCTCCTCCCCGAGCCCTCGCCGCGCGCGTAACCCCTCCCCCACGAGCCCGACGTCCTCGTCGCCGTCATCGTCGCCGGCCTCGTCATTGTCCTCGTCACCGGCCTCTTCGCCGTCCTGCCTCAAGCCGCTAGTGATCCCCTTCCCATCCCGATCCGTGCGCCGCCGCGGCTGCCGCCGCCCCCACTGCGCCACGCCGCCGCCCCTGTTTTTGTATGTATGTATGTATATGGATGTATGTATGGATGGATGGATGGATATGCATATATATGGATGGATGTATGTGTATGTGTTCATAGTTTTTTTTTGTTCATAGCATTTGTATGTGTATGTGTATTTGTAGCATGTATGTGTATGTGTATGTGCATTTAAAGTTAGTTTACTTTTAGTTGAACTAGTTGATTAATTAATAAAACTACTTTATTTTACTATATATAGAAGTAGTTTATTTTTAGAAAGTACTACTTTATTTTATTTATAGTAAGTGCTTAATTAGTAGTTGAACTAGTTGATTTAACAAAACTAGTTTATTTTACTATAGAAGTAGTTTATTTTTAGGAAGGAAATTAATAGAACTAGTTTGTTTTTTTAGTTAAAGCAATTATTCCCGCATCGACGTCGACGATGCCTATCCCGCATCCTCGTCGTCGACTCGGCGGAGGAGGCCGGCTTGATCAGAGGGGCCATGTCCGGGACTGGGCTCCGCTGGGCTGGTTTTGGGAGGTGCTACCTTCCGGTGGGCGTAGGTTGGTGAGGAGCCAGCCCGTCGTTGACCCGATCCTTGTTTGGTGGCGGTCGCGTGGGCCAGTGACGGTGCCGAGGCTTCCGGACACCGCGGAGGTGGTATGTCACCGTGTCAGCGAGGAGGACCAGCACGTCCGTCGCTACATGGTTGTGTTGGAGGGCAGGTTCGACAATAGCTGGCAGGTTCTTCAGGGATCTCACTGGAGCTATGATCCTGTGATGGTTCCGTCCCTTTGGGTTTCCACCGCCCGCGCCGATAGCCGTCGGGCGCTACGGTTCTAGCTGTACTAGCGATGCTATATGTATGATAGTATTCGAGGTGTATTAGTGATAATATTCGACGATGTACGGACGCATGGAGATGATGTAGTTTTGCTTATAATTGAATGCATCCTAATTTGAATACTACTTTATTTTGTGATTTGATTTTGCTTATTGAATGCTCAAAGTGGAAAACTACTCCTACTTTGAATGCTAAAATTGGAGAGCACTATGCAAGGCGTATGGATATGATTAGTTGATAGCTTATAGGGTTTTTGTTTTCGCAGAAATCTAGGAGCCCCCGGCCCCTCCATCACCCCCGTCGTCGTCCCCGTCACCGCCCCTCCGACATCGAGGTGAGACCAGCCAAATTCTCTTTTAGAAAGATAATTAAACGATATTTCGGGTTGACTTTAAGTCTGTCGAGTCTCCACCATATATGAGAGGACGAAGAATCCCGACTATTGTCGTGGGGGTAGCTTCTCCTTCGTTCCCGTGTGCTAGACAATTTGGTGTAATGCACTCGAGAACGAAAGGAGGAGCTACTATCACCGACGGTCGCAAATGTCAGAGAGGAATCAGTGAGGGAGAGTTCCACCATATATATATGAGAGGACGAAGAATCCTGACTGTTGTCGTGCGGGTCGCTTCTCCTTTGTTCCCGTGTGCTAGACATTTTGGTGTAATGCACTCGGGGACAAATGGAGGAGCAACCATCACCAACGGTCGAATGTATACACCACGTGAGCTGAGAGTTTTCAAGAAAAGACTCGACAAACCAATAGTCAACCCGTGATGAATAATAATGATCTAACTTAGGTTTTTTAGTACATATATTTAATTGTAGACGTTTAATATTTGAATTATGAACATAGGAAATGTCGTACTCGGATGACGAAGGTCTCCCGGGGGAGTGCGACTGGTGCCACGACGACCGAGGTCAGTGCGACAGGCTTCACCTACACGAAGATCGGCGCTTCAGTATTAAGCTGGAGGAGACCTTCGATGATGAAACGGTACGCAACGACGACAAGTGTTATTTTTTCGTAATTAAGCACGACTTCAACTATTTCAACGTGTACTTTTCATCTTTTACAATTCCACTAGCTTATCCCATGCCATGCAAGACGCTACGTCTTGGAGAGGATGGGTTTTGAAGACCATGAAAGTATGGAAACAAAGAAAATTCACCTAAGGACATATCATGATATAGATTTTGAAGTAAATCTGTATAATTATGAGAGTGTAACCCATTTTGATTGCAAAAATTGGGAAGCATTTTGCAAGATGTATGTTTTTTATGAGGGAATGCTTGTCACCATGGATCTTGGTGATCCTGACATCGAGCAAGACAATATGGACATTTGGGTCCTTGTTGATACGCCTCCAATTCTACCGCTATGTGAGTTTCTCAAACATAGTTATTACCATAATGGAGAGTCGGGGTCTATATTGTTTTATGCTATTTTACCTTAAAGAGGGTATTTAGGTCCTACCTAATACTGATGATCATGTGCTAAGAACAATTAAGTTGGGTTGGTTCGATGACTATGAGGATGATGACCGTATGACTTGTTATTAATAACGAGTAGAAGTTGTATGATGATGATTAGTAGGACTTGTTATTATGGTGATGCATGATGCGGGCATGAGGAGTTATTATATATCAGTGGGTGAAATGAACATGGATTGGAATGAAGTGAAGGCAACAAGCATGTGGTGCATGTCGAAAGTAGTACTAATCCAAACTTGATCAAGTTAGGATTAATATTA
The DNA here is from genome assembly GCF_002575655.3 of Aegilops tauschii subsp. strangulata. NCBI lineage: Eukaryota > Viridiplantae > Streptophyta > Magnoliopsida > Poales > Poaceae > Aegilops > Aegilops tauschii. The sequence continues at coordinate 20,693,534 of NC_053036.3, forward strand.
CTTTCGACATGCACCACATGTTGCCTTCACTTTAATATAAGCCATGTTTAGGCATAGCAGTAGCGTTGGTAAATCAAGCACAGAAATAAGAGAGGACAGTTCTCTCTGTTAGCTAGCTTACACACCCTAAATTACCCCCTAAACCCTCCCCCTTTCAAAAAAAAAACAAAAACCCAACCACTGAAATGCTGATGCGTGGATGCCTTTTGGTCCCGGTTGGTGTCACCAACCGGGACCAAAGGCCCTCCTGCCTGGGCTGCCCGCAGCGGCCACATGGAGGCCCATCTGTCCCGGTTCGTGCAAGAACCGGGACTAAAGGGCTAGGGCATTAGTAACGACCCTTTAGTCCCGGTTCAACATCCGGGACAAAAGGCCCTTACCAACCGGGACAGATGCCCCTTTTTCTACTAGTGTTAGTTTCTTGTTTATCACTAGTTTGGTTCATAAACGAAAACTAAAAAAAGATGGAATTGAGGTTGCATCATATTATTCGTATTTATAATGTCTTTTGTAAAAATGATGTAAAGGAAAATTGTGCTCAGTTGATATAAGAAGAATTCTATAAAATGTTTGGCACAAGATATATGAATGATGGGCATGATTGCAATGTTGTTAGTATGAATTCTTTGAATGTCCATGATGCTAATGATATGCAAAACCATAAGCTTGGGGATGTTATATTTCATGCAGATGATATTTTTAGTCCCCCCAGATTTGATGTGCAAATTTGTTATAATGATTGCATGCCTCCTATTTATGATGATTATAATGGTGAAAGTGTATTTGGAGAGGTCATGACTTTATTTAGTGATGAATGTACTATTTTGGAAGAGGTTCCAATTGATTTTGACAATGAAGTTGCTATCCATGATGATTATTGTGATGACATGTATGCTATAAAGAATAATGATAACCATGAAACTTATCATCATGATTTTAATTTTCAATCCCATGATAGTTATTTTGTTGATTTTTCTCCCACTACTATGAATTTGAATAAATTTGCTTATGTGGACAAATTTTATGCCTATGCATCATGAAAAGAATGCTTTATGTGATGGTTATATTGTTGAATTCATTCATGATGCTACTAAAAATTATTATGAGAGAGGAACATATGCTTTTACATATTGCAAAAATATCAAGTTTCCCCTCTATGTGTTGAAAATCTTGAAGTTATGCTTGTTTTGCCTTCCTATGCTAGTTGATTCTTGTTCCCATAAATTGTTTGCTCAGAAAATCCCTATGCATAGGAAGTGGTTTAGACCTAAATGTGCTAGTCATATCCTTCATGATGCTTTCTTCATGTTTCAATTCTTATCTTTTATGCGAGCATCATTGAAATCGTCATGCCTAGCTAAAAGGCACTGAAGAAAAGCGCTTGTTGGGAGACAACCCAACACTTTTACCTACGGTTTTTTTGTATTCACATGATTATGCTACTGTAGTAATGATGTTTTATTGCTTTTGTTTCAATAAAGTGCCAAGTAAAGCCTTTGGGATAGTGTGGATGATAGTTGACTTGAATCTGTGCAAAAACAGAAACTTTTGCTTCCAGAAATAGAATTGTTTAAATTCACTGGAACGTGATAAAATTCTGAATTTTTTTACTGATGATTGACATACAAATTTTCTACGTTGTCCTAATTTTTCAGAATTTTTGGAGCAGTGGAAATATGGTAGGTGTCCAGATCATTATAGACTGTTCTGTTTTCGAATGATTCTGTTTTCAATGCATAGTTTGCTTGTTTCCTAGTTTCTATGGCTTATAATGCTCAATATAAATTGTGGAAATGATATGCTACAGTAGGCATTGTGTGGAAACAATTATGAATCTTCTCTTTGACAGTACCAAAGTGAATGGTTTCCTCTTTATCATACTAACCTATCTCATGAAGTTCAATTATGTTTTGTGTGATTGAAGTTTTCAAGTTTTGGGTGAGACATCGATATGAGGAGAATAAGGAGTGACAAGACCCTATGCTTGGGGATGCCCAAGGCACTCCAAGTTAATATCCTAGGAAGATCAAAAGCAACTAAGCTTGGGGATGCCCCGGAAGGCATCCCCTCTTTCGTCTCCAACAATATCGGTAACCTTACTTGAGGCTATATTTTTATTCGTCACATGATATGTGTTTTGCTTGGAGCGTCATTTTTTTATTTTTATTTGATTGCTGTTATTTATAATAATCTTTTGCATCTTTCATTTCAAGAAAAATGTGAAGGATAGCCTTTACCATGCTTATTTTGCAAGTCTATATGTTGCTGTTTTGAAAACAGAAAGTTTTCTGTCAATGTCTGAATTGTTAAAAAATGTCAGAATGTGATAAAATCTTGAAATTTTTGGAAATTAAGAAAGAACAATTTTTCTACAGTGTGGTAATTTTTTAGAATTTTCGGAGTTACAGAAGTATGAATTTTCTTGCATTCTTTACAGACTGTATTGTTTTCGAAGATTGTTGTTATGTTTGCATTGTTTGCTTGTTTCATGATTCTATTTGAGGATAGGAGTATTAAATATGCAGAGGCATTTAGAATGCAATGTTGAATAATAATTTTAGTGATTTGCTACAGTAGAGAATGATAAAGTTTTTGCATTGGTTTATACTAACTTATCTCACGAGTTCTTGTTGAGTTTTGTGTGGATGAAGTTTTGAGATTTAGGAAAACCGTGATATAAAAGGAATTAAGGAGACACAAAATCTCAAGCTTGGGGATGCCCAAGGCACCCCAAGTTAATATTTGAAGAAGTCTCGAGCATCTAAGCTTGGGGATGCCCCGGTAGGCATCCCACCTTTTTTCTTCAACAACTATCGGTTAGTATCGGTTGAGCCTAAGTTTTTCCTTCTTCACATGATGTTTTAATAAAGTTCTTAGATCTGAAAGTTTTTAAATAAAATAGAGTCCTCAAATAGTTGCCAGGGAGGCTAGGTAAGCGGCACTCACATCCCGTCAACGAAGCTCTTTTCTATGGAATTGCTCTACTGCTTCCCTTATATCTTTTTTTAGCATGGTGTGCTTTAGTATTTTTTAAGAAATTCTCTCTTGCTTCACTTAAATTAATTTGAGAGAAAGAAATATTATGACCATGATCTTCACTTATATTTGTTTGAGCTTATCAAATGCAACACATGAAAATTAGTTCCAAAGTTATAGATGTCCAAGAAGGATATAATATAAACTTTCATGAAAATCATTGGACAAAATAAACTTCATTCCTTGTAATAGTTTTGAGATATGATGATGTGATATGTGAGTCATGTTGATGAGTAATTATGCTTTAGTAAGATTATTGGTGTGAAGGTTTGTGATTCCCTATGCAAGCACAAAAGTCAATAGTTATGCAATGAAATTACATCCTACTTGTGGTGCATCATTCGGTGTTAATTATGCTCAATGCTCGCTTATGAGATTATTCGTTTCTTGGTTGGTCGCTTCTCAATCTTTTGCTAGCCTTCATTTTGCACTAAGTATGATCACTACTTGTGCATCCAAAATCCTTTAAACAAGTTTTGCCACATGAGTCCACTCCACTATACCTACATATATGCGGTATTCTTTTGCCATTCTAAGCAAATTTTCAAAATAAATTTCTCTTTTGTGTGCTCGTACCGCTCGCGAGGCAGTGGGGGGTGGCCAATATTTTCCATGCTAGGTGTGTTATTCTCACGATGAGTGGTTATTCACTTGTCATTGCACGAGAGTAAGGCAAAGGTATTAGGGATGCCCAGTCCCGAAATGAAAAATGATTTCACTTTATGTTATCAAATAATAAATTCCTTGGAAAGTGTTGGTATGGAGGGCACCCATGGATACGGTTAGCCATGGAAAGTGAAAGTATGGTGGAAAAAGGAATAAACTTTATTTTCTGTTTGGGAACCGCCTATGATATATCCAGCATGGAAAGTGTTGGGAGCTCTAAGTCGTTTTCGTTGGTGGGAAAAGTATGCCTCTCAAAATGTTTTCATCTCTCAATTTTCCCTTTGAGCTCTGGCACCTCTACAAATCCCTACTTCCCTCCGCGAAGGGCCTTTCTTTTACTTTATGCAATTTTTATTTTTAAGTTGATTCTCCATCTTATCTTATAAAGCACCAACTAGGAGGCACTATGATCATATTGCTACAGATATTAAGTCTTTCAGGTGTGGTTGAATTGACAACTCAACTGCTAATACTTGAGAATATTCTTTGGCTCCCCTTGTGTCGAATCAATAAATTTGGGTTGAATACTCTACCCTCGAAAACTGTTGCGATACCCTATACTTGTGGGTTTTCAAGACTATTTTCTGGCGCCGTTGTCGGGGAGCATAGCTCTATTCTTTGAGTCACTTGAGATTTATATCTGTTGATCACTATGAGGAACTTGAAAGATGAAAGAACCAAGATTTCCCCTCAACTACGAGGGGAGGTAGGAACTGACATCTAGCTCCGCACTTCATTCACCTTCTGTTATGAGTAAATTTGCGACACCTACACCTGTTATTGATTCTGATATGTCGCATGTTATTGATGATGCCACTTCTGTTATGCATGATGCTTATGATGAAACTACTTCTATGCTTGATAATACTGTGCCATTAGGTGAATTTCCTAATGAACAACTTGCTAGGGTTAGAGAGAATGAAATTATTGAAATAGATAATATTGATGAAAGTGATGATGAAGATTCTCCCCCTAGATATGAATTGCCTGATGTGCCTGAGGGTTATGTTATGGATGAAGAAACTGCTAGAGACCTTTTTGCTTGCAAAGATAGATATGATCTTAAGAAACTGTTAGCTAAGATGAAAGAAAAGTCGTTGAATGCTAGAATGAAATATGACCCTGCTTTTGCTAATTCACCTATCTGTATTTCTGATAAGGATTATGATTTCTCTGTGGATCCTGAGTTAATTACTTTATTTGAATCTGATCCTTTTTATGGCTATGAATCTGAAATTGTTGTGGCACATCTTACTAAATTGAATGATATAGCCACCCTATTCACTCATGAGGAAAAAATTCGTTACTACTATATCCTTAAGTTATTTCCGTTCTCATTAAAGGATGATGCTAAAACATGGTTTAATTCTCTTGCTCCTGGTTGTGTGCGTAGTCCCCAGGATATGATTTATTACTTCTCTGCTAAATATTTCCCCGCTCATAAGAAACAAGCTGCCTTAAGGGAAATATATAATTTTGTGCAAATTGAATAAGAGAGTCTCCCACAATCTTGGGGAGGCTTCTTCGGTTACTAAATACTTTGCTTGATCATCCTCTCAAGAAAAATGAAATACTTGATATCTTTTATAGTGGACTAACCGATGCTTCCAGAGACCACCTGGATAGTTGGGCTCGTTGTGTTATTAGGGAAAGAACTGTTGAGCAAGCTGAATTGCTATTGAATATTATATTGAGTAATGATAATGATTGGACACTTCCTGAACCAACTCCTAAGCCAACTCCAAAGAAAAGGGGTATTCTATTTCTCAGAACTAAAGATATGCAAGAGGCAAAGAAATATATGAAAGAAGAGGGTATTAAAGCTGAAGATGTTAAGAATTTACCACCTATTGAAGAAATACATGGTCTTAATAACCCGACACAGGTAGTAAAGGTAAATCCTCTCTATAGATTTGATGAAGGTGATATTCCTCGTAATAAGTCTGCTAGCCAATGCTTGGATGAGTTTGATAATTTTATTGTTAAACAAGAAAACTTCAATGCTTATGTTGGTAGACAATTGAAACGTAATTCTTATATGGTTGAACACTTGAGTGATTATATGTCTAGAGTTAAAGGTGGCCTTAAACTTATTAGTAAACATGCTTCTATGGTTACCACTCAGGTAAAACAGGTGCTTAAAGCTCAAGATGATTTGCTCAATGAATTAAATAATAAGAAAAATGATAATGTTGTTAGAGTTATGACTAGAGGGGGTAGAATGACTCAGGAACCTTTGCATCCTGAGGGCCACCCTAAGAGAGTTGAGCAAGATTCTCAGAGAACTAATGTTGATACACCCAGTCCTTCTAAGAAGAAGAAAAAGAAAAATGATAGGACTTTGCATGCTTCTAGTGAACCTGTTGTTGACACACTTGAGGATCCCGATCATATTTCTATTTCTGATGTTGAAACACAATCTGGTAATGAACATGAACCTAGTGATAATGTTAATGATGATGTTCATGTTGATGCTCAACCTAGCAATAACAATGATGTAGAGATTGAACCTATTGTTGATCTTGATAACCCACAATCAAAGAATCAACGTTATAATAAGAGAGACTTTGTTGCTAGGAAGCACGGTAAAGAAAGAGAACCATGGGTTCAGAAAGCCATGCCTTTTCCTCCTAAACCATCCAAGAAAAAGGATGATGAGGATTTTGAGCGCTTTGCTGAAATGATTAGATCTATCTTTTTGCGTATGCGTTTGACTGATATGCTTAAAATGAATCATTATGCTAAGTATATGAAAGATATTGTTACAAATAAAAGAAAGATACAGGAAGCTGAAATTTCCACCATGCTTGCCAATTATACTTTTAAAGGTGGAATACCTAAGAAACTAGGAGATCCAGGAGTACCAACTATACCATGCTCCATTAAAAGAAACTATGTTAAAACTGCTTTATATGATCTTGGAGCTGGTGTTAGTGTTATGCCTCTCTCTTTATATCATACACTTGACACTACTAGGAAAAGGGCTATAGATAATATGGACACTAATGGCGCACCAGACATGCGGTGCGCCACTACTATATAGGAGTGGCGCACCATGTGCTGGTGCGCCATTAGTGTGATAGACACTAAGGGCGCACCACAACCATGGTGCGCCACTACTAACAATTTTTTTTCTTTTTTCCAAAAATACTAATGGCGCACCGTGTGTTGGTGCGCCATTAGTGTGATAGACACTAATGGCGCACCACAAATATGGTGCGCCACTACTAACAAAATTTGTTTTTTTCCAAAAATACTAATGGCGCACCGTGGCACAGTGCGCCATTACTAGTTTTAACTACTAATGGCGCACCAGTCACACCGTGCGCCACTACTATCATTTTTTGTTTTTTTTTGCAAAACTACTAATGGCACACCGCCAGCTGGTGCGCCATTAGTAACCAGGTTTACTAATGGCACATTTGTTGGTGGCGCGCCATTAGTAACCTGGGACCAGCTATATATTTTGGACAGCCACCTACACACTCACTTTCCCCACTTCATTCTCTCCACCTCCTCCTCCAAGCTTGTCTCGGCTGCCTCCTCCTCCTCACCTCATTTGCAGCATAGATTCATCCAAATTAAGTGGTGAAATTACCTTTTTTTGATAGGTAAGTAAGGGGAAAGCTTTCTCTATGTTGTAGATCTACTTTTTTTCTCCCTCCAACAACGTGCACATGCACTTTTTATGGCCTAGCTAGATCTATGTATGTTTGTGGTGTTGCATATATGTTTGTGTGTGCAGGTACCGGTATTTGAAATGCGATAGTTGCCAATATTTTGCCAGAATGTTGATTCATTTCCGTTTCGGCGAGAATTTTGGCACTATGCATTCTTTTTGGTCCTATTTTAGGCAAAGTCATGCCAAATTTTTTCTTGGTTCTAAACTATCGTTTTGCTCTACCCTGCAGGCGACCATGGTCCGCACGATGACCGAAGGCATCGTGAATAGGTTTTTGAGCTCCGCGAAGGCCGAGATGCTTCAAAAGAACGAGACGGAGATAAGATGTTCGTGTCGAAGATGCAAGCTGAGGAGCCTTATGGACCCGGATTCTGTACAGGTGTGGGACCACCTACTCTTGCGTGGTTTCATGGATGGCTATCGGTGGCAAGGTGACGAAGATGATTATGAAGTCGTCCATGGGGGCCGGCCGGCAAGAAATGAGGAAGGGCAGCAAGACAACCGCGGAGAGGGCAGGCGAGAAGATGAAGAATCTCCAGGACATGAGCACGAAGTAGATGCAATACACAGTCATCATGTAGAAGATGCCGGACACGATGATGAGGAAGATGCCGGAGCAGACGAAGGGCATGATCATGAAGATGAAGATGCCGGAGCAGACGACGATGGACCATCGATGGGCTGGGTGCAGGACCCTCATATTCAATAGCTGCTTCTCAAGCAGACGGATAACGCAAGAGCTGCCGCCCGAGAGAAAGCCAAGCTGGATCAACTGGAGATAGATGTCGTTACTCCATTGTATGAAGGATGCAGGCCCGCGGATACCCGCCTGAAAGTAATGCTCATGGCTCTGCAGATGAAGGTAAAACACAAAATGACTGACGCATGCTTCGACGAGAACATGTCATTTTGGCACGAACGTCTTCCCAAGGGGAACAAGTGCCCGACCAGTTTCGAGGAGGCGAAGAAAATCGTGTGTCCTCTGGATTTACCGCACGTGAAATACCATGTATGCATGAACAGTTGCATGATTTATCGGGACGAGCACGCGGAGTCTACCATATATCCGGTGTGCGGCGTCACTCGATACAAGAAGAGGAAGAAAGCTCCTCGAAAAGTGGTGTGGTACTTTCCGATCAGTCCTCGTCTGCAGCGGTATTTTGTGGACCCTAAGGTAGCAAAGCTCCTGCGTTGGCACGTGCATAGGGAGGAGAAGAAACGAGAAGATGACGCAAATGATCCGGAGATAAATAAAAAAGACAAGATGCTGAGTCACCCTAAGGATGGGAGCCAGTGGCAAGCGTTGAACTTCGAACACCCAGAATTTGGGAACGATCCAAGGAACATTGTGCGAGGCGCGAGCACCGATGGAGTCAATCCGTTTGGCAGCCAGAGAAGCACACATAGCACCTGGCCTGTGTTTGTGTGGATGTACAACCTTCCCCCCTGGTTGTGCATGAAGAGGAAGTACATTCACATGAGTATGCTAATTGAAGGGCCGAAACAACCAGGGAACGACATCAATCTGTATCTGGGGCTGCTGAAAGAGGAGCTAGACACGCTGTGGAAAACGCCAGCGAATACGTGGGACGCGGCAGAGAAAGAATATTTCCCTCTGAGAGCCGCACTGCTCACGATGGTGCACGACTATCTCGGTTACGGATATCTCGCGGGGCAGGTGGTCCACGGATTTTCTGGGTGCGTCAGGTGCATGGATGACACAACGTATCGCCAGCTAGATAGAGATCCCGGGTCTTCGAAAACCGTGTTCATGGGACATCGAAGGTGGCTTCGCGACGATGACCCATGGAGGAAACGCAAGGATATGTTCGATGGTGAAACCGAAACCCGAAGACGCCCGCGTACGAGGAGCGCCGAGGAAATAAACGAGCTGTTGAAAAATTGGAAGGATTGCCCACTGCCGGGAAAGAAGCAAAAGGCGCCAGAGCCAGGAAAGAAGCGAAAGGCGCAAGAGCCGCTGCTGAAGGTATGGAAAACGAGGTATGTTTTCTGGGACTTGCCGTACTGGAAGATCCACCGTGTGCCTCACAGCCTTGATGTCATGCATATCACGAAGAACGTGTGCGAGAGTCTGCTTGGTACCCTGCTCAACATGCAAGAGAGGACCAAAGATGGGCTGAAAGCAAGGGCAGACTTGAAATCAATGGGCATCGGGGAGGAGCTTCACGCTAATGATGATGATGATGAGGCGAAGCAGGACACAGAAAGTCATCGCAAAGGCAAAAAGGCCAAGAAGACCAGAAATGACTACCCTCCCGCGTGCTTCACTCTAAGTCAGGAGGAGATCGATCAGTTTTTCACCTGCCTCGTAGGAGTAAAACTTCCTTCCGGTTACGCGCGGAAGATAAGCAGATACCTAGACTCAGCGAAGCAGAAGTTCAGCGGGATGAAGTCTCACGACTGTCACGTGCTGATGACGCAGATACTTCCAGTTGCAATCCGTGGGATCATGGACGCGCACGTCCGTGAAACGCTATTTGGCCTATGCAACTTTTTCGACGTCATCTCTCGGAAGTCGGTTGGCGTGAGGCAACTCAGAAGGCTACAGGAAGAGATCATGGTGATACTATGCGAGCTTGAGATGTACTTCCCGCCCGCATTCTTCGATGTTATGGTGCATCTGCTGGTCCATATCGTGAAGGATATCATCCAACTCGGGCCGACGTTCCTGCATAGCATGATGCCGTTCGAAAGGATGAATGGTGTCATCAAAGGATATGTTCGCAACATGTCACGTCCAGAGGGAAGCATAGCCAGGGGCTTTCTGACCGAAGAGTGCATCTCCTACTGCACAAATTATATAGGATCAAGAACCCCGTTTGTCTGCCCGTCAACAGGCACCTCGGCAGGCTCGCTGGATGGGGTCACCGTGAGGGTCCCCGCGAAATGCATGTCGACTTCGAGGGTCGACTCGCCGACTTTGAAAGAGCAAACCTAGTCGCGCTACAACACATAGACATGGTCGATCCTTGGGTGGTAGAGCACAAAACCTTTATTGAGAAGACGTACAATGACCGAGGCCAACAGAGGACGGACGGAGATATAATCAAAGCGCACAACTCATGTTTCACACGTTGGTTCAAGCAGAAGCTTTTGTCGTACCCTTTACATGAGGATTCTTTCGCAGAAGAACAACTCATATTCGCCTTGTCACAGGGCGCCGAGCACAACCTGATGACGTATGAGGCGTACGATATCAACGGCTACACATTCTACAGCGAGGGAAAGGACATGAAGAGCGATGGTTATCAGAACTCCGGGGTAACAATGGAATCCTACACCGGTAACGACAAGGACAGATACTACGGAAGGATCGAGGAGATCTGGGAGCTGAGCTACACTGGAGAAAAGGTCCCGATGTTCCGTGCCAGATGGGCCAAGAGCGTCCTAAAAGAAAACCGGTATTTCACCACCATGGTTATACCCGAAGCCAAATCCAAGACCGCGGGCGCAAACATCACCGCGAAAAATGAGCCATGGGTACTGGCTTCCCAAGTGGACCAATGCTTCTTCATTACCGACCCGTCAAAGCCCAGTCGTGTTGTCATGAGGAGAGGCAAAAGGAAGATCATCGGAATGGATGGAGTCGCCAATGAGCAAGACTTCGACAAGTATGGCGACCCGAAGATGGAACATGACGACGACGATGAAGTACCAGCATACACCACAAGAAGAAGCAGGACCACGCTACCTAAAGGACGTCCGTTCAAGAGAAGAACTCCATTTATGAAAAATAAGGGCAAGAAGATTGTGAACAGATAGCTAGCTAAGATCAATTGTATTTAAATTGTAGCCTTCATTTCTTGATTGTATTTCGACATATTGAAATGATATTTCTTCTGTTCTAGTGTCCTCATGAATATTTGTTTATGTTTATTATGGTATTGAATTTCTAACTCACAAAAAGTATTGAATTTGTTAATGTTTTTTGAACTCATGAATATTTTTAAATTTCATGGAAACTTTTTGAATTCATGAATATTTTTTCAAATTTGACTATATTTTTTCATATTCAATATGAAAAAATATTGAATATTCATGAGGACACTCGATCTCGATCCCCCTCCATCTCGATCGCTATCCCCCCTCGCCAGATCCCCCTCGCCGCCGAGCACCCCCCACCCTCCCCCGCTCCATCGCCGCCGCCGACCCCCCGCACCCTTCCCCGCTCCACCGCCGTTGAGCACCCACCGCACCCTCCCCTGCTCCACCGCCGCCGCCGACCCCCCGCACCCTTCCCCGCTCCACCGCCGCCGAGCACCCACCGCACCCTCCCCCGCTCCACAGCCGTCGCCGACCCCCCGCACCCTTCCCCGCTCCACCGCCGTCGAGCACCCACCGCACCCTCCCCCGCTCCACCGCCGCCGCCGACCCCTCGCACCCTCCCCGCTCCACCGCCGCCGGCGACCCACCGCACCCTCCCCTGTCTCCTCGCTCGGTTCCCCCTCCCTCCCACCCCCCCGAGCGCCATTGCTATACAAAAAAAGATTACTAATGGCGCAGCTCTCTGGGGTGCGCCATTGCTATTCAAAAAAAAGATTACTAATGGCGCACCTCTCTGGGATGCGCCATTGCTATACAAAAAAAATCTAATGGCGCACCGCGTGTGGATGCGCCATTGCTATCAAAAAAAATTCTAATGGCACACCGCTCGGGGGTGCGCCATTGCTAACCCTTCCCCCCACTAAAAAAATTTCTATCTTCCCCATCTCTCTCACCCGCCCACAACTGCCCCGACCCGCCCACTGCCCCGACCCGTACTGCGCCACCGCCGCCCCCTCGCCCCCGCCGCCTCCCCCGCTCCGACCCTCGCCCCGGCGGCGACGAGCCCTTCCGCCCCCACCATCTCCGTCCCATTCGAGGTGAGGCCCTCGCCCGGCTGCCCCGCCCGGCCGCACGATCCTCCCCTCCACCCCCTCCACCTCTTCTTCCTCGGGGAAGCAGAGCTGAAGCAGAAGCAGAGCCGTCACCGCATCGTCCCCGCGACCACCGTCGTCCCTGCACCCCACCAAGGAGTCCAGGAGCTCACCGTGGATCGAGGTCTTCTTCCACCTCCGTCCACCGCGGCCTCACCGTCGATCCGCGTCACCTCGTCAACCCCGGCCCCGCACGAGCTCGCCATCGTCTTCCTCTCGGTGAGCTGCACCGGTTCCCCTTCCCCCCTTCGATTTCGTCGCCGTAGACTGTCGCACCGCCGCGCCCCAGCTCCTGGTTGCCGCCCCCCATGGCCGTGCTCCCCTCGGCCCCTGGCCCCGCCCAGGCGCGCTCACCGCACCGCGACCGCGCCTCCACTACGCTCGGGGATGCCATGAGCAGGTGCTCAAAGTAGCCTGTGTTTTCTTGCAGATGTTGGGTCAGGCAATCATGCCATGAGCAGGTGTTCAAAGTAGCAGGTGATTGTTAGAGTTTTGAGATGTGAGAGGTGTAGGATGTGAAAAGTGAATGATAGGAAGGATGTGATTTTCGTCAGTTTGTTTGTCTGAAGAAAGAAAAAGTATAGAGTTCTAATTCTGAAACTCTGTTTTTTGGAGTAGTCATGTTTCATACTGAATGTAGTTTTATTGTTCTCTGTCTGGTCAAATTCTGAAGAAATAAAAAGTGAATAGTTTGTTTGTTCCATGTGTGGTCACTCTATTTTTTGAGTACTAACATTAGTTATGTTTGTTAGCAGCAAGAAATTTAAATGAAGCTTGTTCTTTTTCAACTACTCAACTGATGCCATGAAACTGAATATAGTAGTTGAAAACCCTGTTTTCTTCCTGATCGTGCTAAAATTTGAAGTCCTGTTTGTGTTTTGGTTTTGTTGGTTGACAATTATGTTTAGTTTTTTGTTTCATGGATGCTGTAAAATGTGCAGGTGGTGAGTTGAGGCTCAGCATATAGCTTGTTTGGACTAACCAAGAGGACGAGCTATGTTGCTTGCCCAAGCTAAGTGACACGCGCCAAGTTTTCTGTTATATAATTACCTGTTAGTGCTTAGTTAAACTGCATGAAACGGCCATAGCAGATGGATGGTACTAGGTGTTGTTTTGTTTCTTGCCAATGCATTCAGAGAGCAGATGTGCCACCGCAGATTTCTTTTCTTGAAGGCAGCTAGCTACTTGGACTACACAATTCGATAAGTTCTGCCATAGATACCATCAAAATCTCACCATATAACTTTAAGATTTTTCCCACATGAAAATGATGATAATTTTAAGACATTGAAATTTAGAACCTCTATTGAAACTGTTTTATAGTAGCATATATGAACTTTAGGGGACAATTCGATGTTTACCTGGCCAACTAAAATCTCAAAGCTCTTAGCCTGCAAGTACAAGTGAACAACTTGCTGCTATTAGATGTGGAATGGAAGCTCACGTAAGTTGAGCTGCTTTTTGTCTATATGAAAGCAGAGGACCATATGGTCTGTGGCCTTTGCATCCATATGAAAGTAGATGCACATTGTGGTGCTAGTTTGCTGGGTTTTGTCTCCGACCATCGTGTCGTGATTATTTTGCAGGTACCCCACGAGCCCCTTGAATTTGCCGGAATGTCGATTAACTTCCGTTCTGGCAAATTCGGGTACTCCATATGTCCTATTTTCAGCAAAGGTCATGCTGAAATTTCCGTGAATTTTAGCATGACTTTGCTAAAAATAGGACATATGGGGTACTTGCGACTAATGCATGGGCCGGGGTATCTTAGTACTTAATTAAGTAGGATCAACTGCCCCTTTATTCTTGCTGCATTAAACCATAGGTGGCAATAGAGCCAAGTGATTAGGCCCAACTTAGAATTCTCCTTCCCTTTTCTTGATAGAGTATATTATTAGAAGATACCCATATATATCAGTCAACCTAGGGTGCCTCGGCATCGATAAACCCTAAATGATGAAAACTTAACTTAGCATTTAGGGTGCCTCAGCGTCGACAAACCCTAAATTATAAAACCTTGGCTTTTAGGGTGCCTCGGTGTCGATAAAAACCTAAATGAATAAAGCTTAGGCTTTTAGGGTGCCTCGGCGTCGACAAACCCTAAATGATAAAAGCTTAGCTTTTAGGATGCCTCGGTGTCGACAAACCCTAAATGATGAGACCATGATCTTGTTCCTTGGCAATAACCAACTTTTTGACCAAACGTTTTTCCTATTTAGAGCGAAACATGGCCCACAACGACGAGGTCGGCGGTTCGGGCGGCAAGGCATTCTGGGAGCTGTCCCAGGAGATGGAGGAAGAACCTCACCGCTATGAGGACGCCGCGGAAGACACCGATCCTGACTACACAACCCCTAGTGGTGTCGGGGATGACACCACTGATGGTGCCGCCGAGGATGCCACCACTGATGATGGCAGCGCACGCACAGATGGCAGCCAACCGAAGAGGCAACGGAAGGACCAGCGCCCGAACGTGCTCGGCACCGTCAAGGAGGAATTTACTGAAGTGAACTGTGACGGGGATCCACTGGCGCCCAAAGAATTAGTCAAGGGGTACTCGGTTCAGCTCAGCTGCATTCTCTGGAGCACCGTCTCGATCAACACCGAGAACCTAAGGCATAAGGACCGAGGGAATTTGCGCAACCTCCTCTTCACGAAGCTGCACGAACGATACAAGTTCCCCTGACCTTGCAATCACACGCCTTTCAGGGAATAAAGTGAACAGTGCCGCCCTCACGAAGATGAGCACGGCCCTGTCTACTTGGAGAAGCGCGGTGAAGAGAATGATTAACAAAGGTGATAGTTATGAGAAGATTAAGGCGAAAAATCCTTCGATCAGCGAAGATGACTACAAGGAGTTCAAGATCAAGTGCGAGAGCGGCGCATGCGAGGAATCAAGTCAGTGGGGGAAAGAGATGCGGGACTTGAACTTAGGGGTCCACAAACTCGGTCCCGGCGGTTACAGAGTGGAGGAACCTATATGGGACAAGGAGGACGCGGAGCGTGCCGAGCAAGGCCTACCGCCCCGCTTCGAGAAATACCGTGAGAAGCAGACCAGGAACTATGTCAGGGCCCGGTACAAGGAGGACCTGGTAACAAAGGAGCTTACCACGGATCCGAAGACCAAGGCGCTTGAGAAAGTTCTGGTAAGGAATACACCCCCGCGTAATTAGCTACATATATGGTTGCATTCTAGTTAATGAAGCCAAATTTCTAGATGGTTCACATTCCTTCCGCAGGAGACTGAAAGCAGTAGCGCGGGGTCGTCTCAGAGCTCCCCAGCTTGGGACAGCACTCTGAATAGGGCGTTGAACATAATGAAAAACAAGGATAAGCTCAGTGCTGTCGTCAGCTGGTCGTGAGGCCGGCAATGGCTTGTCCACAAAATGGTCGTCATACTATAACGCTGGTGGGCGAAAGGAGAAAAAGACCAGCTCAGAAAGCCAGTCGCGCGAGGTTCAAGAACTCAAGGCACAAGTGGCGCGGATTCCGGAGATTGTCCAAGAGCAAGTGCAACAACAACTGGGAACGACACTCAACGCCATTGTGCCTAGCTTGATTGAGGGGCTGCAGGCGTGGATTGCAGGCGGCCAACAGGGGCCGCCCCCGGTTCCCAGCTTCGCGGCCAGCAACTCGCACAACGCATAGGCGGCGCCATTGGTGTCTCCGGCGGAGACGGTATTGGTGTCTCCGGTGCCGGCACGGGCATTGGAGCTTAATGCAACTGGGTGTACGCCGGCCGGCACCTCGGCAGCAAGCGGCCCCTCCGTCAGTTGCACGCCCGTCGTTGGCGGTGCCTCGACATTAGCCGAGCTCGACACCATCACGGTAACTAAGCCTCTCGGCCGATGACTTCATCTCCTTGCCTTTCACTGGGCATCCCTGATGCCCTACATGTTTTCGCAGGGCGCCGCCGACGTTCCATGCACTCTCCTGCACTTCGTGGGCGGCGGGTTGATCGATGTCGCCAAGGGCAGAATCGTCAACCGGGCAACCCCGTGTTCCACGGTAATCCGTTGCCACCCACTGTGTATAGGGTTGAACTGGTTCGGCTGCTGCCAGGCTGCGATGAGTTGTTACCTCCGATTCGACCCGCTGGGGCTGACGAATATGATGTGATGACCCTCAGCGCCTGCGTAAGCTGGCCCTTGCTTTGGCCGAAGAGCGAGATTCGTTTGGGGGTGGGGGACACCACCCACAGACAACACCGCCAGTGGTGCCGATGCCAAGCCATGGCAAGACCGCCGCAACGCTACCGGACATGCCGGACATCCCTGTGGCATAGGATCCGGACATGCATATGGCACAGGATCCGGACGACGACGACAACGACGACGGTACATTTACCAACGTTGATAAGTAATTTGCCGAACATGGGTACAATGACGAATTCTTCGGCCTCCTTCTCAAGAACCCAACCCTGAAAAAGACGACCGCGATCGAGCTGGTACCGCGGACAAACCCAATTGCAACAGGCGTCGTCTGGCGTTCAGTTCTCAGGAGACGCCTCCAGCTGCCACCTTCACCGAGCCTCAGATAGCCGAGGTGCGGAATATTATCAGCCCCAACACACTCAAGAAGGCGGTCTCTGAGCAGAACTCGATCCCATTATAGGAGATGAGGAAGAAGGGACGGAAACGAAAGAATAACAAGGGCGGTGCGAGCCAGCCGGCACCGAGTACGATCCGTGCTCAGGACGGGCCACCTTCACCTAAGGATATCTCGAGGAGGGTGCATGTGGCGGGTAGGCCGATGCTACCGACTAATCTGCTCAATGCTGCAACCGGTGCTATGCGGAGTCTGCATGACAGTGTTCTTTCTTTGGAGAAGCGGCGTCTCTCCGAGAATGATGTGGCATACACGGTTTTCGTGGCCAAGGTGCCAGAGGGAAAGGGCTTTGTGGATAGCGCCATCGTGGGTATGATCGTCCTGTGGTTTGATGACATCTTCACTATGTTTAACCTTCATCCGCTGCACTACATCTTCATTCGGCTAATTTCGCTGAGTATGGAGATGCGGATCATTAGAGACAAGACCCCGGACATCGTGATAGTCGACCCCTTCTACATGCGTGCCAAGATCTTGGGCAGCGCTGGGGACCGGCAAATCGCGAGTTCATACCTCGAAGGCGTCATTCTGGCAAACCCAGATAAGGATAACTTCCTCGTGCCTTACTTTCCCGAGTAAGTCATCCCCTTACCGCCCCGTAACATATGATTTCTTAGATTTCGATCGTTCTTTTTTTTCTAACATTCCGTGTTTTGTGCAGTGACACACATTGCACACTCATCCTCTTAAGCCCGAAATATTCCTTGGCCACGTATTTTGACCCGGACCGTCAGTCGAAGAAAGACTACACAAATATCAAGAAAGTTCTTGATGATGTTCTCCCCGGCTATGCCAGATCTGGAGGCACCTTCAGCAGGCCAGTTCATAGGTACGGCAAGCACATCTTCAGCCACAATACGACGTTCTCCTGCGTCAAGCAGCCGCCTGGCAGTCAGAAGGATGCCTACTACGCCCTCCATCACATGTGGGCGATCGTACGGGACCATAATCACCTTCTGCTACCAAGTAATCTCAAAGATTGGGCCGCACGCTTGTCGGCAATCCAGGACATGGACATCAGGCAAGAATTATTTCGCATCCAGTCGGAGTTTGCGGAAATCATCCATCAAGATGTCCTTCGTACCTCGGGGCCGTTCTATCTCAGACATCAACCGTCCAACAGTGAGATAGAAACAATGCTACAAATGCAGGCTGACAAAGCCCGCGATTTCATGACCATCACGAAAGACGGTGGCTTCATCCACACTCCGGACCCTGAGTCGAGTC
Source organism: Aegilops tauschii subsp. strangulata (assembly GCF_002575655.3). Lineage (NCBI taxonomy): Eukaryota > Viridiplantae > Streptophyta > Magnoliopsida > Poales > Poaceae > Aegilops > Aegilops tauschii. Next base: position 20,711,690 of record NC_053036.3, read on the forward strand.
GAAAGTAGTGATGCTATGTAGTTCTGAAATGTCGATTGGCTCATGTTGTAATATTAAACTTTAATGAACTTGTATGTCTCTTTGGTTTGGACAGTCGTTCAACTTATATGTAATCGATGCTATTTATTAGTAGGACCATGAATCGTGCTATTAATGTGTTGCCTGTCTCTTCCGATCCTTTTGTTGCATACTTATATATTGCTTATGTATTGTCTGTGAATTGCTACTAACTTTTTGTTTGGCTAGTGCATAGAGATGCCACCGTATGTCGTGTACAAGGGTAAGGTTCCCGGAGTCTACGACGACTGGGAGGAGTGTCGGAGACAGGTTCACCGTTTCAGCGGTAACAGTTACAAAGGGTACACCACTAGGGCGGAGGCGGAAGCTAGATACGCGCGCTATCTAGCGGGAGAGAGGAGGGAGCGGAGGAGGAACCGGATGAAGACCAATTTCATCGCGATGATGCTAATCGTGATGACCGCAGCTCTCTTCTATGTGATGGTAGTTTAGATGATCGATATCGACTTGTAATGTGAAGACAAACACGCTACCCGCGGTTTCGACACTTGTAATGTTCTAACTTTGTTCGGTCTTTTGAATTTGGAGACTAATATGATGAATTGTATTAGGAGACTAATCTTCTATTGTATTCGATAACTCTGCTGTTTATATGTTGTGCTGTCTATATTCTGTGCAGTAATATGTTTTGTAACCTGTGCAAATATCAGAAAATAAAAAAATTCCTAATATTCATACTAGTGGCGCACCACCCAGAACTTTAGTGGCGCACTGCAAAATGCACACTAGTGGCGCATCAGCAACAAGTGCGCCATTAGTAAGCCAGAGACATGGTTAAATACGGCCCCTTGGGAGGCATTCTAATGGCGCACCGTATGGTCTACTAATGGCGCACTACATGGTGCGCCATTAGTATTTGGTATACTAATAGCGCACCTGTGGTGCGCCATTAGTAATAAAATCTAATGGCATGGTGCTAGTGGCGCACCTGTAGTACGCCATTAGTAGGCAAAACAGGTGCGCCACTAGCAGGCCTTTTCCTAGTAGTGTGATTTGAATAAGTTGACACCTACTGAAATATCTTTGCAAATGGCCGATAAATCAACTGCTATACCTGTCGGTATTTGTGAGGATGTGCCTGTTGTGGTTGCAAACCTTACTATTTTAATGGACTTTGTTATTCTTGATATTCCCGAGGACGATAGTATGTCGATTATCCTTGGTAGACCTTTTTTGAATACTGCAGGGGCTGTCATTGATTGCAACAAAGGCAATGTCACTTTTCATGTTAATGGTAATGAGCATACGGTACACTTTCCAAGGAAACAACCTCAAGTCCACAGTATCAATTCTATTGGAAAAATTTCAACGATTACTATTGGAGGTTTTGAATTCCCTCTTCCCACCGTACAGAAGAAATGTGATATTCTTATTGTTGCGTACATGCATATCCCCGTTGAGGTAACCTAGTGTTATTCAAAAATTCTCTGGTTTCACGCGATTCGGAAAGAGTTTGTTAACTAGACTTGATCAACCTTGTTAGTGGATTCCTTTTTGATGAGCACGAGATGGATGAAGTTAGATAGCACAACTCTCTATACCCTCCTTTTACTTTCTGTTATTTAGATTAAATAAAGAAAAATTAGTATTTTTTTGTTTGTTTTCAGAATTATCCTTGCAATAAAAATAGCCTGAAAATAAAAGTTCTCCAAACGTCCTGAAAATGAAATATGATTTTTTGTAGAATATTTAAGAATTTCTGGCACTGAGAACACACCAGGGGGCCCACCACTTGGCCACGAGGGCACAGGGCGCGGGCCCCACGTGGACCACCCTCCACTTATTCCAGCACCCACTCACTTCGTCTTCCTCCAGAAAAAATCCGCCCATAGCTCAAACCCATGTTCTAGCTCATCTTGCTGCCATTTTCGATCTCTTTGCTCAAAGCTCCATTCACAAAACCGTTTGGGGAGATTGTTCTTCGGTATGTGACTCCTCCAATGGTCCAATTAGTTTTTGTTCTAGTGCTTTATTTATTGCAATTTTTTGCTGCTAAGGTGACCCTGTTCTTGAGCTTGCATGTCAAATTTATATGGTCAAAAGTAGTTTTAATGCATGATATAGCCTCTAGGCACCTGTGGAAGTAGTTGCTATCAATCTTGTTGAGTTTGGTTCACTTTTATTTTGAGTCGCTAAAATTTCAGAAATTTTTCAGAGAAAGAAAAATGCATAGGAAAATGTACCAAGGTGGTTCCTCAAGGAAGCAAGGACCAAGGCTCGCGATACGTGAGCCGGACGATGAACCACCGAGGGAAGCTCAAGTGCGGTCTTGTGAACGGCCGTCAGAGGAGTTTACGGTCCAGGCAGGCATCAAGGATGAATTTGACGCGTATGTGCGTAATGCTGATCTTGAGGACTTCGTGTGAGATAAGTGCCTACAGTACCACTACCTAACTGATTCCTTTGTGAGGAGGTTTAAATTTACATCCTCGCGCAATTCTTAGACTGTTTTATTCTATCTTTATGATAAATCTTATACCATGGACTTAGAAGATTTTAATACTGCTTGTAAACTCCCGCAGTGGGGCAATGTTAGTGAACTTCGCAAATCTGAATATAGAGACTTTCTTGCTAGTATCACTATGGGGGAATCTAGAGAAATCACACAAGCTACCATAGGGAGCATTCATTTCCCTTCCATACACCATTTTTCTCTCTTTATAGGTAGATGCATTAACGGTAAAGATGAGACTTTGTGTCCAGATCTTTGTGTCCTCAAGAGTGTGGTATTAGGCGATAAACAATATAACTTGGGGGCCATTGTGGCACGAAGGTTGCATCTTAACGGTACAAGTGGAGATTTTTTTGGTGGAATTTATGCAACTTGTGTAGCCAATTATCTTGGTGTACCCATACATGGAAATGATATGGAGTTACCTCCTGCTTATCTAGATTATAGTGCTATGGTTCGCCATCGTTTTCTTGAGAGGAATGAACAGTTCCTCCAGTACCGACTAAATCTTTGACAGACAGCGCACTGTCCATGTTGCCCTCCCTGCTCCTACTTTCTTTAACTTTCAGGCAAAAAGGAGATATGTTATAACCAAGGAGGAGGCGAAGGAGCACGAGAGGAGGACGGAGGCAGCTCGCCTCCAAGCTGCAGCTCTTCAGGCAGTAGCTGCTGCATCTCAGTACAACCCCAGCTACGACTTTGGATATCCGCCAGGCCAGCAGTGGCCATAGACCAACTTAGGCCAAAAGCCTAAGCTTGGGGGAGTACGTATTTCTCACCGACATTACATTCATGTTCACACACTCATTCTAGTTGTCGGTGCTCATACTTTTTCATTGTACTATCCATGCTAGTTTATTTTATTTTCTAAGCCTTCTTCTTGTGTGTATGAAAAAACCCTTAAAGAAAACCAAAAAATTAGTTATAGCTTTTAGCTACTTTCCTTTCCGTCCCTATAGTAGTAGTAATTAAAAGAAAACCCAAAAAGATTTCTCGTTCTTCTTTTGCTTGTTGGGAGCTTTCCCGTGTAAATAGTTTTATGTCTTTTCTTTTCTTGGGGTCGAGAGGAGAAGACCATGATGAAAATGTTGAGTGGTTCTCATATGCATTATTGTTGATTTAACCAAGAGCCCATATTACCTTGTCTTCTCCATTGTATTAAATGCTTGCAGATTCCAGCTTAGTCCAATGCACGTGCACTATTATTTTTATTATTATTATCCACACTGTTCGGTCATGCGAGTGAAAGGCAATAATGACGATATATGATGGACTGATTGAGATGAGAGAAGCTGGTATGAACTCGACCTTTCTTGTTTTTGTAAATATGATTAGTTCATCATTCCTGATTCAGCCTATTATGAATGAAACATGTTTGCAATGAAAATTAGAGATTATAGTTGCTCATGCCATGCTTAATTTGCTATGAGTTTATAATGGTTAACCTTGCGTGCCAACATGCTATTAAAATGGTTGTAATGTGGTGTGATAGGGTGGTATCCTCCATTGAACGATTCGAGTGTCTTGACTTGGCACATGTTCACGCATGTAGTTGAAACAAAATCAACATAGACTCCATGATATTTATGTTCATGGTTATTTATATCCTACTCATGCTTGCAATCATTGTTGATTAATCTTAATGCATGTTCATGACTATTGTCGCTCTCTAGTTGGTCGCTTCCCAGTCTCTTTCTAGCCTTCACTTGTACTAAGCGGGAATACTGCTTGTGCATCCACTTCCATAAACCCCAAAGTTATTCCATATGAGTCCACCATACCTTCATATATACGGTATTTACCTGTCGTTCCAAGTAAATTTGTATGTGTCATACTCTAAACCTTCAAATGAAATTCTGTTTTGTATGCTCGAATAGCTCATGTATCAACTAGAGTTGTTTATATCTTCCATGCTAGGTGGGTTATTCTCACGATGAGTGGACTCCGCTCATCATTCATGAGAAAATGGCCGGTAACCGGATGCCCAGTCCCATGCTCAAATTAAATCAAAATAATTGATAACAAAACTCCCCCAGGATTGTTGTTAGTTGGACGGCACCCGTTGTTTCGGACAAGCCATGGATTGATGTTTGTTGGTGGTGGGGGAGTAGAAACTTTACCACTCTATTTGGGAACCCCCTATAATGTGTGTAGCATGGAAGATATCGAGATATCTTGGTTGTTATGTCGACAATGAAAGCATGCCACTCAAAATATTATTCAATCTCTATTTCAAAACTCGAGCTCTAGCACCTCTGCAAATCCCCGCTTCCCTCTGCAAAGGGCCTACTATTTACTTTTATGTTGAGTCATCATTCTCTATTAAAAAGCACCAGTTGGAGAGCACCGCTGTCATTCGCATGCATTGCTACTAATTTACATTGAGTATGATTGTGACTGGATCTCTTTTAACATGAATTACAATGTCTAGTCAGTCCTTGATCTTCAGGGGTGCTCTGCATTTATGTTTTGCGGTCTCAGAAAGGGCTAGCGAGATTCCATCTTGTTATATCATGTTATGATTGTTTTGAGAAAGTGTTGTCATCCGAGATTTATTATTATTGCTCACTAGTTGATTATGCCATTGATATGAGTAAACATGAGACCTAAATGTTATTGGGAATATGGTTAGTTCATAATCTTTGTTGAAAACTTGAATGCTGGCTTTACATATTTGCAACAACAAGATCAAATAGAGTTTGTAAAAGTTTTTCTTCATCACTTTTAGTTTGTCAACTGAATTGCTTGAGGACAAGCAAAGGTTTAAGCTTGGGGGAGTTTTTTTCATTTTCCCCCACGTGTCGATCGATCTACCTCATTAGTTATGTCTCTCCCTTCCTCCGACAAACAACAATTGATCTACCGGAATGTCTTTGATTCATATATGATGGCTCCCACCTCCACCCCGCCGCCGCCTTAACCCTGGAAACCCACCACACCGATGACTGGCCCACCTGACCATGGGTTTTCACATCTGATCGCACCATTCTCGCCGGCGTACGTTGCTCTCTCTGGTTGTTGTCTTCTCCATGGAGGTGCACGCTTCCATCTCCTTGGGCTTGGATTTTGGCCCGGGGATGGACTTGGCAGATGAGATCAAGCGCACGTTCAATACAAATGTGCACCTGACCTCTGACTCGTGCCATTTCACGATGGTGGTCTCCTTTGCTCGGCACTCCTTCCGCTTGGATGAGGATAATGTTGGTCTCGCTCTTGAATCTTCTATTTGTGGATATTGCTCCCATCTCAAGGTATCACACCTCACTGGTCGGGTTTTCTCCTTCTCGGTTTCTTGCAAGCAAGTGAAGTTTTTTATTCTTCATCATTGTAGCTTTGTTTGCAATCAATTCAAATGCTATTTTCATCTTTGGGGGCATGGAGGCCCCGATTGGGAAAAGGAATTTCGCCTCTGGCAAGCTGAATGTCAGCAGGAATGGACCTTGGTTAGTCCTACCAAGCGTAGAGTTAATCTTGGGATGCAGGCCGTGGGACATGGTCCTTCTAAATCCTCATTACATTCTAATTCCTCCTCTGGCCATCCTAAAAAAAAATCTATCTTTTGCTACGTTCATCAATTATCCTGCTCGTAAGGGATATAGTTATCATCCCTTGTCATCGGAGGTGTTGACCGTTCGGGAGGCTAGTTATAATGTATCATTGCATGAAGCCTCGAGCACCTCGTCACTTTGTCCGGTGACGGAGATGGCAGCCTCGCCGCCTCCGGCGATCCTTTTTGGCTCGTTTCAATCTCCTCCCGAATCTCCGACGTCTGTTGGCGGCATGGCCGGATCTCCCGCTAGTTTGAAATTTGTTGGACCAGATTTTGTGGATATTCCGGATTCTCCACCGTCGGTTAGCTATGGGCCCGACTCGGAGCCCAGTATCCTTCCTGCTCAGCCCATTGTAATTTCTGATGATGCGGAGGATAGTCCAGGCATGGAGACTCTGTAGTTCTCGAGCAGCTCTCCCCATCGCCACAGGATATTGTCAGGGATTTGCAGAGCTTTGACGAGATGATTGAAAATTTGGCTGCCATGTTTTGCGACTGCCAAAATTGCTTGGGTATGGGCCACCACACAGAGACCTGCTCAAACCGGATTCGGTGTAGGAATTGTTTCCGGTCTAGTCACATTAAACGGGATTGCACCGGCCAACCACCCAATTCCTCCTTCTCGGTGCCAAAAGTCCTATCCAAAGGCTTTGGAGCTCGCGCCAAGAAAGACAGCCTCCCGGCGTCTTCTGTTTCCCCAAACCAGACGTCTCCACCCCCAAAAAGCCCCAATCGCCTACCTCCCACCCATCGCCGCCAAGCTTGCAATCAGCACCTGCCGCTCCCGACTCCTCAGTGCCAGCAGAAGTAGCGCCGCAGTCCCCAATGGCGGTTTATGCGATTGACCCGCATCGGTTTGTCCTGGCTGGATACGACATCATCGATGGGGGGAGGGTCGCCTTCCAAGGACCTACTACACGTCGGCAATCCCACCCCCTCACTCCCATGAGCAATATATGGTGTCCATAGTCGAGCCTCTACCACCAGCTCACCTGTTGGCAATTCGTCGACAACAGGTTCTTGATTTTCTTATACAGACTATGCATATCCCGGTGCTATCTTCTCAGACATGGTTTCAAGGGGTAGGGCTTTTTGAGATGGAAGATCCAGTAGTGCGAGGCTCTTTTACTCAGCATCCACCTTTCCCTCTTGGAGTGGATGAAGATGGACAGGAGTTCTTTGTCAGGTTTATTCCGCATGACCAAGGAGAGGGTTTCAGGGCCATTCATGGCCATCGCACTGGCTGGTTGATGTTTATTGGAGTACCTTTGGATTATCGCAATACTCAGTGTTTGGCAGATGTTGTCGGAACTTTTGGACAGTTTCACTATTGGAATCAAACCGATCATCTTCTTGTTCGATCTCTGGTTAGAGCTTCTTTTCCTGATAATGCTCTGGTTCCGCGCTCTATTGTCTTCCGTGTCTTTGCAAATTGGAGAGGTGCTGTCGTTTCTTGGACTGTCGGTTGTTTCATTCTGACTGGTGAGTTTGCTGATGCTATGATACCCGCGGATGAGGATCCAATGCCCCTGTATGGTAATCCGCACCCTATGCCTGGAGTTAACACCCCACAGCCCTTTTGGGCCATGCCACCATACCCAGCGCTTGGTTGGAATGCAGTACCACCCGACCACAACCCAGTTAATCACGTCCAGAACACTGGGGGCTGGGTTGCAAAGGAAAACAATGATGCTGGATGGGGCCCCTGGGATGAGCAAGTTCAGCAGCCACCACAGCAACAGGTCGATGCACCTGAGCAGCAGCAGGATGAAGTTCAAGAGCAGAATTCGATGGTTCTCAATCCTTCCTTGGACTCGGATAATGAAACGGATTTGGAGGAAGTTCGGCAGCCCATCAATACTCTTGTTGCACAACGCCCTGTGGCAAATTTGGACCCGATCCAACTTGGCATTGTCCGCGTGGTTTATGGCCCAGTGCTTCCTGCTCATCTCATCTAGGAGTGGTCGTTTCGGTCCTTGATGCCTGAATTTTTAATCAGAAATATGCGAGCTCCTCTACCCGTGAATCAGCAGCGGTCGTCTCGGCTTACCACTTGTGTCTGGCCTGAGCACTATGGGACCAAATTTGGTTATCTGATGCAGCTTCAAAATCAACCCACGGCCCGCTCTTTGGTGGTGATTGAGGAGATCCTTTCTGAGTCTGTCGAGTCTGAAGTGCCACATGTTGATAGTTCGAAGCTACCGCCTGCTGATGATGTTCAGTCCCAGAATCCTGAAGATGGGTTTCAGTCACAGAATCCTGAAGATGAGTTTCAATTCTTGTCAGTTTTACCTGCAGTGCTAGGCAAGTGTGGACGAGAGGCCAGGCGTGGCCGCAGATCCTCTGTTGTACTCGCTCCACCTCCAGATTTTTCTGTCACACGCATGACACGCAGCGCGGCCAAGGCTTCTGGGTATAAACCTTCCTCTGCAATTCTCACCAAGGCAACTCCATTTACGCGTCCACGAGCTAAGAAGGCCAAGGTGGTGGTTGATGCACAGGAACCTGAAGAAACGACGCCAGTGATACCTCCACCAACACCAATTTCTGAAATGCAGGCAGTCGGCGCTCACCTGGGTATCTCGGAAGACCAGTTGACTTTGGAGAAGCTTACGGCTTCCCCCAAGAACTCTTCCTCTCACCCAGTTTCTAATGATGAGTAATCCTCGGCTTCATGATCTGTGCCAGAGGAGTTTTACCTGGCTTAGTTTCTATTTTGTTTATGGCTACTGTTTCTCTGCACTCGTTGAACTATATGCTCTTTTGGTATGGATGGCTGTGGTACTTGATACTGCTAGGTTAGGCTTAGCAGTCCTTGAATTAATCTTGCGAGTTAATTATGGATAGTACATCTTATCGTAACTGGCATGTGCTATGCTGGAATGTTCGTGGCTTGAACTCTGACACTTGTGAGAGAGATGTGAGAGCTACGATCGAGGAAAGCCAATGCTCTATTCTTTGCCTGCAAGAGACAAAATGTGATGATTTTGATATCCGAAAAATTCGAGCTTTCTGTCCTTGACGCTTTGACACTTTTGTGTTTGCCTCGTCTGTTGGTGCCTCTGGTGGTATTTTAGTAGTTTGGAATTCCTCAATATTTATAGGGACTCTGATTGAGATACAAAGCTTTGGCATTGTGGTTTCATTTCAATCTGTTCATAATGCTGAGAAGTGGACCCTAGTGTCTGTCTATGGACCTTGTACTGGCCCCCCTCGGGACAACTTTGTAAGTTGGCTCTATCATCTGAATATCCCCACTAATGAAAATTGGCTGCTTTTAGGAGATTTCAATTTTCATTCGCTCCTTGGATAACAGGAACAGACCGGGGGGTGATGTCAATGAAATATTTCTTTTTAATGAGATCATTGGCCACTTGGGCCTGCTTGAACTACCTTTGAAGGGAAGGAGTTTTACCTGGTCAAACATGCAAGAGCAACCACTGTTAGAGCAGCTTGATTTGTTTTTACAACCTCTGATTGGATTTCTTATTATCCTAACACAATTGTTCTACCTCTGGCCAAAATGTCCTTAGATCATGTTCCTTGTGTGGTTTCCATTAACACTATTATACCCAAGGCCAAGGTTTTCAGGTTTGAAAATTTTTGTGTGGACATGCCAGGGTTTATGGACCGTGTCAAGAGTTCTTGGAATCAGCCAGTGTTTGCTGACCTATCGGCTTCTGCAGTTTTGTCAACCAAGTTTAAGCGTCTGCGTTATGCCCTTAAAGCCTGGAGCAAGAACTTGGCGTATCTTAAACGACTCACAATGGACTGCAGCAGGGTTATTTTGTACTTTGATAATTTGGAAGAGCTTCGGCCTCTCACCACGCCTGAATTTAACTTTCGGAAAATAGTTAAGCTACACCATGAGAATTTGCTTAGAATACACTATATTTATTGGAAGCAGAGGTGTACTATCCGATATATTAAGGTTGGGGAGGAGAATTCTAAGTTCTTTTATGCCATGGCCTCTGAACGTTTACGCAGGAATACTATTGCCAGTCTTTCTGTGGCTGGTGGTGATCCAGTCTCTGACCACTCCCAAATGGCGGGAATTCTTTGGTCATCATTTAAAAACAGAATGGGCCTGGCCCTAGGAATTGATATGGGCTTTGATCTGCCCAATCTCATTCACCCTGTCGATGGATTGGACAGCTTTTCTGGACCTTTCTCTGCTGAGGAAATCAACTCTGTTTTGAAGGATCTGCCAACTGACCGAGCTCCCGGGCCTGACGGCTTTAATGGCCTCTTTGTCAAGAAATGTTGGCCCATCATTGAGAAGGATTTTTTGAATCTCATTCAAGATTTCTTTGATGGGAGATTATCACTGGAGAATATTAATGGCTCTCTCATCACCCTCATACCAAAGATGCTGTCTCCTGAGGGCCCTGAGGATTTTAGGCCGATTTCCCTGACTAACACATGTCTAAAGGTCGTCACTAAGCTGCTGGCAAACAGGTTGCAAAAGGTGATACTTCGATGTACTCACAAAAATCAATATGGGTTCTTGAAGAGCAGAGCCATCCAGCATTGCCTAGCTTGGGATTTTGAGTACATTCATTAATGTAAACAGTCAGGAAGGCCTACCATCATTTTGAAGTTAGATTTTGCAAAAGCCTTCGACACTGTAGAGCATGACCTAATCCTGCGAATTCTTAAGCATAAAGGTTTTGATGCATGACCTAATCCTGCGAATTCTTAAGCATAAAGGTTTTGATGCATGACCTAATCCTGCGAATTCCTAAGCATAAAGGTTTTGATGCCAAATGGATTTTTTGGATTAAAGAGATCCTTTCATCTGGCTCCTCATCTGTTCTCCTCAATGGTGTGCCTGGTAAACAGTTCAAATGCAAATGTTGGGTCAGGCAGGTTGATCCACTCTCCCCACTTTTGTTTGTTATTGCTGCTGATCTTCTTCAATCTGTGGTCAATGACATGCTGGCTAGGGGAGTGTTAACCCTTCCAATCCCATCTCATGAACCTGATTTTCCAATTATCCAGTATGCTGATGATACCATAATCATCCTCTCTGCAGTGGAGGACCAGTTGGTTGCTCTCAAGAACATGCTCCATATTTTTCAGCAGTCAACTGGCCTCCAAGTGAATTTTGCCAAGTCTTCAATGATTCCCATCAATCTGGAGCCAGTTGAGGCTCACAGACAATCCAGCATTTTGGGTTGTAGATTGGAGCAGTTACCTTTCACATATCTGGGCCTGCCTCTTGGAACTACAAGACCTGGAATTGTTGATCTAATGCCTTTGGTGGACAGTGTTGAAAGAAGACTATCAGTTAGCTCTGCCATGCTTAATCAAGGGTCAAGGTTGCAATTGCTCACATCTGTCCTTACCTCAATGCCCATATATTTCCTCTGCAGCTTGCATATTCCTCGGGGCATTATTAAGCAGCTTGACAGGATTTCCAGACAATGCCTTTGGAGGGGAAACTCTGATGCCCCTAAGCAATCTTTAGCTGCCTGGGACCTAGTTTGCAGGCCTAAGGATAAGGGTGGCCTAGGAATCCTTAACCTGAATAATCAGAACTAAGGACTCCTTCTCAAGCATTTGCATAAATTCTATAATAAGAAGCAGGTACCTTGGGTTCAATTGATCTGGGATAGTTACTATGATGGAGTTGTGGCACATGAAATAATTCTCAGTGGCTCCTTCTGGTGGAAGGATATTCTCAAGCTTGCGTACCATTATAGGTCAATTTCCTCAGTGCAAGTTAATATGGGTGATTCTGCTCTCTTTTGGCTTGGTGCTTGGCATGTGGGTGGTTCTTCCCAACCCTTGAGCTTGAGACTTCCAAGACTCTTCTCTTTTGTGTTGGATGACAAGCTCTCTGTCAGGGACTTCATACAAACTCAAGATTTGTCCTCCATGTTCCACCTGCCAATATCACAGGAGGCAGCAGCTGAATTGGAAATCCTGGAAGGATGGTTGTTTAATCTTCAGAGAGATCCCACTTTGCCTGATGTTTGTATATGGCCTAGAAAGTCTGGACAGTTCTCAGCTAAGAGCTTTTATGACATCATGCATACACACCTTCCAACTATCCAACCCTGCAAATGGCTTTGGCAGAGCAGATGTACTATGAAAATTAAAGTTTTTCGCTGGCTCCTCTTCTTTGACAGCCTCAACACGAAGGACATGTTGGTCAGAAGACATTGGCGGTCCCCTTGGATGATAACATTTGTGTCATCTGTAATGCTTATGTTTATGAGGACAGAGCACATATTTTCTTTGAATGTAACTTCAGTTGCAAGGTTTGGAATTACTTGCAAATTGATTGGAGCGTTGGATCTAATATCCAGCAATGTATATCCCAAGCAAGGCAGAGTTTTGGGCATCCATTCTTCTTTGAAGTGATTCTTATAGCTGCTTGGAATATATGGATTCTGAGGAATGGGAGAACGTTCATGGGGACAAGGGCTACTTTTGCAGCATGGAGATGTAATTTTGTACATGATATTCTTCTGCTGTCTTATAGACTTAAGGATAGTATTAAGCATAGTCTGGTTGACTGGGTTAATTCCCTTTTGTAATGTAAGTTCCTTTCTAACTTAGTATAGGACTGTAACCTTTCAACTTCTCGGTACAGTTTTGTTTGTTTCAATAATGGACTATGGGGTTTTTACCCTACAGTAAATATTAAAAAATGTATCTACTTTTCCAAACACTTTTGCCCTTGTATTGGACTCTAACTTGCATGATTTGAATGGAACTAACCCGGACTGACGCTATTTACAGCAAAACTGCCATAGTGTTATTTTTGTGTAGAAATAAAAGTTCTCGGAATGACCCGAAAATCCATGGAGAGACGTTTTGGAATTAATGAAAAATATTGGCGAAAGAATAAGCATCAGGGGGCCCACACCCTGTCCACGAGGGTGCAGGGCGCCCCCCCCCCCGAGGCGCGCCCCTACCTCATGGGCCCCCTGGGACTCCACTCACCTCATCCCCAACTCCATATATTCACCTTCGGGGAGAAAAAAATCAGAGAGAAGGATTCATCGTGTTTTACGATACGGAGCCGCCGCCAAGCCCTAATCTTCCTCGGGAGGGCTGATCTGGAGTCTGTTCGGGACTCCGGAGAGGGGTATCCGTCGCCATCGTCATCATCAACCATCCTCCATCACCAATTTCATGATGCTCTCCCTCGTGCATGAGTAATCCCATCGTAGGCTTGCTGGATGGTGATGGGTTGGATGAGATTTACCAAGTAATCGAGGTAGTTTTGTTAGGGTTTGGTCCCTAGTATCCATTATGTTCTAAGATTGATGTTGCTATGACTTTGCTATGCTTAATGCTTGTCACTAGGGCCCGAGTGCCATGATTTCAGATCTGAACCTATTATGTTTTCATGAATATATTTGAGTTCTTGATCCTATCTTGCAAGTCAATAGTCACCTACTATGTGTTATGATCCGGCAACCCCGAAGTGACAATAATCGGGACCACTCCCGGTGATGACCGTAGTTTGAGGAGTTTGATACGTCTCCAATGTATCTATAATTTCTTATTGTTCCAAGCTATTATATATTCTGTTTTGGATGTTTAATGGGCTTTATTACACACTTTTATATTATTTTTGGGACTAACCTATTAACCGAAGGACCAGCCCAAATTGCTGTTTTTTGCCTATTTCAGTGTTTCGCAGAAAAAGAATACCGAACGGAGTCCAAACAGAATGAAACCTTCGGGAACGTGATTTTTGGAACAAACGTTATCCAGAGGACTTGGAATGGACGTCAAGAAATCACCGAGGAGGCCATGAGGTAGGGGGTGCGCCTACCCCCCCAGGGCGCGCCCTCCACCCTTGTGGGCCCCTCGTGGCTCCACCAACCTACTTCTTCCTCCTATATATACCTACGTACCCCCAAACCATCAGAAGCGCCCACGAAAACCTAATTCCACCGCCGAAACCTTCTGTACCCGTGAGATCCCATCTTGGGGCCTTTTCCGGCATCCTGCCGGAGGGGGCATTGATCATGGAGGGCTTCTACATCAACACCATAGCCTCTCCGATGATGTGTGAGTAGTTTACCTCAGACCTTCGGGTCCATAGGTATTATCTAGATGGCTTCTTCTCTCTCTTTGGATCTCAATACAAAGTTCTCCTCGATTCTCTTGGAGATCTATTTGATGTAACTCTTCTTTTGCGGTGTGTTTGTCGAGTTCCGGTGAATTGTGGGTTTATGAACAATATTGGAATCTTCTCTGAATTCTTTTATGTATGATTGGTTATCTTTGCAAGTCTCTTCGAATTATCAGTTTGGTTTGGCCTACTAGATTGATATTTCTTGCAATGGGAGAAGTGCTTAGCTTTGGGTTCAATCTTGCGGTGTCCTTTCCCAGTGACAGCAGGGGCAGCAAGGCACATATTGTATTCTTGCCACCGAGGATAAAAAGATGGGGTTTATATCATATTGCATGAGTTTATCCCTCTACATCATGTCATCTTGCTTAAAGTGTTACTCTGTTCTTATGAACTTAATACTCTAGATGCATGCTGGATAGCGGTCGATGTGTGGAGTAATAGTAGTAGATGCAGAATCGTTTCGGTCTACTTGTCACGGACGGGATGCCTATATACATGATCATACTTAGATATTCTCATAATTATGCACCTTTCTATCAATTGCTCGACAGTAATTCGTTCACCCACCATAATACTTATGCTATCTTGAGAGAAGCCACTAGTGAAACCTATGGCCCCCGGGTCTATTTTCCATCATATTAATGTGACACCCCAAATTTTGACCTTGTTTTATTAATTAGAATTTTTGCCAGGAAATTAAACTTTTCCATTTGTCTAGATTTACCTTTGATATTTTGGGTTTTTACCTCAAGTGGAAACTTCCCAAAAGTATTATTGGATTTGTATACTCTCCCTATGAAAAAAATTCTTTATCAGTGGATTTGTTTGCAAGATTGTTTTCCCCTGAGCTTTATTCTTTTAAAATGATTTTTCATGAATTTGGAGTCTCTGTTGCACCGCAACCATTTGATTAATGCATTTAAAAATTTCACCAAAATTTTGTGGATGTCATGTGATGTTTCCACATCACTTTTATGCAAAAATATCTTTTGGTTATTGGAGATTTTGAGCTCTACATCAACTTTTCAAATCTGGTCCAGTAGGCATTTTTGCATTGCAACCTATTTAAATATTCTTTTAAAAATTCTTCCAAGTGTTTGGAGATGTCAATAAATGCATATAATTCAACTTTATGCTAAAACCCAATGATGTTCTATGGAAAATTTGAGGGGATCAACCCCATCTTCATTCTGGTCCAGTTGGGTGATTTGTACTGCAACCCTATTTTATTTTGCTCTAGTGCCCAGGAGCTTTCTCCTACTTATAGTCCTCCCTACCAAACCCTTAAGTCCAGGAGAGTGGACCCATTGGACGATTTTAAGTGCATGCAATGATAGCCTTTAGTTTCTGCCCAAAACTGGTTTTCTCAAAACCTTGCACTAGGAAATTTCTGTTTTTGCCAAACAAACCTTACCACCTTCTTTAGCTCCTAGAGAGGCTAGGATCTGGGGAGTTTGGCCACCCCAAGAGTTGCCTAGATGCCCATGGCATTCTGTCGAACACCCTGAGTACAGGAACAGTTTTTGGCATGTTTTCTAGTTTGCATTATGGACTTGAGCCCCTGACCCATCCAGCATGTCCACTAAGCTCCTTGCTATCCCCATCCCTGTCCTGTTAATTGCCAGCCTCCCCCTAGGCTACCCTGGCATTTCGTCGAACACATCCCGTGCGTGCTCTGGGCGCGCCCAGAGCGCACGTTTTCCACGCGCGCGCACCGAGTCGCCGCGTCGCACTGCCGCCCTCGCCGCGTCCCGCCCCTGGCCCTTGCTCGCTCGCAGAGCCGCGCACTACCCTCGCCCACTCGCCAGAACCCTCCAAGCCAATCATGGCGCCCTACAGCACCGCCGTCAGAAGCCTTTGGCGGCACGCCGGCGTCGGCAGCGAGCTTCTGCCGTGGACGGCGCCGCCCAAGCCACACCAGCGCGCCAGCTGCCACCTGGAGCAGCTCGAGCTTATCCGGGAACCCGTCGGCACGCGCTCGTCGCCGCCACGTCGCCCTGCAGCTACAGCACGGCGATCGCCGGCGTTCTTATCCACGACCGCCGTGGGACCAACCTCGAACGCCTATAAAAGGAGGCCCCGAGCCCCTCCGAGCGCTCAGACGACCTCAGGCCTCCCCCCAAGCGCTCCCCTAGCCGTAGATTGACCGGAAGAGGCCATCTCCCCCAACTCCGGCCGGTTCGGTCGCCGCCATAATCCAGTGCCGTGTGTCGCAGCCAGGCCCTCCCCCGTCCATCCAGCACCACCAACCGCTTCCCCTTGGTCTTGCGGAGCTGCCCAGCGCCTCAGCCTCGATCGAAAACCAACACAGCCCGAAGCCCCCTTTGCTCCCGAGGCCTCCTCCGCCGCGGAGCTCGCCGCCGGCGACTCCCTTCACCCCCACGGCCCCCTCGACCACCGGGAGGACCGCCCCGGTCTGGCGGGTCCATCCCTGCCCTCAGACGCCCTCGAGGAGCAGCCGTTCGTTGACGGCGATCGCCGGAGTCCCGCCTCCACACGGGCAGAGGTAGAGGAGGGAGAAAGGACTGGTCAAACCTGACCAGTGGGCCCGCCGGACCCACTGTCAGCGACCCACCCCCGCCGACGCGTGTTTTAAGTGGAGACGTGTTTCGCAAAATACGTTTTCGCTGTACAGAAAGCGTAAGCCCCTCCGAAACGTTTTCTTTTTTTGTTTTATTTAAAAACAAAACTTTGACTGGCTATATCTTTTAAAATAGAACTCCAAATGAGTTGGTTCTTTTTCCTACCTCTCTCAAATTTCATCTAGTTTATTTTAAGATTTATTCCAAAAATATTTGGGACAACTTTTTGTACTGTTTTTGAAATGTGTGTTATTTGAATATTTCTCAAAATAGGATTTTTGGAGAAAAGGCAACCTTCAAAAAGTGCACCCCCACATGCATACACTTGAAGGCAAGCATTCTGAACTCTGGCATAATATTTTCATGAGGTGTTTTGGTACGGTTACAACACCACCGTGACTTGGTACATATGTTATTTTTATGTGACGATAAAGTCACACGCATGAGTGCATATTGGAGATTCTTTGTTGTTAGAAATGGATATGTTGGTGATGGTAATCATCCTCGTAAGCTTCTTATGCATACCGGAAGGAAACCGGGAGAGTCGTGGTCTTGGGTAGACACGAGCTTGTCCCTAGTCCCTCGTTGAGGCAAGTATATCCGGTATGGCATGGTGAGGCTTGATGGGTAGTGAGTTTATCTGTTAATGGAAATATTTTTGTCATGCTAATCATTCGGAGAATACTTGGACCTCCTGAGTCGGCCGTAGATCGATTCATGTTGAGTAACATCCCCTCCTTGTTTTGTACTACCACTTGTCCCTGCCGCAGGTAGGGTACGGTTCAGTAAGTTGTCAACCCCTTACCAAAGCACACACCGTACAGAGAGGCCATGGTGGAAGATATCGGATGCATTCGGTAGGCATGCCACCTGGTCCGGGGGCATGGGTGTTTCCGGTTGGGACCGAGAGGGGGGAACCCCTTAGAGCGCGCAATATAAATTTGATCCCATGCTACGTCGAGATTGTAGCCTCCCCACTTAGAGTTTTGCTTGACAGGTATCGTGGGTGATTCCAGGCACTGGTAAGTTAAGCTGGTGTGTGCAGGTCAGGCGTGTTTTCAATTAAAAGGCCGTAGGTGGGATTAGTCTTGATAGACTAAGTAAATCCATTACTCGTGGGTAAAGAGTGCACCCTCTGCAGAGGTTATATCTATTCGGATAGCCACGTCCGTGGGTAAGGACTACAGTCCGAGATGGGTCTAGTGACGGTTTTCGGATGGAGAAACGGCTAAACTGGATCATAGTGACGGTCTTCGGATGGAGAAACGGCTAGACTAAGAACTTTGATTTTGACCTATGACATATGAGGATCATGTTTATTATTATTATGGACTAACCATTTACATTACTTGAATTTTGAGTATTCTTGGGACAGTTCTACCTCCTGGATATTCACTGTGATTATCCTTATATAAGCCCTTTATGTGGTGTCGCTCAGACGCCCGACTGCGGCATGCTTGTTATTTATTTATAAGCCCTTTATGTGGTGTCGCTCAGACGCCCGACTGCGGCATGCTTGTTATTTATTTATAAGCCCTTTATGTGGTGTCGCTCAGACGCCCGACTGCGGCATGCTTGTTATTTATTTATCCTTTATAAGCCCTTTATGTGGTGTCGCTCAGACGCCCGACTGCGGCATGCTTGTTATTTATTTATCCTTTATAAGCCCTTTATGTGGCGTCGCTCAGACGCCCGACTACGGCATGTTTGTCATTTATTTAGTATTTCATAAGCCCTTTATGTGGCGTCGCGCAGACGCCCGACTGAGGCGGGATTTATCTCATTTTCCTTTTCGAGGCGTCGCTTCAGACACTCGGTCGGTGCATTCTATATTTCTACTCCCGTAATTGCATATTCATATTTTACCCGCATGCGTGTATCATGGATTTCGTTTGTTTCGTGACAGACGTTATGATCGTAAAATCTTTCGGAGCATGTTTTTCCACTATTATATGATACCCGTATTCATAATGTTTGCGAGTACATTCAAACGTACTCACTGGCTTGTCCCTGGCTATTGGCTTGGCCAGATTTCTGGCGTAGAGAAGAGCGCTGGGACGACAGCCCCGGAGCCTACGCAATGGTGATAGCAGCCTCGCGAAGATAGGAGTTATCCTGGTCAGCTGTTCTTGTGGGAAATGGAGTCCCATAGACGCAGATGAACCACATATCGCTTCCGCCATCAACTACTAGAAACCAAGTGTTGTAATCATAGGCCACAATGGTCTTGTACTACATATTTTATACTTTGCTTGGAATTCTTGTATCAAGTTGGTGCCTCATCAGCTAACAGTAATCCTGGGGCTGGTGAGCACAAAGGCCGTTTTCTGGGAAATTAATATCTCGAAAAACCGGCCCTCACAATTAATCTCCCGACAACAAGCTATTTCTGGCGCCGTTTATTTTACTTTGCATCTTTATTTACTCTTTATCATAAAAATACCAAAAATATTATCTTATCATATCTATCAGATCTCACTCTTGTAAGTGACCGTGAAGGGATTGACAACCCCTTTATCGCGTTGGTTGCGAGGTTCTTATTTGTTTGTGTAGGTGCGTGGGACCCGAGCGTAGTCTCCTACTGGATTGATACCTTGGTTCTCAAAAATTGAGGGAAATACTTATGCTACTTTAATGCATCACCCTTTCGTCTTCAAGGGAAAACCAATGCAGTGCTCAAGAGGTAGCAGAGTTCATGTATTCACTAAGTGTTAATGCTTTGGTCCGGTACTCTATTAACAGGTGGCCTTAATATCCCTTAGTTTCCAATAGGACCCCGCTGCCACGGGAGGGTAGGACAAAAGATGTCATGCAAGTTCTTTTCCATAAGCACGTATGACTATATTCGAAATACATGCCTACATTACATTGATGAACTGGAGCTAGTTCTGTGTCACCCTATGTTATAATTTGTTGCATGAGAAATCGCATCCGACATAATTATCCATCATTGATCCATTGCCTACGAGCTTTTCACATATTGATCTTTGCTTAGTTACTTTTCCGTTTCCACTGTTACGATTGCTACAAAACCTGCTACTATTACTTTTGCCACCGTTACCGTTACTTCCATACTACTTTGCTACTAAATATTTTGCTGCAGATATTAAGTCTTTCAGGTGTGGTTGAATTGACAACTCAACTGCTAATACTTGAGAATATTCTTTGGCTCCCTTGTGTCGAATCAATAAATTTGGGTTGAATACTCTACCCTCGAAAACTGTTGTGATCCCCTATACTTGTGGGCTATCACATATCTTCAGGATTGAGATATAATATACCCCTCTTCTTCGGAGTCGGTTTAGGCGGTGGTTCAGGAAGAGTCCAATCATCATAATTTTTCAATATATTATTCAATAATTCTTCAGCTTGAGCAATAGTCCGTTCCCTGAAAACACAACTAGCACAACTATCTAGGAAGTCCCTAGAAGCATCGGTTAGTCCTATATAGAAGATATCATGTATTTCATTATTCTTAAGAGGATGATCAAGCAAAGCATTAAGTAACTGGCAAAGCCTCCCCCAAGCTTGTGGGAGACTCTCTTCTTTAGTTTGTAAAGCAGCTTGTTTCTTATTAGCATGAAAATATTTTTCAGAGAAGTAATAAGTATTGTACCAAGCTTTAGCATCACCCTTTAAAGAGAAAGGAAATAATTTGAGAATAATGTAATACCAAGTTTTCTCATCATGAGTAAAAAGGGTGGCTATACCATTCAACTTAGTAAGATGTGCCACAACAGTTTCAGTTTCATAACCACGGAAAGGATCAGATTCAACCAAAGTAATTAACTCTGGGTCGATAGAGAATTCATAATCCTTATCAGCAATAAAGATAGGTGAAGTAGCAAACTTAGGATCACATTTCATTCTAGCATCCAGAATATCTCTAAGTGCTTACAAGCAAGAATATCTCTAAGTAGCAAACTTAGGATCACATTTCATTCTAGCATCCAGAATATCTCTAAGTCTTTATACTTGCATAGTAATTTCCTTAGATCATCTCTATCCTTACAAGCAAGAATATCTCTAAGTGCTTCTTCACTCATAACACAACCTTCTGGTACATTAGGCAATTCATATCTAGGAAGGCTAGTTCTAGCAGGTGTTTCAGGAGTTTCAGTTTCAAGCTCATCATCAGATTAAACAACATCATGTTGTATTACTCTAGCAATTTGTTCATCAAGAAAATCACCAAGTGGCACATCATCTTTATCAAGCAAGGTACTAGAATCATCATAAGCATCATTCATAGTAGAAGTAGCATCATCAATAGCTTGCGACATATCAGAATTGATAGCATGTGGTGGTGTTGCAAGTTTATTCATAACAGAAGGTGAATCTAAAGCAGAACTGGATGGCAGTTCCTTACCTCCCCTCGTCTTTGAGGGATAAATCTTAGTCTTTGGCTCCTTCAGATTCTTCATAGTGATAAGTTGATAATAATTCCAAGTGACTCAACAAATATTTTTATGCTCCCGGGCAACGGCGCCAGAAAAAGGTCTGGATAACCCACAAGTATAGGGGATCGCAACAGTTTTCGAGGGTAGAGTATTCAACCCAAATTTATAGATTCGACACAAGGGGAGACAAAGAATTTGAAGGTATTAGCAACTGAGTTGTCAATTCAATCATACCTGGCGATTAATTATCTGCAACAAGTAATCAGTAGCAAAGTAGTTTGATAGTTTTGATAATATAACAGCAGCAACGGTAACAGTAACAGTGATAGCAGTAATTTTGTAGCAAGTGTAACCGTGATGATAGCAGTAGTAACTTCGCAGAAACAATATAAGATATATTCGTAGGCATTGGATCGATGACTTGTTGGATGATATTCATCATGTGACAGTTATAACCTAGGGCGATACGGCACTAGCTCCAGATCATCGATATAATGTAGGCATGTATTCCGTAAATAGTCATATGTGCTTTACTAAAAGAACTTGCATGACATCTTTTGTCCTACCCTCCCATGGCAGCGGGGTCCATATTGTAAACTAAGGGACATTAAGGCCTCCTTTTAATAGAGAACCGGAACAAAGCATTAACACATAGTGAATACATGAACTCCTCAAACTATGGTCATCACCTGGAGTGGGCCTGGTTGTTGTCACTCTGGGGGTGCCGGATCATAACACGTAGTAGGTGACTATAACTTGCAAGATCGAATGTAAAACATGTATATAATGATGAATTCATAAACGGTTCAGATCTGAGTTCATGGCACCCAGGCCCAGAGTGACAAGCATTAAGCATAGCAAAGTCATAGCAACATCAATCTAAGAACATAGTGGATACTAGAGATCAAGCCCTAACAAAACTAAGTAGATTACATGACGAATCTCATCCAAATCCTCACCGACCAGCGAGCCTACGAAGGAATTACTCACTCCTGGTGGGGAGCATCATGAAATTGGCGGTGGAGATGAGTTGGTGATGACGAAGAACGAAGATCCCCCTCTCGGGAGCCACAAACGGACTCCAGATCTGCCCTCCCGAGGAAGAACAGGGCTTGGCGGCAGCTCCGTCTCGTGGATCATGATAATTCTTTCTCCCAGATTTTTCTAGAATAATGTGATTTAATAGTATCAGGGGGGTCCTCAGCGGGGCTACTAGGTGGGTACAACCCACCTGGGCGCGCCAGGAGAGGGGGGCGTGCCCTGGTGGGTTGTGCCCAACCAGGGGCCCCTCTCTGGCGGGTCTTGGCTCCAGAAATGCTTATTATTGATATAAAAAAATCCCCGCAAAGTTTCGTTCCTTTCCGAGAACTTTTATTTCTGAACAAAAACAACACCATGGTAGTTCTACTGAAAATAGCGTCAGTCCAGAGTTAGTTTCATTCAAATCATGCAAATTAGAGTCCAAAACAAGAGGAAAAGCGTGAGAAAAAGCAGATACATTGGAGACGTATCAATTATCTTTGTAATGCAGAAGTGATTCTAATCCAATACTGCCTCCCTGTAAACCCCTTTGTGCTATTGATACGTCTCCGTCGTATCTATAATTTTTTATTGTTCCATGCCAATATTATACCACTTTCATATACTTTTGGCAACTTTTTATACTATTTTTTGGACTAACATATTGATCCACTGCCCAGTGCCAGTTCCTGTTTGTTGCATGTTTTTGTTTTGTAGAAAATCCATATCAAACGGAGTCCAAACAGGATAAAAACTGACGGAGATTTTTTGGAATATATGTGATTTTTGGGAAGTGGAATTAACGCGAGATGATGCCCGAGGGGCCCACGAGGGTGAGGGGCGCGCCCCAGGGGGTCAGGCACGCCCTGGGCCCTCGTGGCCACTCCGTAAGGCGCTTGGTGCCGTTCTTTAGCCACAAGAAAGCCAATATCCAGATAAAAATTGTGTCCAAATTTCAACCCAATCGGAGTTACGGATCTCCGGGAATTTAAGAAACGGTGAAAGGGAGCAGAATCAGGGAGCGCAGAAACAGAAGGAAACAGAGAGAGATCCAATCTCGGAGGGGCCCCCATCCCTCCGCCGCCATGGAAGCTGAGGACCAGAGGGGAAACCCTTCTCCCATCTAGGCAGAAGGTCAAGGAGGAGGAAGAAGAAGGGGAGGCTTTCCCCCTCTCTCCCGGTGGAGCCGGAACGCCGTCGGGGCCATCATTGTCACCGCAATCTACACCAACACGTCCATCATCTTCACCAACATCTTCATCACCTTCCCCCATCTATCTACAGCGGTCCACTCTCCCGCAACCCGCTTTACCCTCTACTTGAACATGGTGCTTTATGCTTCATATTATTATCCAATGATGTGTTGCCATCCTATGATGTGTGAGTAGATTTTCGTTGTCCTATCGGTAATTGGTGAATTGCTATGATTGGTTTAATTTGCTTGTGGTTATGTTGCTGTCCTTTGGCACCCATCATATGAGCGCGCGCGTGGATCACACCATAGGGTTAGTTGTATGTTGATAGGACTATGTATTGGAGGGCAAGAGTGACAGAAGCTTCAACCCAGCATAGAGATTGATGCATACGGGATTGAAGGGGGACCAATATATCTTAATGCTATGGTTGGGTTCTACCTTAATGAACGTTAGTAGTTGCGGATGCTTGCTAATAGTTCCAATCATAAGTGCATAGAATTCCATGTCAGGGATGACATGCTACCAGTGGCCTCTCCCACTTAAAACTTGCTATCGGTCTAGTAAAGTAGTCAATTGCTTAGGGACAATTTCGCAACTCCTACCACCACTATTCCACACTCGCTATACTAACTTTATTGCTTCTTTATCTAAACAGCCCCTACTTTTTATTTATGCGCTCATTATTATCTTGCAAACCTATCCAAAAACACCTACAAAGTACTTCTAGTTTCATACTTGTTCTAGGTAAAGTGAACGTTAAGCGTGCGTACAGTTGTATCGGTGGTCGATAGAACTTGAGGGAATATTTGTTCTACCTTTAGCTCCTCGTTGGGTTCGACACTCTTACTTATCGAAAGAGGCTATAATTGATCCCCTATACTTGTGGGTTATCAGCTATCTCTGGAATTCTTCTGAGAGATGCCATGCGTGCTGTAATTTGGTGTGTGCATTAATATAATGTGGCCTACTACTCAAAATATGAGAGCTCCAGAAGTTATGATACTTTGCAGATGACAACTTCAACATATAGTAAAGAAGAACAAGTCGACCTGACCTGACAGATTCAAAATATACTAAGGGAGAACAACTCAACCTGACCAGTCGACCGCAAATGTCTCTGCTACTCTTCCCAACAAGGAACATACTTATTAAAGAAGAGAAGAGGATCATCTTAAAGAAGAGCAGAAGGGCAAGCAGATTGAAGATATTACAAGTCTTTCTATACAATGTCGGTTGGCCACCCATGATGAACCAGAGCGCAGAGAGAAATATTATTCCTTCCCGTCTCTCCATATGTGGCTCACATGCATTTCAAAACTAAAGTAGGAACATTTAGCTGACCAATCAAGCATCTCTCAGTTTTACCAATATCAGCATAATATCATATTTGAATTTGTACAACTAAGCTTGTTTAGCTTGACGGGTGGAGAAGTGCTATTACGACACGAACCACGTAGGCAGGTCGTGGTCATCATAAAATGGGGAAATCGTAAGCATGATGAGTATAGTGTTGACCGTGGCAGTGGGATGGAAGATCTGAAGCTGCAAACCGCACAAAGGGTAGTTAGCAACCGATGTTTGCTTTGAAATAACAACTAAGATTTGGTATGGACAAGAAAGTACAGTCAACAAGTGACAAAGAAACGCAATTCTGCTGTCTCTCTATATGTCGCGACATGCATTTGGAAACTCAAGTGGGACCTTTAGCTAACCAATTAAATGTGTCTGTTAACTAATATCAGTATCATATCACAATCATATTTTAACAACTAAGCTTTGGAATTTTGATTGTTGTGTTGTTTAGCTTGGAGGGTGGAGTAATGCTAGTACGACAGAAAGCACCTACGCAGATCATAGTAGAGCACACAAAAGGGGAAAACCCTAAGCATCAAGAGTAAAATCAGGAAAGTGGAACTAGCTGGACAAGTGGGTGGCGCACATGCTTTTCGAAATGAATATAGGAACATTAGGTGACGAATTAAATGTTCTCTATTTTAGTAATATGAGCATCATATCAGATTCGTATTTCAACACCTAAGCTTTGGAATTATGAGTGGCATGTTGTTTCGCTTGATGGGTTGAGGTCTTGAGGAGCAGTGCTAGCACGACACGAAGCACCTACGATGATGGTAGTGAATATAAAGGGGGGAAACCATAAGATTTCACGAGTAAAGTGACCGTGCCATGGCGGATCTGAAGGTGCAAACCGGACAAAGCTACTTCACAACCAATGTTTGCTTTCAACTAGCCACTACGATTTGGTACGGACAAGAAAAGTACAGTAAACAATTTATGATCTATTTTCCGGGTGAGATCAATTACTTAAGCACATATGGAAGAGTACCACCTCTCTTGCGACGCCGTGTAGGCCCCTGCTGATACGTTGAGGGTGTTGCGGGTGCGATGGCTGTCGGCGGCGGGGAAGAAGACTTTAGACGGCAGAAGGCCGGGTCGGGGGATAAATCATGTTGTCGTGGATGAGGCGGTCGTAGGAGCAGCAACGGCAAGGTGGACGATGGTGCCGATGAAGCGAGAGGACGCGGTGAAAGGATCCTGGTCCGGTGTCATGGATAAGAGACGTCCATCTCTTGAAGTGGACGACGGGGTAGGGGTAGCGGCTCCGGCAAGGTGGAGGATGGGGTGGCAGACGGAGGAGGCTGGCCACAGTGGGGAGGTTGTTGTGGTGCCGACGGTGTATGAATGGGGAAATGGAGGGGGAGGGGTGGATCTCAAACTTTGGGATGCACTTGTCTGAAATGTGGGAAAGTTACGAACTTATCCCCCGTTTAAAATTTCGGACATCACGTCGGCTGGGGATAGGACGGTAATCCCGCATCTCCCAAATATTTCCCAGTAGCGATTTTGGGCGAGGAGAGGGTGTTTTGCCGCCCACGGTTGGCGCCCACGGTGTATGAACGGGGCTGACAGGTAGGGCGGTTGTGTCATGTGTGAGGGAAGTTACACATCTGCCCCTATTTAAAATATTTGCCTACATCCATTTCGGACGAGGAGAGTTTGTTTTGCCGCCCACCGTGTATGAATGGGGAAATGGAGGGAGAGACGCGTGTCTTTCGGACAAGGTTGAATCAAATGTGTTTTGCCACCCACGTTTGGCACCCACCATGTGTGAATGGGCTCAGAGGCGGTCGTGTCATGTCTGATTGAAGTTACTAGTCTACCCCTATTGACAGCAGTGTAAATCCGGTCGATAAGCATCTCAAAGTGTCAGGGGTAGACAGTAATTTAAAGCTCGCAAACACTTGCTTCGGGCAGCCCACAAATGATAGTGGGTGTTTAGCCGCTTCGTTCAAAACTTGGGAGAATTAGCATTCACGTTTGCCCTGGGCCCTCGCAACTAAATTCAAATCCTATTTGTATTCGATTATGAATATCCATAGATAATTGTACGTTTTGTTATTTATTTCTTCAAAACCACAAGAAAGATTTATTCCACCTTTATATATGATTATGATTTAGAAATGTCGTGATCTTCGAATTCAGTGGGTTAGATACACTTTGAGTCAAACAGTTATTTCATCCAATACAATATGCTCACACGAAAAACAATTCACCTTATGTCACAACTTGCAAGTACAATAATCTATTGACAATTTCAACTGGTATATAAAGAAGAACTGGGATTACCCTGAGCTTCAGATAGAAGAAACAGCAGGACCTCCTCCGTCTTCAAATGCAACATTCTTACTTCCTCCAATTTTGGGTTGCTTGCATAATGTGTGCAGCTAATTGCATAATTTCCATCCTCAAGATCAAGATTACCTCATTCATGGCAACTACACCATCTCTTTCTGCCTCTAGTAGAGCCTCAAGAACTATAATATTTGTGCTCAAACTGCTCTCCGGCGGTGTTGCCTCTGAAATGCTACCATCTGGTAACATGGATGGCGCACTGCTTCCACAAATAGATTTTGGGGTTGTACATTGTGTCCTAGTGTGAAGGGCATCCTCAAAGGTTTCCGCTGGGCATAAGTAAGAGATAGTTATCGCATGATCCAGGCAGTAAGCTTACATGGTAAACGACATACGAATTATTGCCGAGCATGGCAAGCTATATTTAAATGGTTCGAAGCAGCATCAGCCGAAAAGAAATTACAATGGTAAGATGAAACTTGGGATGTAAGTGGAAAATAAATGACATCCGTGAGTCCCATCTAGTTAGTTTTTGCTAGCCCCCTAGTTCATTTTCCTCAAAAAACAAAAACTCTTTCGAACTATCATACGACTAGTGGACTTTAATCGGGATTAAACGGGACCCAGTTGACCTCCCTAGTTTAAAGGGAGTGTACTACCACTATATTTAAGTTGCCAAGGCATCTAAGTAGTACAAATAATATGAGAAAGCACTTAACAGTGTGGCCTCATATAAACTACGAATAAAGTCTTGTGATGAAGTTCAGAGGAAAAGTTAAGGACTCAAATGAACTAGGCATACATTTCTTTACGATAGTACAGCAGGCACTGCTCACATATTGGCCAACTCGGGTATAGCCTAACAAGTAACAAACAAGCATTCGAATCAAGCAATACAGCAAAGCAGACAACTAAACTATTTGTACTTCTGTAGGATTATAGGTTGAGGGCACAAGCCAAGAAAGCAGCCCACATGCATTACATTTCACATGTAGTGAAACACACTGGCTTACCATATGTTGCTGTGAAGCCTCGGTGCTGTTGCAATATTCTTTGAAGATATCGTCAGCATCCCGTGGTTGCAAATCTAGTTGTTGTAGTTTATTCTGCACCCTCTATTTAGGTAAAATTAATTTTAATCGCATGCACTGGTTTGAATTGATCATCAATGGTTCATCTAAACTAATGAAAGAAGGGTGTGTGCTTACACGACAATATATCTGCTTCACTCCATTTTTATACTTGTTCGAGGTGCTAGCCCCAAAAGAACAAATATTTTGCTTGATGGGGTCGGCAGCTCCATAATTAATAGAAGGATCAAATTAGTCATGCAACTTGGGAAGATCAAGAACACACAAAAAAGTAATGAACGAAGGCTCAGAGCAGTGATGTAATAGCTAGCATCAGAAAATGTAGGGTAAAACAAACAAAAAGCAGCGGCACCACATGCTGGTTTGCTGATGTGTAATTAAGCATAGAGAACATGAAGCAGTCTGATGGAACCAACAGGTGGCATCATAACAACACCATTATCATAAATATAGCATGCAAGAAATAAAATAGTAGGCAGTGATATCTAGGAAGTACAGTAATACTTAGGACAAAACTAAAGCATATTAACTATATGTGCACTAGTATGTAATTTAGCACATGGAACATGTTCATTGCCAGAAGTATGGCCATACAGGTGCAAGCAGAATAACGCGTCTCATGAAAAATTGAATGATGCCCTGAAGAAATTCAAAGGTGTGGTGCTTATGCTAAGAAAGTTAACGTAGGCGCCGGCCGTTGGATAATAGTACCTGATTCTCGGCGGCGTATGGGTATCGTTGTCATACTTGATAGCTAAGGATTGTCGATGGTGCTCATGTTGCGGTTGAGTTTAGGCCGGTTGTCGCCGTCACTGAAGCGGCTCCGGTGCTTCGGTTGCGGCGCCTGTCGACATACAAGAAAGCTCATCTGTGGTAAGTGAACAGTTTCATGATAAAGAAGAGAAAAATCGAAGTAGTACAAATCGAGATAACCGGATGAGGTTGCGGCGTCAGTAAAGCAGGGCCGGTGGAGCTGAATATGGCATCCGTGGAGTGGGTCCGGTACAGTGGACGAAGGCTTCAGCGGGCACGGTGTACAGTGCTTTCGGTGAGGCGGATCTGTTGTGGCGGACGAGGGCTTCTATGAAGGGCCAGCGATGGGGCGGACAAGGGAGTCAGTGAAGGGCCTACACTGTGGTGGATGAGGGCGCCAGTTAAGCAGATCCGGTGCGGTGGACCATGATGGCGGTAAAGGAGATCTGGAGCAGTGGACAAGCCAGTCGCTGAAGCGGCTCCGGTGAAGTGGTGAGTTGGCAGTTGGGGGTTCCAAGGTGCGGAAGGTAGATCCGGCGGGGTGTGAGGTCCACCGCTGCGGCTGAGGACTAGATTCGGCGGCTTGCCGTGGTTGGGGGGTCGGGGAGGGTAAGGGGAGGGGCTCTGGGGAAGAATGTTGGGGGCAAAGAGGGGAAAACAATGGAGTTACCAAAGCCGCCCTTTCCGTTCATGTTGCAGGGGTAAAACAGGAATATCGCAGGGCTAAACTTTCGGGCGCGAGATATTTCGATGTCAGCGGGAAGTTTGAAAGCTTTTGGCACCTGCAATTATAAGTGTTTTGCTCTTGTACGGCCGACTATGATATCATGGCTGAGAATTTATTTGTTTTGCATGCCAAAAAAGTGCAAGTTTTGAAAATCAATGTCTCCAACTCAAAACTTAGATTGTCCATTAAATTCAAATATGGATCATTGAGCTAGTACAAGCAAATAGCATCACATGGTCCAATTCAAATGAAATTCCAAATGTGTTTATCCTAAATATGATGACAAAAACAAAAATGTGTATGTGTATGAATAAAGTGGATGATTATAAAGTTTGAACATGCCCGTATGTGTATATCTCTAGGTTTGATATATGAAATTGAAATCACGAAATCTTGGCTTAAAAAATGTACCTCCGTTTAAATGAATTACAAAAGCTAATGATGGAGTCAAATTCCAATCTTAGGTTTGTAATTCTGGTACATCAAGGTATATCACGCATGTTCAAAAGTATTGTTATCTCATAGTCCAAACTGTGAATCAAATTGATCAACCGTGAGTGCACACACTATTGACCATATATATCTCAATTACGCTAAAGTCCCTCAAATATAGACACCTCACTCATTATATGAAGCCAACCCCCCCCCCCACCCCCCCCACACACACGTCGTTCTCTCCCCCAGACACGAACACACGAGCACATTAACACCCCCCTCTATTCTAAAGTCCGGACCCCAATATAGGTCTCTTATCACTATGTCTCTCGGGCGTGCACACATCTCTTCCCCCACTCTCTAGGTCTCCCGGCATCTCTCTTTCCCAAGCACACGCACTATGTAGAGTGTATCTTTCCCAAACGTCTATCTCCCAAGTTATGTGTTTCTCGCACACTCACCTAACACACCACCCCCAGTGCAAACAAGCACACTTTGTCTCCTTGTGCACCACTCTCCTCTTTCTATCTCTCCCACATGTAGACCCGCCCCAGCTCCTTCCCTGTATACATATATGACGTGACTCTTTCCATAGCTCCCTAATGTATCATCGTTCTCAATCTCGCATGTTGTTCTCTACACCATCTATTCAATATCTCTCATGAAGTCCCTATCACACACACGATGACTCGCTTCCCTTGCATCTCTGTACATAGGCCAATTTCGAACAACAACCTATCTTTACGCCACTTATGGACACAAACGACCCCTCTCCCCCCTTTTCCTCTCTCTCTCACATTCTCTCCCACCCCTCTCCCACACACACTCATGTATTGATGTCTACTACACAACCTTCTTCTTGTAGACGTTGTTGGCCCTCCAAGTGCGGAGTTTTGTAGGACAGTAGCAAATTTCCCGCAAGTGGATGACCTAAGGTTTATGAATCCGAGGGAGGCGTAGGATGAAGATGGTCTCTCTCAAACAACCATGCAACCAAATAACAAAGAGTATCTTGTGTCCCCAACTCACCCAATACAATGCTAAATGATAAAAACAGCAAGGTAACTAATGATAAAAGTGAGCAAAAACGGTATTGCAATGCGTTGAAACAAGGCCTAGGGTTCATACTTTCACTAGTGCAAGTTCTCTCAACAAGGATAACATAATTAGATCATATAACCACTACTAGGAAAAGGGCTATAGATAATATGGACACTAATGGCGCACCACACATGTGGTGCGCCACTACTATATACTAATGGCGCACCATGTGTTGGTACGCCATTAGTGTCCAAATACTAATGGCGCACCACATCCACGGTGCGCCACTACTAACAATTTTTTTTTTCAAAAATAGTAATGGCGCACCAGGGGATAGTGCGCCATTACTAGTTTAACTAGTAATGGCGCACCACACCCTCGGTGCGCCACTACTAACAATTTTTTTTATTTTTTTGTCAAAACTAGTAATGGCGCACCAGGGGACAGTGCGCCATTACTAGTTTTAACTAGTAATGGCGCACCACACCCTCGGTGCGCCACTACTAACAATTTTTTTTATTTTTTTTCAAAGTTAGTAATGGCGCACCGTGGGTGTGGTGTGCCATTACTAGTTAACTAGTAATGGACTAGTAATGGCGCACCACACCCACGGTGCGCCATTACTAACTTTGCCCAAAAATTCCACCGAATGCACCCCCCCTCTGGACCGCCTTTTCAGTTTAAAAAAAATGAAAGAAAATGATGGAAATGTCAATAAAATAAAATAAATAAGTTTCCGATGTGATATGTGGTCTAGTTGTTGGGAAAATTTACAAATATGAATTTCGAATTTATTTGCAAAATCTCTGTGGAATTTGTAAAATGGGCATAACTTGTGCATACGAACTCGGATTAAAAAGCTTTTTATATGAAAAATCATCTTCTCGAAAAGTTACATACGAATTGAACGGTTCAACATCTTCAAAATCCCCAAAAACCTAACAGAACGAAAGATACGGGGCTTTTAAGATCTAGAGGGGGAAAATGAAAAAAAACTCAAACTTACTAGTGGCGCACCATTTGCTAGGTGCGCCACTAGTAACAGAAATAAAAAATTGGTTTCAAAAAAAAATTTGAATTTTTTTTTCAAAATATGATACGTAATATGGCCGGGAAGTTTGAAATATTTTTTCAAAATTTCATCACACTCATGAACATGAACAAAGTCCTACACATCAACAAGGTTTAATAGGATTGATATGCTAGATATATCTACAAGTGCCTGTTAAGTTAGCTGGTGCTGGGGCTGGATAGAACTCTGAAGTTAAGCGTGCTTGGGCTGGGGTAGTGTGAGGATGGGTGACCTTTTGGGAAGTTTGACCACGGAGTGCGATTTGACTTGAGATTAAGCATATTGACCCGAGATTAAGAAAAAAATGAAACAAAATTTGAAAAAAATATTTTTGAAATTTTTTTGAAAAAATATGTTAGTAATGGCGCACTTCTATATGGTGCGCCATTACTAAGTCAGATAGTAATGGCGCACCGTGTGATGTACTAATGGCGCACCACGCCATTAGTAAAAAATTCTAATGGCGTGATGCTAGTGGCGCACCTGTAGTGCGCCATTAGTAGGCAAAACAGGTGCGCCACTAGCAGTCCTTTTCCTAGTAGTGAACTATCCCTCAACATGAAACAAAGAGTCCCTCCAAAGTCACTAATAGTGGAGAACAAACGAAGAGATTATTGTAGGGTACGAAACCACCTCAAAGTTATTCTTTTCGATCAATCCATTGGGCTATTCGTATAAGTGTCACAAACAGCCCTAGAGTTCGTAGTAAAATAATACCTTAAGACACAAATCAACCAAAACCCTAATGTCACCTAGATACTCCAATGTCACATGAAGTATCCGCGGGTATGATTATACGATATGCATCACACAATCGCGGATTCATCTATTCAACCAACACAAAGAACTTCAAAGAGTGCCCCAAAGTTTCTACCAGAGAGTCAAGACGAAAACGTGTGCCAACCCCTATGCATAGATTTCCAAGGTCACAGAACCCGCAAGTTGATCACCAAAACAAACATCAAGTGAATAAATAGAATACCCCATTGTCACCATGGGTATCCCACGCAAGACATACATCAAGTGTTCACAAATCCTTAAAGACTCAATCTGATAAGATAACTTCAAAGGGAAAACTCAATCCATTTCAAGAAGGTAGAGGGGTAGAAACATCATAAGATCCAAATATAGTAGCAAAGCTAGCGGTACATCAAGATCGTGCCAAATCAAGAACACGAGAGAGAGAGAGAGATAGAGAGATCAAACACATAGCTACTGGTACATACCCTCGGCCCCGAGGGTGAACTACTCCCTCCTTGTTATGGAGACCGTCGGGATGATGAAGATGGCCACCAATGATGGATCCCCCCTCCGGCAAGGTGCCGGAACAGGGTCCCTATTGGTTTTTGGTGGCTACAGAGGCTTGCGGCGGCGGAACTCCGTTCTAGGTTTCTTTTCGGGGGTTTCTGTATTTATAGGAATTTTTGGCGTCGGTCTCCCGTTAGGGGGGTCTCCGAGTCATCCACGAGGCAGGGGGCGCGCCCAGGGGGGTAGGGCGCGCGCTCCACCCTCATGGATGGCTCGGGACTCTTCTTGCCCAACTATTTTACTCTGGTGGCTTCTTTTGGTCCATAAAAACCATCAAAAATTGGCACATCCATTGGACTTCGTTTGTTATTCCTTTTCTGTAAAACTCAAAAACAAGGAAAAAGCAGAAACTGGCACTGGCTCTAGGTTAATAGGTTAGTCCCAAAAATCATAGAGAATAGCATATAAATGCATATAAAACATCCAAGATGGATAATATAAAAGCATGGACCAATCAAAAATTATAGATACGTTGGAGACGTATCAAGCATCCCCAAGCTTAATTCATGCTCGTCCTCGAGTAGGTAAATGATAAAAACATAATTTTTGATGTGGAATGATACCTAACATATTTATCAATGTAATCTTCTCTATTGTGGCAAGAATATTCAGATCCATCCATACGATTCAAAACAAAAGTTTAATATTGGCATAAAAACAGTAATACTTCAAGAACCAGCTGAGGTCGAGGGAGAGTTTTGTCAGCACGACGGCGTTGTGACGGTGATGATGAAGCTACCGGCGCAGGTCTTCGCCTAAGCACTGCAACGATATGACCGAGGTGGAAATCTGTGGATGGGGGCACCGCACACGGCTAAATAATGAACTTGTGTGTCTATGGGGTGCCCCCCTCCCCCGTATATAAAGGAGTGGAGGAGGGGAAGGGCCGGCCCTCTGATGGCGCGCCCAAGGGGGGAGTCCTACTCCCGGTGGGAGTAGGATTCCCCCTTCCCTAGTTGGAGTAGGAGAGGAAGGAAGGAGGAGAGAGGGAGAAGGAAAGGGGGGCCGGCCCCCCACCCCAATTCGGATTGGGCTTGGGGGGCGCACACCCACCTTGGCCGCCTCCTCCTCTCTCCCACTAAGGCCCAATAAGGCCCATAGACTCCCGGGGGGTTCCGGTAACCCCCCGGTACTCCGGTAAATGCCCGAACTCACCCGGAACAATTCCGGTGTCCAAACATAGCATTCCAATATATTGATCTTTATGTGTCGACCATTTCGAGACTCCTCGTCATGTCCGTGATCAAATCCGGGACTCCGAACAACCTTTGGTACATCAAAACACATAAACTCATAATACCGATCGTCATCGAACGTTAAGCATGCGGACCCTACGGGTTCGAGAACTATGTAGACATGACCGAGACTCATCTTCGGTCAATAAACAATAGCAGAACCTGGATGCTTATATTGGTTCCTACATATTCTACAAAGATCTTTATCGGTCAAACCGCATAACAACATGCGTTGTTCCCTCTGTCATCGGTATGTTACTTGCCCGAGATTCGATCATCGGTATCTCAATACCTAGTTCAATCTCGTTACCGGCAAGTCTCTTTACTCGTTCCGTAATGCATCATCCCGTAACTAACTCATTAGTTACATTGCTTGCAAGGCTTATGGTGATGTGCATTACCGATAGGGCCCAGAGATACCTCTCCGACAATCGGAGTGACAAATCCTAATCTCGATCTATGCCAACTCAACAAACACCATCGGAGACACCTGTAGAGCATCTTTATAATCACCCAGTTACGTTGTGACGTTTGATAGCACATAAAGTGTTCCTCCGGTATTCGGGAGTTGCATAATCTCATAGTTATAGGAACATGTATAAGTTATGAAGGAACCAATAGCAATAAACTAAACGATCATAGTGCTAAGCTAATGGATGGGTCAAGTCAATCACATCATTCTCTAATGATGTGATCCCGTTAATCAAATGACAAATCATGTCCATGGCTAGGAAACTTAACCATCTTTGATTAACGAGCTATTCAAGTAGAGGCATACAGTGACACTCAGTTTGTCTATGTATTCACACATGTACTAAGTTTCCGGTTAATACAATTCTAGCATGAATAATAAACATTTATCATGATATAA
The DNA here is from genome assembly GCF_002575655.3 of Aegilops tauschii subsp. strangulata. Lineage (NCBI taxonomy): Eukaryota > Viridiplantae > Streptophyta > Magnoliopsida > Poales > Poaceae > Aegilops > Aegilops tauschii. Next base: position 20,747,253 of record NC_053036.3, read on the forward strand.
GGAAATATAAATAACAACTTTATTATTGCCTCTAGGGCATATTTCCTTCAGCTAATTATTCAAAACATAAACCACTAAAACAAAAACTAATTGGACAAACGGTGGAGTCACATACCAAGCAACAATCCCTCGAAACAGTTTCGGAAATGGATCTTTGAGCAAAGAGATCGAAATCCGCGGGTTTGAGAGCAAGAACACGGGAGAGAGAGCAATGGAGAATTTATTTTTTCTGGGGGCCCACATGGAGCTTTGAGCAAAGTGATGATGTGGTGTGAAGAGATAAGTGAGGGGGCCCAAGTGGGGACCACAACCTACCAGGGCGCGCCTGGGGGTCCTGACACGCCCAGGTGGGTTGTGCCCACCTGGTGCACCTCCCTCTGATATTATTTGCACCAGAAATTCTTGAAAATTCAGAAAAATCGTATTAAATTTTCAGGGCATTTTGAGAACTTTTATTTTTGGGTCATTTTTTTATTGCACGGGAAATTCAGAAAACAGACAAAACATGGCATATTATTTTAATTAACTAATAAAAACAGAAAATAAAAGGTAGGGACATAAGGTAGTGCTTACTAAATTCATCAACTTCATACCGCTCAAAAATGATCCATTGATAAGGTTGATCAGGTCTTATTAACAACCACTTTCGATTAGCATGAAACCGAAGAACTTTCTTAATTTACTAAGTTATCTCAAGGGGGGTATGAATGTCCCAACAATAAGCATTTCATATTTCTTTTTGACAGTAGGTAGAGGTATTTGAAAACTTTCAATAGTGATTGTCGGAGATTTTTCAATAACATTAATACCATTCACCTGGAATTGTTTCTTCAGAAACTGCACCGTATGCTCATTACCATTGATATGGAAAGTGACCTTGCTTTTATTACAATCAATAATAACGCATGCAGTATTCAAGAAGGGTCTACCAAGGATAATCGACATGTTGTCGTCCTCGGGCATCTCAAGTATAACAAAGTCAGTTAAAATAGTAACATTAGCAACAACAACGGGCACATCCTCACAGATACCGTTAGGTATGGCAGATGATTTGTCAGCCATTTGTAAGGATATTTCAGTGGGTGTGAGTTTATTCAAATCAAGTCTTTTATGTAAAGAGAAAGGCATAACACTAACACTAGCTCCTAAATCACATTAAGGAGTTTTCACATAATTCTTTTTGATGGAGCAAGGTATAGTTGGTATCCCGGATCTCCAAGTTTTTTAGGTACTCCATCCTTAAAAGTATAATTAGCAAGCATAGTGGAGAATTCAGCTTCCGGTATTTTTCTCTTATTAGTGATGATGTCTTTCATGTACTTTGCATAAGGAGGCATTTTCAAGATATCAGTCAAACGAGTATGCAAAAACACTGGCCTCAGCATTTCAGCAAAGCGTTCAAATTCTTCATGATCTTTATTTTTAGTTGAATTAGGTGGAAAAGGCATAGGTTTTTGAACCCACGGTTCTCTTTCTTCACCGTGTTTTCTAGCAATGAAGTCTCTTTTATCATACCTTTTATTCTTAGGTTGTGGGTTATCAAGATCAACAGGGGGTTCTATCTCAACATCATTGTCTGGTTCTTTATTATTTAGTTGAGAATCTTCGTGAACCTCCTCATTATATTTTTCATTATCAGAAGGTGAGTGTTCATTACCAGACTGAGTTTTAGCATCAGAGATAGAAGTTTCATTATCATTATCAGGAGGTTTTTCTATTTCAGGTTCACTAGAAGCATGCAAAGTCCTATTGTTTTTCTTCTTCTTTTTCTTTCTAGAAGGATGAGGTGCATCAGTGTTAATTCTTTGTGAATCTTGTTCTATTCTTTTTGGCTGTCCCACGGGATAAAGTAGTTCCTGAGTCATTTTGCCTCCTCTAGTTGCAACTCTAACAGCAAAGTCATGTTTATTATTATTCGTTTCATCAAGCAACTCTCTTTGAGATTTAGCAACTTGTTCTAACTGGGTTTGAACCATAGAAGCATGTTTTCCAACCCCTCTAACATCATTTGGGATTCTAAATAACAAGTCACTTGATGTCTACTACGCAACGTTCTTCTTGTAGACGTTGTTGGGCCTCCAAGTGCAGAGGTTTGTAGGACAGTAGCAAATTTCCCTCAAGTGGATGACCTAAGGTTTATCAATCCATGGGAGGCGTAGGATGAAGATGGTCTCTCTCAAGAAACCCTGCAACCAAATAACAAAGAGTCTCTTGTGTCCCCAACACACGCAATACAATGGTAAATTCTATAGGTGCACTAGTTCGGCGAAGAGATGGTGATACAAGTGCGATATGGATGGTAGATATAGGTTTTTGTAATATGAAAATATAAAAACAGCAAGGTAGCAAGTGATAAAAGTGAGCGTAAACAGTATTGTAATGCTAGGAAGCAAGGCCTAGGGTTCATACTTTCACTAGTGCAAGTTCTCTCAACAATAATAACATAATTGGATCATATAACTATCCCTCAACATGCAACAAAGAGTCACTCCAAAGTCACTAATAGAGGAGAACAAACGAAGAGATTATGGTAGGGTACGAAACAGCCTCAAAGTTATCCTTTCTGATCGATCTATTCAAGAGTCCGTAGTAAAATAACATGAAGCTATTCTTTCCATTCGATCTATCATAGAGTTCGTACTAGAATAACATGTTAAGACACAAATCAACCAAAACCCTAATGTCACCTAGATACTCCAATGTCACCTCAAGTATCCGTAGGTATGATTATACGATATGCGTCACACAATCTCAGATTCATCTATTCAAACCAACACAAAAGTACTTCAAAGAGTGCCCCAAAGTTTCTACCGGAGAGTCAAGACGAAAACGTGTGCCAACCCCTATGCATAAGTTCACGAGAAGAACCCGCAAGTTGATCACCAAAACATACATCAAGTGAATCACGTGATATCCCATTGTCACCACAGATATGCACATGCAAGACATACATCAAGTGTTCTAAAATCCTTAAAGACTCAATCCGATAAGATAACTTCAATGGAAAAACTCAATCCATTACAAGAGAGTAGAGGGGGAGAAACATCATAAGATCCAACTATAATAGAAAAGCTCGCGATACATCAAGATCGTATCACCTCAAGAACACGAGAGAGAGAGAGAGAGAGAGAGAGAGAGAGAGATCAAACACATAGCTACTGGTACATACCCTCAGCTCCGAGGGTGAACTACTCCCTCCTCGTCATGGAGAGTGCCGGGATGATGAAGATGGCCAGCGGTGATGGATCCCCCCTCCGGGAAGGTGCCGAAACAGGGTCCCGATTGGTTTTTGGTGGCTACAGGGGCTTGTGGCGGGAACTCCCGATCTATTCTGTTCTCCGATGTTTTTAGGGTATATGGACATATATAGGCGGAAGAAGTCGGTTAGGGGAGCCACGAGGGGCCCACGAGGATGGGGGCGCGCCTCCCTGCCTCGTGGCCACCTTGAAGCTTCCTTGACTTCAACTCGAAGTCTCCTGGATCACGTTCGTTCCAAAAATCACGCTCCCGAAGGTTTCATTCCGTTTGGACTCCGTTTGATATTCCTTTTCTGCGAAACACTAAAACAAGGGGAAAAAGACAGAAACTGGCACTGGGCTCTGGGTTAATAGGTTAGTCCCAAAAATAATATAAAAGTGTTTAATAAAGCCCACAAACATCCAAAACAGATAATATAATAGCATGAATACTTCATAAATTATAGATACGTTGGAGATGTATCATCACTCAAGCGAGCAATCATGTCAGAATTATATTTAAATTGTTTCACAACATTTGCATTGAAGTGATCTTGTTTTCTAATGTATTCCCAAACTCATAAAGGCATTGGCTACGGTGCATATTGTGAGGATTGTCATTACCATTGAACTTCATTATACAATTTACCTCTACGACCTTAGGCACTGGTGGTGTTTAAGCCCATGTATTTATTCAATAGGAGGTAAATTTTTAACACCCTCAGCTTTAATACCATTTTCCTTCATAGATGTCTTTGCCTCTTGCATATCTTCAGGACTGAGATATAATATACCCCTCTTCTTCGGGGTGGGTTTAGTCGGTGGTTCAGGAAGAGTCCAATCATCATAATTTTTCAATATATTATTCAATAATTCTTCAACTTGCCCAACAGTTTGTTCCCTGGAAACACAACCAGCACAACTATCTAGGAAATCCCTAGAAGCATCGGTTAGTCCATTATAGAAGATATCAAGTATTTCATTTTTCTTAAGAGGATAATCAGGCAAAGGATTAAGTAACTGCCAAAGCCTACCCAAGCTTGTGGGAGACTCTCTTCTTTGGTTTGCACAAAGTTAAATATTTCCTGTAAAGTAGCTTGTTTCTTATGAGCAGGGAAATATTTTTCAGAGAAGTAATAAATCATATCCTAGGGACTACGCACACAACCAGGAGCAAGAGTATTGTACCAAGCTTTAGCATCACCCTTTAATGAGAACGGAAATAATTTGAGAATGAAGTAATAGCGAGTCTTCTGATACGTCTCCAACGTATCTATAATTTTTTTTGTTCCATGCTATTATATTATCCATCTAGGATGTTTTATATGCATTTATATGCTATTTTATATGATTTTTGGGACTAACCAATTAACCTAGAGCCCAGTGCCAGTTTTTGTTTTTTCCTTGTTTTTGAGTATCGCAGAAAAGGAAACCAAACGGAGTCCAATTGACCTGAAATTTCACGGAGATCATTTTTGGACCAGAAGAAGCCCACGGAGTACCAGAGGTGGGCCAGAAGAGTCCCGAGGCCACTATGAGGGTGGGGGCGCGCCCTACCCCCCTGGGCGCGCCCCCTGCCTCGTGGCTACCTCGGGGACCCCCTGACTTGTTCCCGACGCCAACACCTCTTATATTACCCCAAACTTTTAGAAAGAACCCTAGATCGGGAGTTCCGCCGCTGCAAGCCTCTGTAGCCACCAAAAACCAATCGGGAACCTGTTCCGGCACCCTGTCGGAGGGGGGATCCCTCATAGGTGGCCATCTTCGTCATCCCGGTGCTCTCCATGACGAGGAGGGAGTAGTTCACCCTCGGGGCTGAGGGTATGAACTAGTAGCTATGTGTTTGATCTCTCTCTCTCTCTCTCTCGTGTTCTTGATTTGGCACGATCTTGATGTATCGCGAGCTTTCCTATTATAGTTGGATCTTATGATGTTTCTCCCCCTCTACTCTCTTGTAATGGATTGAGTTTTCCCTTTGAAGTTATCTTATCGGATTGAGTCTTTAAGGATTTGAGAACACTTGATGTATGTCTTGCGTGGGATACCCGTGGTGACAATGGGGTATTCTATTGATTCACTTGATGTATGTTTTTGTGATCAACTTGCGGGTTCCGTGACCTTGGTATTCTATGCATAGGGGTCGGCACACGTTTTCGTCTTGACACTCTGGTAGATACTTTGGGGCACTCTTTGAAGTACTTTGTGTTGGTTTGAATAGATGAATCTGAGATTGTGTGATGCATATCGTATAATCATACCCACGGATACTTGAGGTGACATTGGAGTATCTAGGTGACATTAGGGTTTTGGTTGATTTGTATCTTAAGGTGTTATTCTAGTATGAACTCTATGATAGATCGAACGGAAAGAATAGCTTCGTGTTATTTTACTACGGACTCTTGAATAGATCGATCAGAAAGAATAACTTTGAGGTGGTTTCGTACCCTACAATAATCTCTTCGTTTGTTCTCCGCTATCAGTGACTTTGGAGTGACTCTTTGTTGCATGTTGAGGGATATTTATATGATCCAATTATGTTATTATTGTTGAGAGAACTTGCATTAGTGAAAGTATGAACCCTATGCCTTGTTTGAACGCATTGCAATACCATTTGTGCTCACTTTTATCATTAGTTACCTTGCTGTTTTTATATTTTCAGATTACAAAAACCTATATCTACCATCCATATTGCACTTGTATCACCATCTCTTCGCCGAACTAGTGCACCTATACAATTTACCATTGTATTGGGTGTGTTGGGGACACAAGAGACTCTTTGTTATTTGGTTGCAGGGTTGGTTGAGAGAGACCATCTTCATCCTACGCCTCCCTCGGATTCATAAACCTTATATTAGGTCATCCACTTGAGGAAATTTGCTACTGTCCTACAAACCTCTGCACTTGGAGGCCCAACAACGTCTACAAGAAGAAGGTTGTGTAGTAGACATCATCTTCTCATCATGAGTAAAAAGGGTGGCTATGACATCATCTTCTCATCATGAGTAAAAAGGGTGGCTATGACATCATCTTCTCATCATGAGTAAAAAGGATGTGCCACAACAGTTTCAGTTTCATAACCATGGAAAGGATCAGATTCAACAAAAGTAATTAACTCTGGATCGACAGAGAATTCATAATCCATATCATCAATAAAGATCAGTGACGTAGCAAACTTAGGATCATATTTCATTCTAGCATTCAGATAATTTTCTTTATACTTGCATAATAATTTCTCTAGATCATCTCTATCCCTACAAGCAAGACTATCTCTAGTTGTCTCCTCATTCATAACATAACCTTCCAGTACCTTAGGCAATTTATATCTAGGAAGGCTAGTTCTAGCAGGTATTTCAGGACTTTCAGTTTCAGGCTCATCATCAGATTCAACAACATCATGTTGTATTACTCCAGCAATTTGTTCATCAAGAAAGTCACCAAGTGGCACATAATTATCATCAAGAAAGGTACTAGCACCATCATAAGCATTATCCATAGCAGAAGTAGCATCATCAATAACTTGCAACATATCAGAATTGATAGCAAGTGGTGGTGTTGCAAGTTTACTTATAACAGAAGGTGAATCTAAAGCAGAACTGGATGGCAGTTGCTTACCTCCCCTCGTCTTAGAGGGATAAATCTTAGTCTTAGCATCCTTCAAATTCTTCACAGTGATAAATTGATAATAATCCCAAGTGACTCAACAAATATAGCTATGCTCCCCGGCAACGGTGCTAGAAAAAGGTCTTGATAACCCACAAGTATAGGGGATCACAACAGTTTTCGAGGGTAGAGTATCCAACCCAAATTTATAGATTCGACACAAGGGGAGCCAAAGAATATTTGAAGGTATTAGCAGCTGAGTTGTCAATTCAACCACACCTGGAGATTAATTACTTACAGCAAAGTGATCAGTAGCAAAGTGGTTTGATAGTTTTGATAATAGCAGCAGCAGCAGCAACGGTAATGGTAACAGTGATAGCAGTAGGTTTGTAACAAGCGCAATAGTAACAATAGCAGTAGTAACTTAGAAAGAACAATATAAGATAAATTTGTAGGCATTGGATCGGTGACTTGTTGGATGATATTCATCATGAGACGGTTATAACCTAGGGCTATACGGCACTAGCTCCAGTTCATAAATATAATGTAGGCATGTATTCCGTAAATAGTCATACGTGCTTATGGAAAGAACTTGCATGACATCTTTTGTCCTACCCTCCCGTGGCAGCGGGGTCCATATTGGAAACTAAGGGATATTAAGGCCTCCTTTTAATAGAGAACTGGAACAAAGCATTAACACACGATGAATACATGAACTCCTCAAACTAGTCATCATTGGGAGTGGTCCCTACTATTATCACTCCGGGGTTGCCGGATCATAACACGTAGTAGGTGACTATAACTTGCAAGATCGGATCTAGAACATAAATATAATGATGATAACATAAATGCTTCAGATCTGAAATCACTAGTAGAAAACGGAGCTTTATTACTGGTTCGTACGGGACTTTAGTGTCGGTTCTGCAACCGGCACTAAAGGGTGGAGACTAAAGCCCCCCCCCTATAGTACCGGTTCGGCACCAACCGCCACTAAAGGCCCACCACATGGCGTGAGCTCGTGCCGTGGTATGGGGGACCTTTAGTACCGGTTGGTTACTAAAGGTTTTTTTTTGAAATTTTTTGAAAAAATTTGATTTTTTTCGATTTTCAATTTTCTGAATTATTTGATGATTTAGTCTCTACTCACCCCTCTTAACTGCTCAAGTGTGGATCACCCATTCCAAATCGTCTAACTTCCCGGCCGGTCACCCATCCTCTCACTACCCCAGCCTGAGCACACTTAACTTCGGAGTTCTAATCCCACTACTTTCCAAGTCTCCACTTGTTGTTTTCCTGACAAATGTAAGCTGACAATCCTATTAACCCTCAGGAGTTTAGCTTGAGCATTAGGTCACATGTTTCACCATTTGAGTTTGAAACTATTATTCTAAAAAACAGTAATTATTTAGTAACACTAATATTTCTTGAATAAGTATTTTGACCACACTTTGACCATAGTTTGACCATAGTTTGACCAGATTTGACCAAAATTCAAAAAACTGAAATAATTATTTAGTAACTCTAATATTCTTGTATAATTATTTAGTAACACAGAATAATATTCTTGAATAAGTAGTTTGACCATAATTTGACCAAAATTAAAAAAAAACAGAAATTTGAGCATATCTTTTTTTCCTTTTAGAATTTGATAATTCTAAAATTTTGCAAACAGGTCGTAGGCGGTCAAAATCGGATGCGGATTTTCGTGCTGAACATTTTGATATGTTATACTTTTATACGACACCGTATGCAAAAGTTATAGCCGTTTACTTTTTCATAACACTTTTTTGCAAAACATGTCCAAATTTAAGTTTTTTTAATTTTCCTAACTAGTAGATGTAGTAATATAACTACATCTCGAAGAATTTTATTTTTTGAATTTTTTATCATTTTCTTTTGTTTTTTTCAAAACTGAAATGGCGATACACAAGGGGGTAGAGTTTGAAAATTTCCCTATAGTCCCGGTTTGTGTCTCCAACCAGGACTATAGGTCAGACCCCTTTAGTCCCGGTTCATGGCACGAACCAGTACTAAAGGTTAGCCCTTTAGTACCGGTTTGTGCCACGAACCGGCACTAAAGGGGCTCGTGGGCCCCCGCCTGACGCCAGCCTGCCACCACCCCTTTAGTACCGGTTCGTGGCACGAACCGGTACTAAAGGTTCAACACGAACCGGCATTAATGCATAGTCATTCGAACTGGGACTAGTGGTACCATTAGTACCGGGCCAAAATCGAATCGGGACTAATGTGTCTCACATAAGGTCCTTTTTCTACTAGTGAATCATGGCACCCGGGCCCAAAGTGACAAGCATTAAGCATGGCAAAGCCATAGCAACATCAATCTCATAACATAATGGATACTAGGGATCAAGCCCTAACAAAACTAACTCAATTACATGATCAATCTCATCCAACTCCTCATCGACCAACGAGCCTACGAAGGAATTACTCACTCCCGGTGGGGAGCATCATGGAATTGGCGATGGAGAAGGGTTAGTGATGACGAAGAACGAAGATCCCCCTCTCCGGAGCCCCAAATGGACTCCAGATCTGGCCTCCCGATGAAGAACAGGAGGTGACGGCGGCTCTGTCTCGTGGATCGTGATAATTCTTTCTCCCATAATTTTTTTGGAAAAATAGGATTTTATAGCATCGGTTTCAGGGTCTGCGGGGCCACCAGGTTGGGACAACCCACCTGGGCGTGCCAGGAGGGGGGCGCGCCCTGGTGGGTTGTGCCCACCGAGGTGCCCCCCTCCGATGGGTCTTGGCTCCAGAAATTCTTATTTATTGTATAAAAAATCCTCGCAAAGTTTCGTTCCATTCCGAGAACTTTTATTTCTACACAAAAACAACACCATGGTAGTTCTGCTGAAAAGCGTCAGTCCGGGGTTAGTTTCATTCAAATCATGGATATTAGAGTCCAAAACAAGAGGAAAAGCATTAGGAAAAGTAGATACGTTGGAGACATATCAACAATCTGTTCTGAATGACGCTGACGGATGCGCACCCATGTGGAAGAAGCAATCTATATTTTGGGACCTACCCTATTGGGAAGACCTAGAGGTTCGCTCTGCAATCGACGTGATGCATGTGACAAGGATTCTTTGCGTGACCCTGCTTGGCTTCTTGGGCTTGTATGGGAAGACAAAAGATACACCGGAGGCATGGGAGGACCAGCAACGTATGCACGGAAAAGACGACATACATCAGGGTCATGCCAGCTACGCTCTTACCAAATAAGAGAAGGAAATCTTCTTTGAATGCCTGCTCAGTGTGAAGGTCCCGTCTGGCTTCTCGTCGAATATAAAGGGAATAATAAATATGGCAGAGAAAAAGTTCCAGAACGTAAAGTCTCATGACTGCCACGTGATTATGACACAACTGCTTCTGGTTGCATTGAGGGGGCTTCTACCGGAAAACGTTCGATTAGCCATTGTGAAGCTATGTGCATTCCTTAATGCAATCTCTCGGAAGGTAATCGATCCAGAAATCATACCAAGGTTATAGAATGATTTGGTGCAATGTCTTGTCAGTTTCGAGTTGGTGTTCCCACCATCCTTCTTCAACATCATGACGCACGTCCTAGTTCACCTATGCGAAGAGATTAACATTCTGGGTCATGTATTTCTACACAATATGTTCCCCTTTGAGAGGTTCATGGGAATCTTAAAGAAATATGTTCATAACTGTGCTAGGACAGAAGGAAGCATCTCCAAGGGCCATGAAAATGAGGAGGTCATTGACTTTATTCCTGACCTTAAGCCGATTGGTGTTCCTGAATCACAACATAAGGGCGGACTGGGTGGAAATGGCACGCTAGGACCAAAACAAATAATATGTATGGACGGGCATTCTCTCACTCAAGCACACTACATAGTTCTACAAAATTCCGCCTTGGTGGCTCCATATATGGAGGAACACAAGAATATTCTACGCTCCAAACACCCGGAGCAGTCTGACGACTGGATTACACGTGAACAAACGGGGACTTTCGCCGGTTGGTTGCAGACACGTGCCATGCATGACAATGCTGTTGAAGATGACCTGTACTTGTTGTCCCAGTTACCATGTTTGAATATAATGACTTTCAAAGGGTATGAGATATATGGGAATACATTTTACATGACCGCCCAAGATAGGAAGAGCACCAACCAAAACAGTGGTGTCCGCTTTGATGTAGCAACCAAGAGGGGAAAGGACACATATTATGGTTACATAGAGGAGATATGGGAACTTTACTATGGACGTGGTTTGAAGGTCCCTTTTTTCGGTGCAAATGGGTCAATATGACATGAGGCGGGGTAACAGAAGACCCGTAGTACGGAATGACAACAGTGGATCTCAACAATCTTGCGTACGCAGACGAACCATTCGTCCTAGCCAATGATGCGGCGCAAATTTTCTATGTGAAGGACATGTCAACCAAGACGATAAAAAGGAAAGATAAGGAAGCGAATACATCATACGATGAGCCAAATCACCACATAGTTCTTTCAGGGAAAATAAATATCGTGGGAGTGGATGACAAGACAGACATGTCAGAAGATTATGAAAAGTTTCATGAAATTGCTCCCTTCATAGTGAATATTGCCCTAAGCATCCAGTTAAATGATGAAGATTGTCCATGGTTACTGCACAAAGGGACACACGCGAAGAAAAAGTATCACACGCAAAGATCCCACTCTGGGATGTGGCCGGCTTCACTGTCATCACTTTCTTCTCTAGTGACTTTCCGGACTTATATATCTCGAAAGTCCCACTTTGGACAAACCGTAGGGAATCTTTGTAATAGTTAGGGTGCTTATGTTTTTTCGCATTTGAAACATG